>NC_137865.1:3401228-3828728 GCF_963924005.1 Protomyctophum bolini
TCCGGGTCTCTCGAGGGGGGGGTGACTGCGACTGCGACGGACAGACGGAAAGTCAGACAGACGTCATTTAAAAGCTGCTGTCCACTGCGTGCTCGGCCTCTGTCCTACTGCCCTACTGCCACCTACTGTCTGTTTATTATATTACACAGTGGGTGAAAAGAAAACACCCCTTAAGACTAAACCACACCCATCAGAGGTGTGACTTCCAAAAGGTACCCAGGTACTTTTAAATACCTAGAGGTAACTATGGGTACTGGGCCGGCGAAAAGGATAGGAACCCCACTGTATAAAGACGATAACACTTGTCTCTCTATACCTCTGCTTTGCGGTGCAGGTATCCATGCTGATCCCACGTGCAACATCACCAGCACCGAGGTCTACCTGGAGAACATGGGCTGTAGCTCCAAAGCGCTGGTGAACATCACGTCCTGTGGCGGCGCCTGCAGCAACTATGCCTAGTGAGTATTCATCCGTATACTGTACATGGACCGATATACTGTACGCACCTGTGCATATACGCCTGATTTATAGGAGTGCGGAAGTATTTTTTCCCCCACATACACAAATGTATACAAATCAGCTGCGTCGCAAGCATGACAAATCAACCGTAAGAATGTTGATTTTTGTTACCGACAGTGTAATGTAATCCTATATAGAAAACATTATGTTTCTATATCAGTGGTGCTCAAACTTTTTCATGTCAAGGACCCCTAGAATTATATGTATTATTTGGCCCCGTCGACCACTTTATTCCAGGGACCTCCCAGAATAAGCAAATATTTGAGTTAAAAAATGTAGTGAAAGAATAATATATTCAAAGATTTGCACACATTTTTCCACAATAAAATAAAGTGACACAGGTGCGTTCCAGGTCTTTTGGTGTTTTAAGCATCATGTTGTACTTTAGCTATTGAAAAATAGCAGATCTACAAGCTCATAGCTATACGAGCTTGTAGGTCTGCTGTTTTTGAAAAGTCGTGAAAATGTGTCGTAAATCTTTCAATATACGTTATTTCAGAGTGAACGTTTTGAACTCAAATCTTTGCTTCTGGGGTGGTGGGGGGGGGGGGGGGGGGCCCTGGAACAACATATTTTCAGATGGGGGTCGGCGGCCAAATACAGATGATTCTGGGCCTCCTTGACATGAAAATGTTTGAGCACCCTGCACTGACATACTGTAGAAACATGAGGTCTTTCAGAAAACGGTCAGGACTTAGAAAGCATTCGTATAGAATCGCCGAAACGGGTTAACGAGTATACTTTTTAACCCCCACCACTGCACTGACCTAAGCCTGCCCTATGTGACTCTCTCTCTCTCTCTCTCTCCCCCCCTCTCGTATATATATAGCTACTCCATGGAGCTCCAGTCCCTGGAGCGTTCGTGCTCCTGTTGCCAGGAGGTGTCCACGTCCGAGCGCAGCATTCAGCTCTCCTGCCCGGGCGGCCGCGAGGACATGACGTACAAATACACTCACATCGACACCTGTGCCTGCCTGAAAACGGAGTGCACGGTGGTGGGCCGCGGTGAGATGCTAACGGCCCCGACCTTCTCCCCGTCCCGCAAGCCGCGCGGAGGCAGCCGCTAAGAAAGCCGCGAGCGCTATCGAAAGAGGAAAAGTCGACACCCCAACGCAATACACGCCTATAACTTAGATCTATAACTCATAGCTTAATTAGTTCCATGTTCTGCATATACATTTGCTGCCGGCTTCACAGATTATAAAGCCTCTATTTATATATATACATGTCTAACGCAGTTGTTGAATAATGTGTATTTGATTACTAGTAGTATAGTGCTTGTTTTTTCCCTCAGTGTTTTGTTTCTGTTCAGAAATAAAGCTCTTGGCTACATGCTAAGCATACTGTAATATCCACTGTTGTCCCGGGTTTATTGTTGCAAATACTGTGTGTGCGTGCGTGTGTGTGTGTGTGTGTGTGTGTGTGTGCGTGCGCGTGCGTGCGTGCTTAAAATTGTTCTCAAAATGGTGTCCCCTATAGGGGTCCTTGAGGGGGCTCTAGGGGGTCCCCAGCAAGATGAATTGATTTAGCATAAAAATCAGTTCAACCACTTTATACCTGCACACACGAGCTATTTCAAAATAGCAGACTTACAAGCATGTGAGCTTGAAAAACGTATGAATTGTGAATATTTTAGATACATTTTAACAACGCAAATCATGTAATAAGGTCCCTTGACATGGTTATAACGTAAGGGTGCACACATGCATTATTATTTTACCACTGTATCTGACAGACAGACAGAAAGATATAATGAATATAATGTGAATAGAGGGTATCAGCATCATGATTTGATCCCACCCCCCCCCCCCCCCCCCCCGTGGAATTTCAGCCCAGCCCCATTCCCTCTCGCGCCCGCAATGATTTTATTATTATTATTATTATTACTCACATACATTGCGCAGCAGCGCGCACATGCATGCTGGGTGGAGAGAGACAGAGAGAGAGAGAGAGAGAGAGAGAGAGAGAGAGAGACTGCGTGTTAAAAAACCCATTGTGGGGAAAAGGAACTCGATCTTCTCAGAGTGATTAGCCTACTAATGATTGACATGGTTTTACCTCAGTAAAACTATACCTAACCCTAACCTTAACCGCAGTAAAACTATACCTAAACCTAACCCTAACCTCAGTAAAACTATACCTAACCCTAACCTTAACCTCAGTAAAACTATACCTAACCCTAAACCTTAACCTCAGTAAAACGATACCTAAACCTAACCCTAACCTTAACCTCAGTAAAACTAAACCTAACCCTAACCCTAACCTTAACCGCAGTAAAACTATACCTAACCCTAACCTTAACCTCAGTAAAACTATACCTAACCCTAACCTTAACCTCAGTAAAACTATACCTAACACTAACCTTAACCTCAGTAAAACGATACCTAAACCTAACCCTAACCTTAACCTCAGTAAAACTAAACCTAACCCTAACCCTAACCCTAACCTTAACCGCAGTAAAACGATACCTAAACATAACCCTAACCTTAACCTCAGTAAAACGATACCTAAACCTAACCCTAACCTTAACCTCAGTAAAACTATACCTAAACCTAACCCTAACCTTAACCTCAGTAAAACGATACCTAAACCTAACCCTAACCTTAACCTCAGTAAAACGATACCTAAACCTAACCCTAACCTTAACCTCAGTAAAACTATACCTAAACCTAACCCTAACCCTAACCTCAGTAAAACGATACCTAAACCTAACCCTAACCTTAACCTCAGTAAAACGATACCTAAACCTAACCCTAACCTTAACCTCAGTAAAACTATACCTAAACCTAACCCTAACCTTAACCGCAGTAAAACGATACCTAAACCTAACCCTAACCTTAACCTCAGTAAAACTACCTAAACCTAACCCTAACCTTAACGTCAGTAAAACTATACCTAAACCTAACCCTAACCTTAACCTCAGTAAAACTATACCTAAACCTAACCCTAACCTTAACCTTAACCTCAGTAAAACGATACCTAAACCTAACCCTAACCTTAACCTCAGTAAAACGATACCTAAACCTAACCTTAACCTCAGTAAAACGATACCTAAACCTAACCCTAACCTTAACCTCAGTAAAACTATACCTAAACCTAACCTTAACCGCAGTAAAACGATACCTAAACCTAACCCTAACCATTGCAGTAAAACTATACCTAAACCTAACCCTAACCTCAGTAAAACGATACCTAAACCTAACCCTATAACCTTAGTAAAACGATACCAGTATAAACCTAACCTCAGTAAAACTAACGCAGTGGCTGGAGGGCGTTTTCCAAGAGCCCTGGCGACCGCCGCGTCGGACCACGTACGTGCCGGGCGGCTCAGATGGATTTCGCCCCTTGCTGCTAATATAGGCCTAGTGTGTGTGTGTGTGTGTGTGTGTGTGTGTGTGTGTGTGTGTGTGTGTGTGTGTGTGTGTGCACTGCCCGTAAATCAATCAGAAGTTATGAGATCGGTGGTGGTGACGGGTGTGTGTTATTGGGTACACATCCTGAACTGTTGTTTACTCCCCGGCCTGCATTGTTTGCACGGGACTGTGCAAGATTAAAGCCACATACTGTACACACACACACGCACACACACACACGCACACACACACACACACACGCACACACGTACACACACACACATACACACACACACACACACACGCACACACACACACGCAGTGTTTGCACAGGACCGTGCAGATTAAAGCCACGACACACCGATCTGCCAACCCATGTGTGATGAGTTGACAGCCAAGCAGCCAAAGCGCTTCAACCGCCTTGAAGCACAAACACTAGCCTTCCCAAAAGTCGTCAGCAAAAGTTGGCACCGCAAGGCACACTTCCAGACATCCACAGGTACATAAACCTTTCGCGGAATGATGGGTGGGGAAGCATATAGGAGTGTGTAAGAAACAAACAAAACAAAGAAAAAAAAGGAACTGGGTAAACAAAAGACGAAGTTCATTTAGCGTTCATCGTGTGCCAGATATACGTCAGTGAGAAGCATTACTGTGACAACAATGACTCTCAGAGCACTTCGTGTGCTTTTCGGAAAACAATGACACACATTACTAATTAATGTGTGAAGTGTGCTAACAGTAGTATGTACAGTACAGCAGCATGGTGACGGAGAGAAACAACATTACAATGTATAGACAATACAATAGACAAAGGTGATTTGGGGCGGCTACATTGGGCTGCCACCCTCCTCTGTGGACAATTAAGAACAATGAATTAAACAGTGTGCGGACGTCGGATACGTGCGGGTGTATAGTTGGCGTTATAATCTGCTCGCCCATGGCTGTGTACTTGTACGTGAGTACACAGTGTAGCCTACTTGATATGTATCGTGTACTGCCTGAACTGTAGCATACTTTATAGTTAGGCTACGAGAGACATCTCAGACAGCAAGGTCAGCCTTGAATTGCTGCAGTTAGCGGTTATTATGTCTCAAGTGTTATTGTCACGTCATTAGGATCCAGCTCTATATATATTTCCTGTATGTGTAATAAACTTTGTGAACCTTTTAGCGTGACACTGTCTCGTGTCGCGTTATTGTTCTCCCGGGCCCGCCGCCGCCGCTGTCGCCGTACCAAAGGTATACTTCAACCGGATCGTCACACACACCACCCAGCCGGCACACACACTACCTGTCTGTCAAACCAGACGAGGGTCCAGTACTTAGAGTTTATACAACAGTTGGTGGGTGGGAAACAATATTACAATGAACAATTACTGTTGGCAAGGTGCCTTCATGGTGGATATAGACCATGAGTTAATATACTGATTAGTATTTCTTAAATGTATTATATTTTAGGACCCCCATAACTATTATACTACAGTATACTGCAAACGGGAACCAATGGTAATCAATTAAGGGTCAATCTTGTCCTGTTTGTACAGAGTTACAGACACACACAGACACACACACACACACACACACACACACACACACACACACGTATGTATGTTGGCTGTATGGATGTTCTCCACCGGCTAATAAAGTGCCATTATTGTTGGTGACGTACATAACTAATAACCAATTACACCCTGGCATTGGGTCCAATTTAATCCACATCCTTATTATGTCATCATTGAGAGCTAGTTATACCAGTTTATACCCTGACGTCATATGCTGGCACGACACATACGCATCAAACGGGGCATACGCAAAGTAACCACATAGTATACCGCTAATCAACTTACAAATTACATACCGTATACTTGCGACTGCAACAAGCAAGTAGGCACTCGACAGAGTGCAGTTCTAGTTTTGTTCAAGTTTGTTTTAAAAACGCCATTGACAATGCAGGGAAAATGTACGTCATCTTGTCCCAAACACAAACATAAAAATGCCATTAACAATACAGATAATTTAATGTTTGTTTTGACACCATTTGTTTTACCTCACCATTACATCACCTAATCAACATGAGTTAGACTTTAATATACAGTAAGTTGACAGGAGTCAAGCAGGTTGCGCGCTCTGCTCGCGCACAAGTAGACCATTCATGGCCTACTTGTGGTCAAAGCGAGAGTTGGCAGCTCGACAGAGTGCATTTCTATAGTTTTCTCAGCTTTCTTTTCTTTCTTGAAGAAACCATATAAATGACGCTTTTACGGAAACATTGATAGTAACACGTTACTTAGTATAGTAATATTATCATTAGTAGTATTATTATGTAATATTATTCCTTTCCTCAGTAACGAGTTGTGTAACGTATTCCTTCCAAATCAGTAATATTATTATATACCAGTAAGATCAAATCGATAGAAAGAAGAAAAGAAAGTCAGGAGACAACACTATTTGTTTTATTTTTCGTCTTATAAATTATTTGTTCGGCCCAAAATATTGTGTTCATTGTCATGATTCGTCACGATCCGAATTGGCTTTGTCCGCGGCGTAACCGTCTTTAAATAAATTATATTAAAAGTGCCGATGGGAGAATGCATGGGGCTTCCACTTCCTGGGCCACTCGCTTTTCTGAAAGGGGCGGGACTGCGGCACTCTATAGCGTTTGAATGGACAGGTATATCAGTCAAAAAGGGAGACATCGAAGAGGAAGGACGGATGGGGAATGGGGGGGGTATATGGAATGTCAGAACAGGGAGATCTATGGGCTCGAGGTTTGAGGTCAGGTCAGATGTGTAGAGTTGCTGGCCGGCTCCGCATATGCAGATCTATAGGTGATGATCCAGTCTTCTCCATTGTTGGCTATCCAGGGTTTGAAGGGACTGACGCGTCAGCAGGCCGTACAGCGGCGTCACGGACGGAACGATGGACGGACTGACAGGTTTTGCAGGTTTTCATAGTAATCAGCGACCTATATATGGTCGCAATTGCTCAGCAAAAAGTATTGTTGCGTTATACTCGTTACAATGAACACAGTTTGTTTTTGAGATAAAAACTCAACTCTGATATTCCAAAATGCTTATCACGGTGAGGCCTGCAGCTGACACGATTCCTGTGTGGGGGTAAAGGTTTTTAAATAGCCCCCCCCCCCCCTCTCCGGGACCCTTACGGGAGTGTGCACGCCCGTATGCGCATGTGTGCGAAGCACGCATTTAAAAAAAATAAAAAAATCATTAAATATTAAGCAATTTCGGCCATGTTAACGGTGCCGGAGATTAGCTGTACACAGACTGACGGACGGACGGACAGATGGTCACACACGGACACACACACACGGACACACACACACACACACACACACACACACGGATGGAGTGCAAAACATACTCTCTCCCCATGCCTTTGGCCTGGTGGAGACAATGGCATGCCCACATCATGTTGTGGGGCTTACAAGTACAACAAGCATCGATAGGCTTAGGCTACTACTGTACATTCACATCCATCCATCCATCCATCCATCTTCAACCGCTTATCCGTAGTCGGGTCGTGGGGGCAGCAACAGCTCCACCAGAGTGCTCCAGACTTCACTCTCCAGAGCAACATGAGTGACTTCCTCCTGGGGGATATTACGAGATGTTCCAAGGGTTCGATGTGTTTCCTCCAACTGAGCCTTGGTCTGCCCCGGGAAGGTCTCCTCCCAGTGGGACCGTGGGACGTGCGTCGAGGACCTCCCTATAGGGAGACGCCCGAGAGGCATCCTAACCAGATGCCCGAACCACCTCCACCTTTCCAGGCGAAGGAGCAGCGGTTCTACTCCGAGTCTCTCTCGTGTGACTGATGCACCCGTTGAAGAAAACTAATTTTGGCCGCTTGTATTTGCAACCTTATTCTTTCGGTCATGACCCACACTTCATGACCATAGGTGAGAGTAGGAACGAAGATTGCTCGGTAAACATTCACATCATTAATTCAAATAATGAAGGTACTTATGCATTGCTCGAAGACCGACTATACTAGTATTGACAGGAAATCTAGCCTTTCTTAGTCGCTGACTGTATAACTTAGATTCCAATTCCTGGGGTCACAATTCAGCTCCATTCTCGATCCTAAAACGATTTTCTCTATTCAAAATGATTCTCGATTCAATACATAGGATTTCAGCAGCACGACCTCCTCCAGTATTGTGCAATGAAAGCAGAGTATACATTTAGGAAAAAAGCTTTTATAATTCTAAAGGTTCTATATAAACTGAATGATGTAAACACAGTTTTAACACACAAAGGTAAATCCAAGACAACAACAAAACGCAAAACGTTTTAACTTATGTCAAAACCCATAATGTAATTGCACCTGTATACTTTTGAACTCAATCACTTGTTGAGTTATTACAGCGGGTATACAAGGTTACAGGTCACATAAAGCATTTGACGTCGGGTCCCCGCCCACCCCCAATACAAACTGACCCCCTTTGCACCGGTTGGTTCTCAATGGGAACCGGTTCAGTTCTTTTTGTTTTTTAGTCCATGAGCCAGAGCTCCAAAAATGGTGGGCAAACTAGACCTATATTAAATTGTTTATAGGATCAATACAAGTAAATTAATACAGTAGTAGCTTTTTCATGTTTTTCATGTTTGCTCTACTCAATTCATAATTAAGGTTCCAATTTTGGAGCTCTGGCTCATGGGCTAAAAACCAAAAAGAACTGAACCAACTGGTGGAAAAGGGGCCACTGACTGCCACAAATAACCTTAATATTAGAGAAAATATATCATAAAAAGGAATCCTGAAACCAGATATAATCATTAAGGAAAGTTTATGCCTGTGTGTACTATGTAAACTCTTCATTTCCATTTTTTTCCCAGCCATTCAATAAATTGGCGACTACCCCCCCCCCCCAGTGCGGCTACATGGCATGTTCTGCTTTGGAAATTAATCGGATTTGTCGACTGACGCACTCGCTGTGAGAGTATATAGCTTAAGTATACAGACTGTATTATTAAGTGTATAGTTGAAGTGTTTTTTAATGGGCAGGATGTGTATCCTGCTCTAACGAAGCTGACTCACTGCAGTCTCATACTGTACTATATTCACCACATTCCTCATGTTTACACGTGGATAATGGGCCATAAGCCTCATTTAAATAAAACTGCACTATGGATGAATGACTGGTCTATTTATTGATTGACGCGTGCATGCACACACACACACGCACACGCACACGCACGCAGGGAGACATCTCTGTCTCCCTGGGTCTTGAGCTGAAAGGTTTGGGAACCACTGAGTCAGCCATGCCATGGGACCAACAGTGCCACGACACCAAATCAACAGAACACATATAGACAACGTTATGTGACGTTATTCACGTCAGCTGTGTTTACCTGCAGTCAGCAATGGAAAGACTGTCTTGCATAATGTATTGTCCTATCAGCAACAATGATTGATGCATTAATGATTAATAATAATAATGCGTTACGTGGAAGCACGCCAGGTCAGATCAGAGCCAGCCAACTAGGGATGGAGCTCGTTAATTTGATAACGATCACCTTATCGAGCAGGCTCCTTATCGAGCTTCCCAAGCAATCGGTCGGGACCTATTTTTCATAAACAATATATGGGCCACAATAAGAAAACTTAGAATTTAACAAAAGATATTCCAATAATAATATGTGACCAAATTTGACTGTGGGACTGCCATTGGATTCTTTTGAATTTCCGTTTCATTTTCATGTCATATGAAAGCAGCTAGGGAATCATAGCTACAAATTGACATGTACTGTATAGCTACATGTTTAAGCATTAATTTCATATTTACATTTTTCAGCTCTCATATGTATTTCAGACATGCTCTCTAGTATGTGAAGAGTCTGCCTGTGCTATTAACTCATTTGGGATGTTTTTCTCCTCTGGTGAAAAGCTGGAGGCTTGCACGATGGCAGGATCTCAGTCAAATCTGGTCACAATTGATGCACATGCCCAGAATCATGTTGCAGGGCTTATATAAGCTTTGATAGGCTACTTACTGCACAATCACATCATGAATTAAAATACTGAGCGCCCCTCACTTCACACGGGTGTGATGTTTTTTTAATATAATTCATTATACCATGTATACTATATTTCAATGTTTTATGGTCATGATCTACCGTGTCAGGCATGCCCAAATATGGAGTCTATAGGCCAGTCTTACTTACTTACTTATACTTATTATGCCTATCGCTCCTTTTCATGGAGCATAGGCCGTTGACTACAGTTCGCCAGAGTCCTCTATCCTGGGCCTTCTTTTCCAGCTGTTTCCACAGGGCTGCCAAGTTTCAGAAAAAAGCCAAGAGTGAGACTTTTAGTGTCTTAATGCGTTTGACAAATTATTTTTGGCCTTTTTTTTAAATCTCGATTTGGCCTTTTTGTAACATTGATTTAGAGGAATACAGATATCCCACTCTAGAAAAAAAATCACACCCGTGTGAACTTGAAGTGAGTGGTGCAACTCCGTGTGGGGGTCCCCAGGGGAGGGGGGGGGGGGGGGGTCCCACAGGATCGAGCCCAGGGTGCCGGGCCGGTTCCGGCGAGCCGCCTCACGTCCGAAACGGTAGAGAAATGTTTCCATGTCAGTCCACACTAGCCTGGTTAATAAACCAGACCGAATCAGCCGTTGGCAAAAAAAAAATTGCCTGCCGGCGGATTACGGTCTGGAGAGGCTCAATTGTACGCCCATTTCCTACACCAGAGAAATGGGGCGGCCAATCGGGACACGGTATGCAATATGGGCGGGCTTTGGTACAGTGACTTTCAATGCTTGAGACCTTTGACTGACAGTAGCTCTGACCAATTGCATCAAAGAGAAAATGTTTCAACCCGCCGCCCTGGAAATGAAATCCAAGCTGAGCCTCCCCAGACTAATATCCCGCGGTCCGTGCGATATTACCCTGGTTTATTAACCAGGCTAAGTCCACACTGCTTGATGTCAGTCTCATGGTCCCTGCGCCAGTCTAGGCCATTCTAGGATGTATAATATTGATGACATCAGCAAACTCCATGTATGGAACTATACTGATATTTGTTGGAGATCTGACCAGCTTCCCAATGTGTGCATCATCGCCCCGGCCGGGTAGACGCAAGTCAATTTTGAATTCTAAGTGGGGTTAGTTATAGCGTTATAGTCTGACAGTTCTCGAGATACGTGACACAGAGCATGGAGAGAGATTGTGTTCATGTATTGCAGTGGTGGAAAGTACTTTTACGTAAGTACCGTACTTAAGCACAATTTTGAGGTATGTGCACTTTAATTGAGTATTTCCGATTTCCAGTACGTTCTATTCCGCTGTATCTCGGAGCCAATTTTTTTACTTTTACTTCACTACAATTATTTGAAAACTTTTAGTTACTAGTTACATTTTGATTAGAAAACATACATTAACCACTTCAACCCTATACATTTCTGGCAATTTGAAATTGAACTTGTGAAATGGGACATTCTGCAACATGAGTACTTTTACTTTTGGTACTTTAAGTACATTTTGATGCCGATACTTTTGCACTTTTACTCAAGTACATTTTCAATTCCATACTTTTACTTGCAACGAAGTAGTTCTAAATTGCAGTATTGGTACTTTTACTTAAATAAAACAATTACAAGTAAAACAAGTACTTTTCCCACCACTGATTTATTGTAGGATTCCAATGTAATATTGCCTCTGTGAGAGGTTCACGCAGTGACCATGGACTGGATAAATAAACCACAAATGTGTTGCCCTTTTTGTGGTTCAATAATGTCCCGTGAATCCGAATCAATAATCTCGAATCATAATCTGAACCAGGAAAGAAAAAAAAAAAAAAAAAAGTTTACAAAATTCTCAAAAATGTATACCGCCTAAAATAGGGCCGCCGCATGCACGAGTTTCAAAAGTGGCCTTTAAATCAAGTCCCACTGACATGCACACACATGCACACCCATACACATCCATTGAGTGTATACTATAGCTCCTTGAAGGGGCATGCATGTGTCTGTGTGTGTGTGTGTGTGTGTGTGTGTGTGTGTGTGTGTGTGTGTGTGTGTGTGTGTGTGTGTGTGTGTGTGTGTGTGCGCGTGTGTGTATAAGGTTGACTCCACCTTGACTGACAGTTTATAAAGGCAGTGGTCGAGCAGGTGTGTCCTAGATCAGTCCTCGGGAGCAGGACACACAGACAGACAGACAGACAGACAGACATGGGGAGGACAGACATAAGGACAGCAGGACACCCTGCATCATCCATGCAGGGACTGGTCTACTTGCTGCTGCTAGCGGCGGCGCCAGTCCTCACCCTGCAGAATAACGGTCAGTTCCATGCATTATCAATTATCTTATTTCAATCAGTGTAACTAGTTACAATTTCCAATGAATGATGTAATTTTTTTTAGAAAAAGGTAAACGACAAAAGTTTACCTTTTTTTAATCTTCCATTTTTACATAATTGTTTTGCAGAGCATAATTTTTTTTGCTATAATTGTTCACTTTGTAAAATCTGTTTTGAAAATGTGATATGCATATGCATTTACTGGTAGTACACACAAAACTAAATGGTGCTACATAGCAGTAGTATAAAAGCTAAATTATTTTTTAGCCCTTGAGGACAGTATATTTATTATTTAGATACCTCCGATGCAGTTCAATCTCAACATGAATTGTCATAAAGTCTAAACTTGTATATTCAACAAACGATAAGGATGGAGACAATTGTGTGGATTGATAGAGTATAGGCTTGATTTACATGTCAAGATTTGAAGCCTGTAGGCCAAACATTATCTCACGCACCCTCTGTACACAATTTATAAATCTTTACATGATGCTGTTAAATGTCTCCACCAGGCCGAAAGGCATGGGGAGAGTATGTTTTGCACTCCGTTGTCCGTCTGTGTTTGTGTCCGTCCGTCTGTCCTTGTGTCCGTCTGTGAACAGCTATACAGGCACACACACACACACACACACACACACACACTCTCTCCCCCTGGATGCCAGAGTGAACCTCTGCCCCAAAATATTCACATGCGGTCCTGTTACAGTGCCACCAGGAGGCCGATTTTTGCAATACACATTTTTGACAGTACATCTACAGATTTTGTCCAGATCACATTTTTCACACTTTACCTGTAACTGCACCGAGCTGTGTACAACTTTGAAAAAATAAATTGGTTAAAAAATGTAAAGTAAAAAACTTTTTTTTTTATAATACTTTTATCCAAATTTCACACAAATAGGTACACATGATCTCTATAGTCATGTGATCAAGACCACGCTGGGCAAGACCTACTCTGTAAAGTCCATCCAAATGCACCATGTCTATGTCTGCGTGCGTGCGTGTCTGCGTGTGTGTACGGTTGTAATGCACGTAACTCGAGAACCGTTTGACCCACCGACTTCAGATTCAACACACGCGTTCCACACCCCCACAGGGAGTGCAGTGCCCGGACTCGAGTCGGTCGGACCCACGGTTCTCCAGAACCAACCCCAAAAGGCTCTGGTCAGGCTTCTGCCAGTGGGCCTAATCAGCCTAAATCCCCTCACCTGTGCAATTCCCAGCCTCTGCCTCAGCCAATTGCTTGCTATGGCAACCTCACAGCACCTGACAATTGATTAGCCTACTTCACCAGTCCCCTTTTCACAGTCAGTCAATTTGCCCTCTTCACACACAGGCAGAGATACAGATATCTCCATGTGGGACACAGACAGACAGTTAAAACACGGGTTGCTATGACAAGTTGACAACGGGTATTATTAGGTTCCCAAATTGCATCGTTCTCAAGTAGGCCGGTAGCCGACGGGGCACGCACAGGTCTATAGTCGCTGGAATTTGGCGGAAGTATAGCGGGATTTTGGTGGAAGTATACCGCTCAAGGAAAACGACGTTGACGCTTTAAATATCTGTTTACATTCTCCGTGTACTGTATGAAACAATTGGTGTGATTGGTCGAAAAGTATCGTATCCGGGGGGAAAAATCAGGATGGTCCGGACCGACATGATCGACACATGATCTTTATAGTCATGTAATCAAAACGGATCTGTCATGATGCCACAATTATGCATTCACCTTTTTACTTTTATAACTAAGCATTATGAATATGTCTTACAATATCTTTAACAATTTACCAGTTATAGAACCACCAGGAGACATTATTGCAACAAAGAAATATGTTTATATTACTCCTACACATTTTGTCCATACACTCTCCTATCCTGGTGGAGACCATGTGCCCAGAGGGGGCACTTTTTCCTAGTTCATTCTCTCAAACACATTGCACCATTAGATTTTTTTGTGGCAGGACAAAACATGTTTTATTTTGGTATTATTAAATACCGTAATATATGTTATTTGTATTGAGCAGTACAAGAATAAGTCTAGATATGATAAGTAAACACATGTCATGGAGTTGTACCTTTTGTGGTCCTTCTTAAAGGGGGTGCTCATATACCACATAGCTCATCTGATAGTTTACCAGTATACGACCACTGCGCTCGGGTGGCACAGTGTGGTAAAGCCCCCTGCCTACCACCACGGAGGTTGTGGTTCGAATCCATAGCGTGGTGCATCCGGCTTTGTCGGCCATCTACACAAACGGCTGTGGCTCAGGAGGTATAGAGCAGGTCGTCCAATGATCCCTGGGTCGGCGGTTCGAATCCTGTCTACGTGTCGAAGTGTCCTTGGGCAAGACACTGAGTGTGTTCACCTGACCATTGTAACGCACTTTGAGTAGGCACTAGGCACGTAGCCTATAGTGCATAGAAAAGCCCCATAAAAATGCAATCCATTACAAATGGAAATAATGTCATGTTTGTTTGTCAACGTCAACATTTGATTAATTTAATTCCTTTCATTCGTTCGTTTGCATTCCTTTCTTTAGTGTTAGTAATATTTTAGTCACCGTGTCGCAGTGCGATACGTTGTGTGAGCTTGTAGATCTGATTTTTTCGGAGAGTGACCTCCCCGACAATTTAGTCTGGTCTTAATTTGTTGACAGAATTGTCTCTCTTATAGTTTTAGGCAACATATAGTTTTTGAGTGGTTACGTACTTGCAACCACTCCTAGAACCAGCAATGTCGGCCCGTCCCTATATAAGTCTGTCCTCCTGTCCACATGTCGACGTGTCCTTGGGCAAGACACTGAACCCTACATTGCCTCCAATGAGTCGGTCGGTGTGAGCTCGCCACCGGTGTGCGTGATTGTGGGAAGTGAGGACGCTGGCTTCACCTTCCAATGTATGAATGGATGAACCATTGCAAAGTGCTTTGAGCACTTGGAAGAGCGCTATAAAAATGCAATTCATCCATCATCCTACTATAAATGTGCCACGTCTCTGTGTGCGTGCGTGCGTTGACCCACCGACTTCAAATTCGACACATGCGTTCCACAGTGCAGTGCCCGGTATCCAGAACCACCACAAAAGGCTCTGCTCAGGCTCTGCCTGCAGTGGGCCTAATGAGGCCAACTCCTTTCACCTGGGCCAGGCTCTGCCAGTGGGCCTAATGAGGCCAACTCCTTTGACCTGTGAAATTTCCAGCCTCTATCTCAGCCAATTGAGGCTCAACCAATCAGACTCTGCCAGTGGGCCCGATTGATTGCCAAATACACTTTTCAGTTTGTAGTCTTCACATACAGGCACATACACTCTCCATGTGGGACAACCGGCTGACGGGTGCTATATGACAACGTATATCATTCCCAAGTTGCATCGTTCCCAAGTAGGCTGGTGGCCGACATGCGACGGGGCACGTACAGGTCTAGTTATTATTAATTGGTCCAGGTTCGGGGAGGGTGATATTGGTCATTGCACATACTGTACTCTTTCATAAATAGAGAATCTTTCACTCAATAGGGACTGCTCCTGTCGCAACTTCGCAAGTTGATGCTGATGTCATTATTGTCATATGTCATATCACTAAAACTAAGACGAAAAATGTTCGTCGAGATCCAGTATAAGTCATTTTACACTTGCATGCTGAAAATAGCAGATTCAGGCAGAACCCGACTCTAGGGTGGGCGGCCATCTGCCTCGACCGTGTCGGGGGGGTTGGGGGGATAGAGGGAGAGAGAGAGAGATAGACAGAGAGAAAAGACAGAGAATAGGCAGGTGGGCTCCGTGGAGGGGTCTGGTCCACATCTGGTCCAGGTCGAGCTCTGTGAGGCCGGGTCCAGGTCACACTTCTGGTGTGATATTGTCTGTCTCTGTATCTCTCCCCATCTCAGCGCGCAACGAGAGCCACATTGAGCGAGTGTGCACCACTTGGGGGAACTTCCACTACAAGACGTTCGATGGAGACTTCTTCCAGCTGCCGTCCACGTGCAACCACGTGGTCACGTCCCACTGCAAGAGCTCCTACGAGACCTTCAACATCCAGGTGCGTAAACGAGGAGGCTGCATGGGCGCTGTCAGTGGTGGAAAAGTGCTCAATTGTTTGACTTGAGTGAAAGTATACCAATACTGCAATTTAGAACTACTTTGTTTTTTGTTACATGTAAAAGTACGGAATTGAAAATATACTAAGTAAATATATTAGTAAAAGTACAAAAGTATCGGCATCAAAATGTACTAAAAGTTAAAGTACTCATTGTGCAGAATGTGCCATTTCACAAGTTCAAAATGTGTAGAAAATCTATTATATATATAGCAGATCTACAAGCTCACAATGTGTCGTGTTGCAAGTAACGCATTGTGAGCTTGTAGATCGGCTATTTTCAAATGGCCGAAATGTATAGGGGTTGAAGTGGTTAATGTATGTTTTCTAATCAAAAATAAAATCTCCAAAGTAAACTTTCACTCAATTGGGACTGCTCCTGTCGACAAGTTGATGATGTCATATAATGTCATATCACAAAAACTAACTCGAGATCCAGTATAAGTCATTATATACACTTGGTTGCATGCTGAAAATGGCAGATCTACAAGCTCACAACGCGTCGCAGCGTGACGCGTCGTGAGCTTGTAGATCAAGCTGTCGAATCAGCCATCACGACGGCATCAAGGCCTGACAAAATCAATTTTTTAGTCGACTAAATCAACTGTAGATTTAGTCGACAAAAATCTTATGACATTTAATACTAGACGTAGCACTAAAACATTCCAGGAAATAAAAAACGTCTGGGTTTCCGAGGCTAGTAGACTATATAGACTCTTTCAGTTTCCTATACCGGAGACTCGATCCGCCAGTCATCAAATCATCAGCATCAGATTCAGCTGTCTATAGCAGATATAAACAGTGAACGATGGCGGTCACATTTGAAGGGGTTGACGAACGGGTTGTGATATTGTCTGAGAAGACACCTTATATAGACAGTGTTCTTCCAACATATCTGCAAGCCGTATTATGCCAAAAGTCCACTCATTCACTTCACGTGTAGAAACCAAGACAAATTTTTTAACTTAAAAAAAAAACAATGACATATTGTGGACTAAAATGTATTTTGGCAGGCCTCGATGCCGTCGTAATGGCTCATTTTAAACTTGCTGAAAATAGCTGATCTACAAGCTGCGACGCATTGCAGCGCGACACATTGTGAGCTTGTAGATCTGCTATTTTCATCATGCAACCACGTGTAAAATGACTTATGCTGCATCTCTTGTCCACTATAGTCCCTTCCTAACATTATAGTCGAGTTTGTATTTGCTGACGAAATTGTCGATAATATATTTAGTCTCATAGTTTTAGTCATCATAGCTTATAAGTTTTCATTTAATTTACATTTAGTTTCCGTCAGTGACGAAACCAACTCTCTTCTCTTCTCTTCACCAACACTCTTCTCCTCTCCTCTCCTCTCCTCTCCTCTCCTCTCCTCTCGTCTCGTCTCGTCTCTTCTCTTCTCTTCTCTTCTCTTCTCTTCTCTTCTCTTCTCTTCTCTTCTCTTCTCTTCTCTTCTCTTCTCTTCTCTTCTCTTCTCTTCTCTTCTCTTCTCCCCTCCCCTCTGAGCAGCTGAGGCGCTCCCTGCTGCATGGTCTCCCCACCATCACCAACATCTTCATGAAGCTGGATGGAGCCGTGGTGGAGATCAACAACGGCTCGGTGGCCGTCGAAGGAAAGACGTCAGTTCTCCGTTTTTATTTGTCTCTTTGTTTTGATTTGCTGGTTTTTATTAGACCTTTATTTACTTATATAATTAGGGATTGGAGCTCGTTCATTTCTATTGATAACGATCACCTTATCGATCAGGCTTTTATTTTTTTATATATATAATTTTTATCCCACGATTCTTCAACCCACTTCGTGTCAATTATCTAATGTAATCCTGGGCGCGCTACACACTTCCTCTGCCAAACTGGAGGGGGCAGCGGACTGACCGAGTCCAAGCTGCTTCTTTTCATCTGACAGGGGGGGAGTTTCACAAAACTTAAAGGTGTTATTTTGTTTACCCTGCAGGCAGCGCTGGTTGGCATGAAGGTATCTACTTTTAGACATGTTTGTGCCAGCATGGATGATTAAACGTTTATTTCTTGATCGACCTCTTGCCATGATTGTTTGAACATGACGTCATGGGCCGCTATGCTCGATAACAGGCTTGATAAGCCCAAAGCCTATTGATAACGGGTACTCAATTAGCTTGTTATCAGATTATATAATTTAATAATAATCATGATAATAACCAGTAAGACGCCCTGCTGCGGGCGAGAAGCGGCGAGGTTGCGTGCACGCATCTGTCAGATTAACAATATGGAATGAATTTTGTACTGGCCATATATGGAGCGTGTCTTGAGTGTACAGGGTTTGGTCATGATGTCAGATCAACATAATTATGGATTGTCAGAACAGATCAGCGGGGGCTGAATTTAAGTATTTATTAATGGTACATTTAAAGCACAACTCGATACTAAAACTGTTAACTTTCATCAAAACATTTAGAGACGTACAAAACAGGAAATCATCATAACAGGAGGTAAAAAGGGAAAAAAGGGGTTTGGGGGGGACTCAGATTTTAGCCAGTTTCGAATTCCAGCCGCCTGCAGGAGTCAAGGGATTCACATGTCTTAATGGCTGCTGGTAGGGCGTTCCACATTTTGGTGGCATGAGGAGCGAAATGAATTTAGTCCCTTGTTTGTGCTGAATCTGGGTTGCACGTGGTTCGTTGAACTGCCTCTGGTGTTGTGGGTGTGGACTTTGTTGACATTGAGGAAATGTTTAGACAGGTACTTACTGTTACGGTGCGTGTCAAAGTAGGACCCAAATGCAGGCAACACAGGCAGAGTACTTTGCAAGGGTTTAATGAAGACGAAACAAAAGGCTTACATAAGGTGAAGCAGGCAGGCAAAACCATAAATCCAAAATAGGCAGGTCAAACGGTAAACAAGGAGTAACAAGTAACAAGTCCAAAACAAAGCAGAGGGTCAAACCTGAGGAACACTCAGGCAAAATGTACTGAAAGGCAGGAGTCCGGAAAACACACAAACAAATGGTTATACTCTAGCAAAGAATGAGCAGAATGAGTCCAGTCTTATGGGTGGAGGCTGATGGGGGAAGTTGGCACAGGTGAGTAGTGAGAGGGGACCAAGGGCTGATGAGGCAGTGGGAGACAGGTGTGTGTAGAAGCAAAGGGAGGGGGGAGTGGCCAAAGTGGAAAGATGGACAGGCAGGGAGCCAGACCATAACAGTACCCCCCCCTCAAGGGGCGGATTCCAGACGTCCCACGACCTTGACCAGGAACGAGCAGGGTGGGTGGAGGGGGTCCGGAGGAGGGAGACTGTCATGGCACCAGAGCAAAGGGATCTGTGAGCATTAACCTCAGGCGGACGGCCTGGAGGGTGGGCCAGGAGTGAGCAGGAGACATCTGGTGGGCGGCCTGGGGGTAGAGACGAGACAGAGGAGGCACAGTCTGGAGGGCGGCCAGCATGCCAAGACGAGAGGGTGGAGGAGTCATCTGGAGGACGGCCAGGAGGCCGAGATGAGACAGCAGAGGCATCAGGAGGCCACTCAGACCCCCAAGACTGCACAGGAGAGGGGTCAGGAGAATGACCAGACGGTGCCATCCAGGGGGCCGGCGAGGTCTGCAGGACCGCCCAGGATGAAGATCTTTGGACCAGCGCCGCTGCAGCTGGAGGCGACGCCACAGGGAATGCTGCTGGCTCTAAGGCTGCAGACAGAGTTCTGGGCAGCCTGGGCACTGGGGCGCTGAATTGCGGAGCCTCAGTGGAAGCAAGCTGGAGGTCCTCAGAGAGCTGCAGCGGTGAAACCTCGGAGGAGAGCTGCAGCGGCGAAACCTCGGAGGAGAGCTGCAGCGGCGAAACCTCTGAGGAGAGCTGCAGCGGCGAGGTCTCGGAGGAGAGCTGCAGCGGCGAAACCTCGGAGGAGCGCTGCAGCGGCGAAAACTCAGAGGAGAGCTGCAGCGGCGAGGTGTCGGGGAAGAACTGCAGCGGCGAAGACTGGGAGGCGAGCTGCAGCGGCGAAGACTCAGAGGAGAGCTGCAGCGGCGAAAACTCAGAGGAGAGCTGCAGCGGCGAGGCGTCGGGGAAGAGCTGCAGCGGCGAAGACTGGGAGGCGAGCTGCAGCGGCGAAGACTCGGAGGCGAGCTGCAGCGGCGAAGACTCGGAGGTGAGCTGCAGCGGCGAAGACTCGGAGGAGAGCTGCAGCGGCGAAGACTCGGAGGTGAGCTGCAGCGGCGAAGACTCGGAGGAGAGCTGCAGCGGCGAAGACTCGGAGGTGAGCTGCAGCGGCGAAGACTCGGAGGAGAGCTGCAGCGGCGAAGACTCGGAGGAGGAGAGCTGCAGTGGCGAAGACTCGGAGGTGAGCTGCAGCGGTGAGACCTCGGAGGAGAGCTGCAGCGGTGAAGTCTCGGAGGAAAACTGCAGTGTAAAATCCTCAGAGGAAAGCTGCAGTGTAGGATCCTCAGAGGAGGAGAACTGCAGTGGAGAAGCCCCCGAGGCGAACTGCAGCGGTGAGACCTCGGAGGAGAGCTGCAGCGGAGAAACCTCGGAGGAGAGCAGCAGCGGAGAAACCTCGGAGGAGAGCTGCAGCGGCGAGACCTCGGGGGAGAGCTGCAGCGGCGAGGCCTCGGAGGAGGGCTGCAGTGTAGAATCCTCAGAGGAAAACTGCAGTGTAAAATCCTCAGAGGAAAGCTGCAGTGTGAAATCCTCAGAGGAAAACTGCAGTGTAGACTCCGCAGAGGAAAGCTGCAGTGTAGACTCCGCAGAGGAAAGCTGCAGTGTAGACTCCGCAGAGGAAAGCTGCAGTGTAGGATCCTCCGAGGAGAACTGCAGCGGAGAAGCCCCCGAGGCGAACTGCAGCGGTGAAGCCTCAGAGGAGGCGAGCTGCAGCGGCGAAGCCCCCGAGGTGAGCTGCGCCGGTGAGACCTCAGAGGAGGTGAGCTGCAGCGGTGAGACCTCGGAGGAGAGCTGCAGCGGCGAACACTCGGAGGCGAGCTGCAGCGACGAAGCCTCGGAGGAGAGCTGCAGCGGGGAAGCCTCGGAGGTGAACTGCAGCAGTGAGACCTCGGAGGAGGGAATCTGCAGCGGTGACACCTCAGAGGAGAACTGCAGCGGTGACACCTCAGAGGAGAACTGCAGCGGTGACACCTCAGAGGAGAGCTGCAGCGGTGACACCTCAGAGGAGAGCTGCAGCGGTGACACCTCAGAGGAGAGCTGCAGCGGTGACACCTCAGAGGAGAACTGCAGCAGTGAGACCTCGGAGGAGGGAATCTGCAGCGGTGACACCTCAGAGGAGAACTGCAGCGGTGACACCTCAGAGGAGAACTGCAGCGGTGACACCTCAGAGGAGAACTGCAGCGGTGACACCTCAGAGGAGAACTGCAGCGGTGACACCTCAGAGGAGAGCTGCAGCGGTGACACCTCAGAGGAGAGCTGCAGCGGTGACACCTCAGAGGAGAGCTGCAGCGGTGACACCTCAGAGGAGAACTTCAGCGGTGACACCTCAGAGGAGAACTGCAGCAGTGAGACCTCGGAGGAGAACTGCAGCGGTGACACCTCAGAGGAGAACTGCAGCGGTGACACCTCAGAGGAGAGCTGCAGCGGTGACACCTCAGAGGAGAGCTGCAGCGGCGAGGCCCCAGGGGAGAGCTGCAGCGGCGAAGACTCGGAGGCGAGCTGCGGCGGCGAAGACTCGGAAGCGAGCTGCAGCGGCGAAGACTCGGAGGAGGTGAGCTGCAGCGGCGAGGCCTCGGAGGAGAGCTGCAGTGGAGAAACCTCGGAGGAGAGCTGCAGCGGCGAAGCCTCGGTGGAGAACTGCAGTGTAGAGTCCTCAGAGGAGAGCTGCAGCGGAGAAGCCCCTGAGGTGAACTGCAGCGGTGAAGCCTCGGAGGAGGTGAGCTGCAGCAGTGAGACCTCGGAGGAGGAGAGCTGCAGTGTAGGATTCTCAGAGGAAAACTGCAGCGTAAAATCCTCAGAGGGGAGCTGCAGTGTATAATCCACAGAGGAAAACTGCAGTGTAGAATCCTGGTGGTATAGGGGGCCATGGCGACCACCCCTTCTCCTGGCATTCCCACGGTTCCCCACCCTGTCAGGACAGGCTGGCTGGGCTGGCTTGGTGGCCAGGTGACCCAGGGGGACACCTCCCCGCTTGTTGAAACTACGGGGACCCCCACCTGCCAGGCGGGTGCCATAAAAAGGACCTTGGGCATGCAGTGAATCAACAGGATTGAGGCAGGCAATAGCTGGAGATGGGGGATGGGTGCTAGCAGGCTGGTTGCTAGTCAATTGGGGGCTAGCAGGCCTGGGCTCCCGATGAACAGAAACAGGGTGAGTACGTAGCTGCTTAGGGGGCTTGTGACAGGCAGGCTGAAGGGCCACAAAACCAAGCCTAAGTGACTGCCGAGCTGGCTGGGAAGCAACATGAACAGAACTAGACTGCATAAAGTCTCTGAGTCTTCCTTTGACAATATCAAGGTGGGGAACAAAATGACTCACCCAAGGCCGTTCACTGAACCACTGCTGCTGTGTCGAAATCTCTAATTTAAGTCTTGCATAATGGTCGGGTGTAGAAGACAAGAAGTGAGCAACCACCCGATCAAACTCTGCCACTTTCCTTTGAAAAAGCTGTCGCTCTGCTGGGTTCATTCTGGCTAGAGTATACTGTTACGGTGCGTGTCAAAGTAGGACCCAAATGCAGGCAACACAGGCAGAGTACTTTGCAAGGGTTTAATGAAGACGAAACAAAAGGCTTACATAAGGTGAAGCAGGCAGGCAAAACCATAAATCCAAAATAGGCAGGTCAAACGGTAAACAAGGAGTAACAAGTAACAAGTCCAAAACAAAGCAGAGGGTCAAACCTGAGGAACACTCAGGCAAAATGTACTGAAAGGCAGGAGTCCGGAAAACACACAAACAAATGGTTATACTCTAGCAAAGAATGAGCAGAATGAGTCCAGTCTTATGGGTGGAGGCTGATGGGGGAAGTTGGCACAGGTGAGTAGTGAGAGGGGACCAAGGGCTGATGAGGCAGTGGGAGACAGGTGTGTGTAGAAGCAAAGGGAGGGGGGAGTGGCCAAAGTGGAAAGATGGACAGGCAGGGAGCCAGACCATAACACTTACACCTGTACTTACACCTGTAAACAGGTACTTACACCTGTACTTACACCTGTAAACAGGTACTTACACAGGTACTTACACCTGTAAATAGCTGTCGTGTTTTTGAGGTATCTCGATTTCTGCCATCGTGAATGCATGGGACCCGAATGGAAACAAGTTTTCGGTGCTATCCTTTTGGATAAATGTGCTTTGACTGTATACCATGTAGGCTACTGTTTTGCATTTGTTATTGTCTAATAAAATAATCAATCAATCAATCAAAACAGTAGGCCTACATGTGTCGAAGTGTCCCGAGCAAGACACTTAAACGCAATCACAACAAGTTGTCTCAAGACGCTAGAAAAGAGCAAGCCATTTTGCGACAGCGCTAACAGTGCTAAACTTGACTTTACCTCCAGTTTTTATTTGACAGAATTGCCAGTGTCATAGTTTTTGTAATGATAGCTTAGTTTTCATTTAGTCAACAGACATTTTTCGTCAGTTTTAATCTGCAAAATTAACACTGGTGTGTGTGCGTGTGCGTGCGTGCGCGCGCGCGTGTACGTGTGCGTGTGTGCGTGCGTGCGTGCGTGCGTGCGTGTGTGTGTGTGTGTGTGTGTGTGTGTGTGTGCGTGTGCGCGTGTGCGTGTGTGTGTGTGTGCATGTTGCAGGGTGTCTCTGCCCAGCGCCACATCAGGAGTGAACATCATAGGAAGCCCCTCCTCCATCATCGTGGAAGCCAAGCTGGGACTGAGAATGATCTGGAACAGGGACGACTCCTTCGATGTGCGTATCGTATCGCTGCACATTTAACATCTTTATTTGCATTCAACATTTAACAAAATATTCTTCAACACTAGCGCACTGACTGAGCAGAATTTAACCATTGCCTTATGCTCTTGGGCCTCACTCACACCTAATTAAGACACACGCAAGACACACTCGTGTCCTGTGTCTTCTGTGTGTCATGGCCGCCTCGATGCATTTCCAATGGGAGTCACATGGTTTGAAGACACAACCTTGTTGCATGGGGGGGGGGGGGGGGGGCAGAAGACAACAGTATTCCAACCGTGTGACTCCCATTGGAAATGCATTGAGGCGGCCATGACACACAGAACACACAAGTAAGTGTGTCCTATAGGTGTGAGTGAGGCCTTAGCCTGGGCATTCCTGCAATCGGCAAGGGGAGCTCTTACAACTGATTCAGGGTCAGGGACATTAACTTCCTAGGCTTCCAAATAGGAACACAAGCAGTTTACAGAGCTGTATACTAGTATCCTTATAGACGTGGCAATGGCAATGCAGTTCTCAAACTTTTTCGTGTGAAGGGACATTTTAACAACATATTGTATACAAACAAACACGCAGTGTGGCACTTATAGCGACACGCTGTGAGCTTGTATGTCTGCTATTTCTTAATAGCCGACGTAAAATACGGATGATTAACAACCCCTGGGGGTCCCTGGAGCCAACACCTTGAGAACCACTTCCTTAAGGGTCCATGTGTTCAATGAAAACTGTTTTGACTGCATGTACAGTATTTTAGTAGTTGTGTCAAACGCAAAAAATCTGTCTTCTCAAGACGTTTTCTATAGACATCGTCTTAAACGAGTCGTAAACAAGTTGTTTCCAAACGTAATTTAAGAATTATTATTCAAACTGTTGCTGTTTGAACCGGAGCCACAATAAGAAATGTATTCATAATAATTAATAGTGTGTGTTCATAGATAATTAGATATGGATGTGTAATGAAGTCATTAGCGTAAATATGATATGTGTGTTTGAATGTTGATATGCGGCCACCCAGCCACCATGGGATCTAATCGAACAAACACGAGTGGGTGACTCAACAGGACCTGTGCTGTGTAACCAGGCGTTCCTGTGTGTGTGTGTGTGTGTGTGTGTGTGTGTGTGTGTGTGTGTGTGTGTGTGTGTGTGTGTGTGTGTGTGTGTGTGTGTGTGTGTGCGTGCGTGCATGCATGGGTGCATTACTGTACTAGGGCATAGCAGTGGTGGCCATTTTGTGGTGCCACATACAGTATAGAAGCCCCATGCATTTTTCCTCATAGCGAGTTTCCGCAAATATTTGTATACATTATTATTATGTGTAAGTATACTGTGCCACACGCTGCGAGTTTGTACACGCAATATCTTTAAAAATAAATTGAGAGCCGTACTGCCAGTCAATATTCATATATTCTTTGACATCATTTATATGAATATTTTTAGAAATATCTATGGGAGAAATTAATGGGTTTTTCTACCTGTGGCGTCACAAAATGGCTGCCAATGCTGTGCCCTATAGTAGAATTTGAGAGAGAAATTGTTGTAGGCTATATGGGTTAAAACTGTTTTGGAGAGTTAGGTTTACATTGAAGACCAATAATCAGGTTGGGATTAGGGTTATGCCTGATATATATTTTTTAATCATGGGCTTCATTTTCGTGGCCCCTTATCCCTAAACTTCTTTGCCTTTTTTACTATTTTGCAAAACATTTTTGAATAGTTAAAATGGCCAGTCTACAAGCTCACAACGTGACAATGTAGATTGGCTACAGTTGAACTATTCAAAAATAGAAGTTTAGGGATAAGGGGTTTAGCGGTGACGAAAATGGAGAACCCCTTGGTGTCCTGCACTCTACAAGCTCACAACGAGTTGCAGTGTGACACGTCGTGAGCTTGTAGATTAGGGTGGCCAGACGTCCGGTTTCACGCCGGACAGTCCGGTTTTAGACCCACCTGTCCTCCTCCCACCTCAACCTCTGGCCGGACACATAATTGTCCGGTTTTTTGTGATATACAGTGCTTGTGCCATAACTGTCATTTACGTCGTCTGCCTGGGTATTAAAATCTCTGCAGCGCTGCTCAGCTCCGAAGCGAGTGGAGACGTTCGGAGTGTTGCCATGTCCGCTTAATTATAAGCGACTTTGGGCTTGTTATATATAGGCTACTAAGCCTAGTCAGGCTTCTTTTGGGCTTGTTTTCATAGACATGGTTGCTTGGTTCTCTTCCAAAACCTGGCAACACTGCCAGTGGGATGGTCGGTTTGTTACTTTGTTGAGCTCTCACAATCAATTTAGTATAGTTAATGCAGAGATAAATAAACCAAATATGCCGAAATGAAAAACTACATTTAATGAGCAATATGGAGCTCGACATCATAAAGAAAGGGAGGCTAAAGCACTGTGAACATACATATAGGCTACTGGCTTCATTCTATTTCTATGTCCTATACACCGATGACCATAAGACTGTATAAAAAACCCTACAAGAAATAGATTAAACATAAAACATACCGGTATCTAAACATGAAATAAAATAAATTGATTATAAAATGAATGGCCTTTGTGGTACCCTATAGCCTAATTTAAAAAGGTTAATTTAATTAGCAAATATATGTTCTCTGTGGACATAATGCTGGAGAGGATGGTGGTGAAAATCAGGTGCAATAGTAGTAGTAATAATATTAATATCTGGAATCTGGGGGGGGGGGGGGGGGGGTCGGGGGAGCGAGCTCCGCAAAAAGTGTCCTCCTTTCTGAGGTCTTGCAGGTGGCCACCCTATTGTAGATCTGCGCTATTTTCAGCTTTAGCGTTTAAGGGTTAGAAATGGCAACAACAACAACAGCATGCAGAAAATCGCAAATCATAAAGTTGCCAACCTAAACTGTCGATGTCTTCACACGTAGCGTACTACAAGTGTGTGCGTGCGCGCACGGCGCGTGCGTGTGTGTGTGTGTGTGTGTGTGTGTGTGTGTGTGTGTGTGTGTGTGTAGAGTATTTGAGAATATGAAATAGTTGCACAGTGGAACGTTGTACAAATATTGATTGAGGTCCAGAACACACAGCTGTGAGTATCAGTCACCTGGGCCCATGGGAACCACAAGAAAACAGGGAACACAAACCCAGCCTTAAAACCAACAAACTGCTAAAGCTAACAGACGGCTAGACACACACACACACACACACACACACACACACACACACATGCACACACACACACGCTCGCACACGCACACGCACACGTCACACACACAGCCTTAATGGAGATTGATGTGACATTTTGGGAACTGTCTAGTAAAAACAGATTGATACGATTTCTAAATTAGCCTTAATGGAGACTGATGATGTGACATTGTGGATTGGCTTCGTGGAAAGCGGGGTTGATACGATTTGAAATGAAACCTCATAATGAATATATAGCACCGATAGAATATCACAGCCCTGTCCGGGTGTGAACCTTGCATGTCCGAAAGTGTTACTTTTCAGAAAATTACGAAAAAAAAAAGTTCCAATGGAACCAATGTAGAATATGCGACCGTTTCTGACTGAGGCTTTGGTTTAATTTTTAATTTTTTTCATGTCATTATGTAAGCAGGGAATGAATTTCAATTCAAAGGGCTTTACGTTGGCATGGCAGAAATGTTTCAGATGTCAACAATTGTCTGAGATGATGGAATGATGATGTATGATGATGGTCATTCTTAAAGTTTCATGGGCAAAGATGATCAACTTAAAAAATAATAATAATAATAATCAAAATGACCTAGATGTCCATGGATCTGTGTGAAAACAGCTGGATTAAATTAACATAAAATATTATAAAATAATATGCTATTATCCTATTATAAAAATATCCCGATCACTCTTTCTTCTTTTCATTCGTCCTCATAATGTCGTATATAACCATAACTTGTTTGTGTAACAGATTGAGATGGACGAGAAGTACAGGAACGAGACGTGCGGACTGTGTGGAGACTTCAGCGAAGTTCCTCTGTACGACGAGTTCATTAACAACGGTAAGATGGAGCCATGTCGGAAGAAGAACTCACGCTTTATTTAACCCATTTAGATGATTCTACAAATGTCTTCTAAATCTCGACAGTTTTCTGGAAAAAAAAACATTTTTCAGTCGTTCTCAAACATTTTCATGTCAAGGACCCCCAAAAAAATATATAGTAATTGGTCGCCGACCCTCATCTGAAAATAGGGACCAAAGATTTGAGTTAAAAATGTTTGCTCTGAAAGAATATACTCAAAGATTTGCACCAGAAGAGTGCCGCGCTATGAACTTGTAGATCTGCTATTTTTCAATAGCTAAAGCATAACCTATAATGCTTAAAACACCAAACGGTGTTCCCGTCCAGAATGGGTTAAGTAAAAGTATCAGTACTGCAATGTAGTTTTACTCTGTTTAGAAGTAGATCGTTTTTTGTACATAAAGTGGTTTGCAGACTCTGTCATTCCACATCTTTTCAAATAGCCGAAGTATATCTGAGGCTAATTTATGTTAATGTAGGTTAATTGCGAACGCAGTGAGCCTAGCATGAGACCTATAGCAGAACATGTCTGTCTGTCTGTGTGTCACGCTGTAACACCACCCGCCTGCCACCAGAGGGCGCAGCTGTATCACACACAAAAACACACGCGCACGCACAAACTTAACTTTAAAAAAAACGTACCTTAAAGAAAAAACTTAAAAAGGAAAAACCTTAAAAAAAAACACACACACACACACACACACACACACACACACACACACACACACACACACGCACACATACACGCACACATTATACAAAAATACTTAAAAAACGTAACTTAAACGTAACTTTAAAAAAATCTTTAAAAAACACTTAAAAAAACACTTCAAAAAACGGAGAACTTAAAAAAAAAAAAACCTTCAAAAAGTATGTTGTTTGTACAAACATGTAGTTATACTCCTGCCTGTTCCTCTATAGACCAGGTGCTGTCGGTGGAGAGCTACGCCTCACTGTGGAAGGTGGAGGGACCCACGGAGGACTGTGAGGAGCCCGAACTCACTGCTGCTGAGAGCTGTGGAGACGAGGTACATTATACAACCTTATCCCTTAACCCCATTCTGACCTGAGATCAGATTCTAAAAATGTCTTCTAAAATCCTGACAGTTTTCTGAAAAAGCTGTTTCTATGTCAGTTGTTTGTTTTTTTTCCAAAAATAGCAGACCTACAAGCTCGTAGCGCGCCACTCGGTGGCGCGCTACGAGCTTGTAGATCTGCTATTTTTCAATAGCTAAAGCATAACATGACGCTAACACCAAAAGGGGTTCCCGCCCCAAAATGGGTTCATGTTAATCAGTGGTGGGAAAAGTATACTCGATTGTTTTTACTTAAGTAAAAGTATACCAATACTGCAATTTAGAAGTACTTCGTTGCTAGTAAAAGTACGGAATTGAAAATGTACATTGCGTAAAAGTACAAAGGTATATCGGCATCACGATGTACTTAAAGTAGGCCTACTGAAAGTAAAAGTATTCATTGTGCGGAATGTCCCATTTCACAAGTTCAAAATGTGTAGAAAATCTATTGAAAATAGCCGATCTAAGGCCGAAATGTAGAGGGTTGAAGTGGTTAATGTATGTTTTCTGATCAAATTTAAAATCTCCAAAGTAACTATTCAAATAATTGTAGTGGAGTAAAAGTAAAAATATTGATATTGATATATAGCTTTTTCTCTCAGTCAGTTGAATCTTCATAATCCATATGAGTGAGTGAAGCGGCCGGGATGACATGTTTATTTAACAACGGGTATCGCAGCATAGCCGGTATTTCCAGCATTGATCTTCGAGTTCCATCGTTACTGATTCGGTGCTCTATACAGCCGGGAAACCGGTCTATAGTCTATCTATAATCTATCTATAAATGCACCAAGTCTCACATGTCTATACGTACCTGTATCTCCATATATGGAGCTATGGCCTGCTCTGACATCAACAATGACGGTTCTGAAATCTAGCATAGACTCCATAATGTGGGCATGCCTGACAAAGAACTCCAAATAATGGGCATACAATTCAATCCAATTCAATTCAATTCAATTCAATTCAAAGGGCTTTATTGGCATGAGAAAACATATACGTTTACATTGCCAAAGCAGGCACAGACATATAATAACCGTCGAGCGGGGCATGCATTTCCAACTTGCGTCGTTCCACTCGTATACCGCTCTAGAAATACATAATCACGAGTCTTGGTAGAATATACCAGCTCAGTGGCCTTGTGGTTAGAGTGTCCGCCCTGCAGACTGGGACGTTGGGGTTCAATCCCCGGCCGGGTCATACGACCAAAGACTCTAAAACTGGGACCCAGTGCTTCCCTGCTTGACACTCAGCATCAAGGGTTGGAATGGGGGTAAGTAGTAGTCCCTGCGACATACTAGCGTCATGTCCAGGGGGTGTACTTTGTACATCAAGCTGCCTCACGCTACAGAAACAGGAGATAGGCTCCTGCCCCTATATGGGCCTCATGGCTCGGCAAGGCTACTTACTTACTTGGTAGAATATGCTTTGAGATTGATTGATTGATTGATTGATTGATTGATAGATTGATTGACTGGTTCATTCGGTGTTACTCGCAGGACTTCTGCGACCACATCTTCTCCGGCGCTCAGTTCCGTGACTGCGTGGGCCGCGTGGACGTCGGGGCCTTCGCTAAGGCCTGCATGGCCGACCTCTGCCACTGCGACAACAGCAGCGCCTCGGACTCCTCCTGCCTCTGCCGGACCGTCTCGGAGTTCTCCAGGCAGTGTGTCCACGCCGGGGGCCGGCCGCGGCAGTGGAGGACCCCCGAGTTCTGTGGTGAGTATACTATATGTGACCCATTCTGACCTGAGATCAGATTTAAAAAAATAATAATAATGTCTTCTATACATCCTGACAGTTTTCATTCTGACCTGAGATCAGATTCTAAAAAAAATAATGTCTTTAATACATCCTGACAGTTTTCATTCTGACCTGAGATCAGATTCTACAAAAAAATGTCTTCTATACATCCTGACAGTTTTCATTCTGACCTGAGATCAGATTCTAAGAAAAAAAAATGTCTTCTATACATCCTGACAGTTTTCATTCTGACCTGAGATCAGATTCTAAAAAAAGAGAATGTCTTCTATACATCCTGACAGTTTTCATTCTGACCTGAGATCAGATTCTAAAAAAAAAAGTATTTTATACATCCTGAGAGTTTTCATTCTGACCTGAGATCAGATTCTAAAAAAAGAAAATGTCTTCTATACATCCTGACAGTTTTCATTCTGACCTGAGATCAGATTCTAAAAAAACAAGTCTTCTATACATCCTGACAGTTTTCATTCTGACCTGAGATCAGATTCTATGACAAATGTCTTCTGTGTCAGTCGGCAAACACAGGTTTTGCTCCGAGGTGTTTGCTTTTTTATTCAATACACCATAAATATAAGACACAACGTTTTCGGCCGTGAACGGCCTTCATCAGGTGATATAATCGGCAGTAGTATGGGCCAGACTGCATGGGCAGGTGATTCACTATAACACCGATAAGTGACATGACAATGTCACTTATTGGTGTTAGTGAACGAACCGAAACGTTGTGTCTTATTTATGGCGTATTGAATACAAAGCAAACACCTCGGAGCAAACCTGTGTGCGGACTCTCTCCTCTCTTCACTATACTTACCTTAAGTCCAGACAGGAACTGGATGTGCGCTATAGCCACCTATACCTTTTATTCTATGTCAGTCGCTCTTCGACTTTTCAAAAAAATAGCAGACCTATACAAGCTCGTATGCTCACCACTCGGTGGCGCGCTACGAGCTTGTAGATCTGACCTCAGAGCATGCAGGCGTGCATATAGGACTTTGTTGCCTATATTATTTATTTAGGACAAAACATAAAACATCTTGTCTTTTTTTGGAACAGAGAGGAAGTGTCCGTCCAACATGGAGTTCCAGGAGTGTGGGAGTTCCTGTTATGACACGTGCTCAAACCCCCAGGCCAGCGACACCTGTGACAGACACTGCCTGGACGGCTGCTACTGTCCTGCTGGTATGCACGCACACGCACACACACACACACACACACACACACGCACGCACGCACACACACACACACACACACACACACACACACACACACACACACGCACGCACGCACGCACACACACACACACACACACACACACACACACACACACACACACACACACGCACACACACACACACACACACACGCACACACACACACACACACACACACGCGCGCGCACGCACGCACACAGTGGTGTAAAGTAACCAAGTACTTTTACTTAAGTACTGTACTTAAGTACAATTTTGAGGTATTTGTACTTTACTTGAGTACTTTTTTACTTCTACTCCACTACATCTCGGAGCCAAAATGTGTACTTTTTACTCCACTTTCGGGCCATTGGAAAATAGCCGATCTACAAGCTCACAATGCGTCGCGTTGTGTGACGCATTGTGAGCTTGTAGATCTGCTATTTTCAAAATATTTTGTACACATTTTCGAACTTGTGAAATGGGACATTCTGCAATATGAGTATACTTTTGCTTTTAGTACATTTTCAATTCAAGTGCTTTTACTTGTAACGAAGTAGTTCTAGATTGCAGTATTGGTACGTTTACTTAACTAAAACAATTTTTCCACCACTGCACGCATGCATGCACGCACGCACACACACACACACACACACACACACGCACACACACACACACACACACACACACACACACACACACACACACACACACACACACACACACACACACACACACACACACACACACACACACAGGCTACTTACTGTATACATGCAGTACAGTACACTTTCTGGACAGATGCTTCTGTCCTATACTGGTATACAGTAACCTATACATAAATATAAACTGACAGATATATGTAGGGCTATAAAACCTGAATCATATATTATATTTTTGTAATACATAAGATCTCTTAAGAACTTTTCTTTGCAACTCCTTTTTGATTCTACGAGGGATGTTTTTTTTTTTATTATATATAACTTTGTATGTAAATTATTTTTGGGTCATTCTGCCGTCTTCAGGAACGGTGTTGGACGACATCACGCAGAGCGGTTGTGTTCCCGTGGCTCGATGCTCCTGTCGGCACAACGCCAGACTTTATGGCCCTGGGAAATCCTACGCAGACAACTGCAGGACATGGTGAGAGAACACAGCTGTTTCCAAATGCACATATTATATAGGAAGACTTTTAATTATTTATTTATTTGTGTTGCCATTTGTGCCGTTTGGTTTTGCCTCAAAGTCACACTCGCCGTGCCGTGTCGACTGTATAAGTCATTAGGCTCTAATGCAGAGCAGCCATGCTAGTGGCAAGGACTATTTAAAGAGGACGGGAGGCGAAGACCGTATACGGTGGACTCCATGTTTGCTCCCTGGAAGGAAAGAAACATGCGCAGTTGAGACCAAGGAAGCTGAACACGGAAGTGTTGGCTGCATATTATAGCCCATTGCAGCATGTTTCTTTCCTTTCCAGGGAGCAACATGGAGTCTTCGCTTCCCGTCCTCTTATAATAGTCCTTGAGTTCCTTCATAGGTGTTACCAATGATACTATATGAGCTCTGTTCCGGTTTCCAGGGGTTCCCCGCAGCAAAAGTATAGTTCACAATTAGCATAACAATCATTTTAACCTCTTCATCCATTTATATGTGCCCCAAATTGTGAGCCCGGACATGTTGAGTACACCAAGGTTTTATGTATAGAAATGTTGAGTATGTGGGTCCTCCCCAGCATGTATAGAAACTGGTTGAATAGTTCGACTAGCCAATCTCCATTGACACGTTGTGCGCTTGTAGACTGGCCCTTTAGCGGTGACGGAAATGGAGCCCTTTGTGTTGTTGTGTTACACAGTGTCTGTGAGGGAGGACAGTGGAGCTGCAAGGAGGAGAACTGCCCGGCGACCTGCTCTGTGGTGGGAGGAGCTCATATCAACACGTTTGATGGTAAAACCTACACCTTCCATGGAGACTGCTCCTACGTGCTGGCCAAGGTGAGTCTCCTCACGGCACGTCACACACTGTCTTTTCAGTCACGCACGCACGCACGCACGCACGCACGCACGCACGCCTGCGAAAGTATAAGTGTTCATCGTAGGACTCATGGCAGTTTGACTCTCTCACACCATTTAGTTCCTTGTGCTCCTATAAGGATTAGTTATTAGCTAATAGGTGTCACTTTGATTTCTAGCCATGTGGATTTGTAAATAATTTCTCAGGTTTTTTTTTTTGCTCTCTGCAATCAAATTATGCAAAGAGTGTGTGTGTGTGTGTGTGTGTGTGTGTGTGTGTGTGTGTGTGTGTGTGTGTGTGTGTGTGTGTGTGTGTGTGTGTGTGTGTGTGTGTGTGTGTGTGTTGCTGGACTGAATGGCAGCAGATCCTGGAATGTTTGCAGTAAACATGAACGCTCTGAGGAGGAAGGAGGAAGTTCACACACTGAGTCTTAAAACGTTGCACAGTTCACTGTTGGCCCGTGTATGAGAGAAAGTGTCTAGGACTAATTGATTGATTGATTGATTGATTGATTGATTGATTGATTGATTGATTGATCGATTGCACAACTTTGTTTTATTGTGAGGGTGGGGCTTTCTCTCAACCCTGTGTTTGTGTGCGTTGTGTTGCAGGAGTGCGAGGGACAGTCCCAGTTCACCGTGTTGGGAGACCTGGTTAAGTGTGGGATGGGAGAGCATGAGACCTGCCTGCGATCCGTCACCCTGGCCCTGTTCAACAAAACCACTGTGAGAGACACGCGCATGCACGCACGCAGTTACTGTATAGAAGACATATATTATTATACGATACGTTGAACAGAGCCTTAATTAGTATCATTAGTAACACATTTGAAGGATGTATAAGCGGGGACGTGCACACATAGACATCAAAGGGGAGCTTCAGCTCCCGGCCCTTTTACCCCGAAAACAACTGCCCTTTTCCCAGACCACAAATGCAGCATTTATACTACATGGTGAAAGAAACGCAAGTGCCACTCCTTTCCATGCCATACCGGAAGGCAGCGTTCAGGAGAATTGCTTTTTTTTCCCCCGAAGTCTCCTGAACTTGAAGTATTTTTGCGTTGAACACATTTTGTTTAGAAATCCAAGCCGGGAAAAGGAAAAAGGAAAAAAAATAATAATAATGTTGTGCCCATGTGTCACAAGTTCATGTATTGCCCATGTCTTTTTCTGCTTAATAAAAAAAAAATTGAAACACAGAAATCCAAGCCGTATATACACCCCAGAAATAGCTGATCTGTAGATCTGCTATTTTTTTGCATTTTTTGTCCAAAAGTGCCCTCCTTACGGGATTTCAGCCCCTGCTGCGCATATAGACCCACCCCCCCCCTCTCCTCCCACTAGCCTATACAAGCCATGTACAGTATGGGTGGTATACTGTATACAGTGCATACATGCATGAACAACACTGTGTTTCTACCACCGGTTCCACACAATGCAGGTGATGAAGGTCCAGGCAGGAGGACAGGTCTACGTCAACCAGATTCTGTCACATCTCCCACTGTTCACACGTGAGTTTATTATACACGACTATACACACACCGTTCACACTATATATAGATTATACCAGTGAGGGTTGTTGTTGTCCCGGTCGGATCGTATTGGTGATCGGAAATCAGTGCCGAGATCACGTTCATTTTCAAATGATCGGAATCGGATCGGGAGCTAAAGAAAACGTGATCGGAAAACATCCCTATTATCAATATTATATCTCATGTCATGATATTAGACTGGATATTAGTCTGTGATTTGGGATATTGTATACTGTTGTGATAGATATGGCATAAACGTGTTCTATAAATATGAATATCGGATCGGGGGGAAGAAAATCGGTATCGGCAGATGCTCAAAATCAAATCGGAATCGGACCGGGGGCAAAACAAATAAAAACGTCCCAGAGTCGGTCTCAATTAAGTTACACAAATTTAAACTTAACCCATTCTGGGCGGGAACCCCTTTTGGTGTATGAAGCATTAATATGTTATGCTTTAGCTGTTGGAAAAATATCAGATCTACAAGCTATAGCGCGGCACCGAGTGCAGCTCTACGAGCTTGTAGGTCTGCTATTTATTTATTTTTATCTTGAAAATGTGGCGCAAATCTTTATATAATATTATTTCAGAGCGAACGTTTTTTTAACTCAGATGGGGGTCGGCGCGCCAAATGCACATAATTCTGGAGGTCCTTGACGTGACATTTTGAGCACCACTGACATATAGAAACTTAGAAGGTATTTCAGAAAACTGTTAGGATTTAGAAGACACTTTTTTAAAACGTCGACGTCAGGCCTAAACAGTCTCAGCAGGTTTCTGCTCTAGCTATGTTGTCTATATATTAGAGCTGGGACTCGATTAAAAAAAAATCTAATTAATCAGAGGCTTTGTAGTTAATTAATCTAGATTAATCGCATTTTAATCGCATATCAATATTCAACCTGAGAACAGCGAGAAACCTTTTTTTTTTTATGTTTTTTTGTATCCCAGTGAATCAATGAATAGTGACTACAGGATACCACTCATTTTCAACATTTTACTGTCATTAATATACCAGTTGTCGAAATAATAATAAAAAGTCACCCCATTCTGTGTTGCCTAGAACTAGTACATCTCAGTGACATCACAAAGCTGTACTTACTTCATATTGTTACTGTTTTTTGTCAGACCTCCAGTTCTAGGCAACACAAAATGGGGTGACTTTTTTATTATTTCCAGTTTTCAGTAGGCCTACTATAGAAAAGCGCCCAGTGAGAAACGTTCCGCGGTGAAAGAAAAGGTGCGATTAATTTATCTGTAGTTAATCGCGATACATTTTTCTGTAGTTGATCTAAATTAATCGCAATTAGTCCCGGCCCTACTATATATATAACCTGACGCTGCCAGATCCAAAAAGCTTGCTACACAAATTTGTTTCACAGCTTATTTGGATCTGGGATCGCGGAAGCAAATTCGATGACGGGGCTGTTCCTTTTTTTCAAGATACATGGTAGATGATTGGATGGGAGCGTCTGTCTATCACCGTGTGGGCGTGCAAACACAACCAATCATATCGACGTGTCTATATACCGTCACATCCGCATCCCGCCTTTAGCTCACGCTGATTGGTTCGGTACGAAGCAGATCTGACTCAGGGCTCAACTCCGTCAGAGATCCCAGATGAGTGTTGTGTTGGGGAATATGTTTCCGCAATACCGCCCTCATCTGGCAGCGTCAGGTTACTATATATACACGCCAATGACAATTTGAATGGACAGTGACAAAGTGTTGCTCTCTATACTGTCCTCCCCCTCCCCTCCCGGGTGCAGCGGAGCTGAGCGTCTTCCAGCCGTCCTCCTTCTACATATCGATAAAGACCAGGGTGGGTCTGCAGGTTCTGGTGTCACTGACGCCCATCATGCAGGTCTTCATCACCGCCTCGGCACGCCTCCGCGGAACCACCTGCGGTATATATATATATATATATATGTATATGTGTCACACAACTGTCGGGGCTTTCCTATTCCTTTATGTCTGTTAAAATGTCTTCTCTGTAGTAGGGTGTCCTATTCCTTTATGTCTGTTAAAATGTCTTCACTGTGAGGTTTCCGATTCTGTCTGTTAAAATGTCTTCTCCGTAGGGTGTCCTATTCCTTATGTCTGTCAAAATGCCTTCTCTGTAGTAGGGTGTCCTATTCCTTTATGTCTGTTAAAATGTCTTCTCCGTAGGGTGTCCTATTCCTTATGTCTGTTAAAATGTCTTCTCCGTAGGGTGTCCTATTCCTTATGTCTGTTAAAATGTCTTCTCCGTAGGGTGTCCTATTCCTTTATGTCTGTTAAAATGTCTTCACTGTGAGGTTTCCGATTCTGTCTGTTAAAATGTCTTCACTGTGAGGTTTCCGATTCTGTCTGTTAAAATGTCTTCTCCGTAGGGTGTCCTATTCCTTATGTCTGTTAAAATGTCTTCACTGTAAGGTTTCTGATTCTGTCTGTTAAAATGTCTTCTCCGTAGGGTGTCCTATTCCTTTATGTCTGTTAAAATGTCTTCTCCGTAGGGTGTCCTATTCCTTTATGTCTGTTAAAATGTCTTCTCTGTGGGGTGTCCTATTCCTTTATGTCTGTTAAAATGTCTTCTCCGTAGGGTGTCCTATTCCTTTATGTCTGTCAAAATGTCTTCTCTGTAGTAGGGTGTCCTATTCCTTATGTCTGTCAAAATGCCTTCTCTGTAGTAGGGTGTCCTATTCCTTTATGTCTGTTAAAATGTCTTCACTGTGAGGTTTCCGATTCTGTCTGTTAAAATGTCTTCTCCGTAGGGTGTCCTATTCCTTTATGTCTGTTAAAATGTCTTCTCCGTAGTAGGGTGTCCTATTCCTTATGTCTGTTAAAATGTCTTCTCCGTAGGGTGTCCTATTCCTTATGTCTGTTAAAATGTCCTCTCTGTAGTAGGGTGTCCTATTCCTTGTGTCTGTTAAAATGTCTTCTCCGTAGGGTGTCCTATTCCTTATGTCTGTTAAAATGTCTTCTCTGTAGGGTGTCCTATTCCTTATGTCTGTTACAATGTCTTCTCTGTAGTAGGGTGTCCTATTCCTTATGTCTGTTAAAATGTCTTCACTCTGAGGTTTCCGATTCTGTTAATGTCTTCTCTGTAGGGAGTCCTATTCCTTCTGTCTGTTAAAATGTCTTCTCCGTAGGGTGTCCTATTCCTTCTGTCTGTTAAAATGTCTTCTCTGTAGGGAGTCCTATTCCTTGTGTCTGTTAAAATGTCTTCTCCGTAGGGTGTCCTATTCCTTATGTCTGTTAAAATGTCTTCTCTGTAGTAGGGTGTCCTATAGATCTCCTATCTTTGAAAAGTCTTGAAAATGTGGTGCAAATCTGCATTATCTAACTGGGGTTCCTTGAAATAGAAAGGTTTGAGAATCACTGTTCACGGCTGAGGGTTAATTTTTTACCTGGTATTTTAGTTTATTTGAGGCACTATATGTGGCTATTTACCTTGTTGTTTACTGACTAGAGTTCATGTTTACCTCAGTGTTGATTTCGTTGACTAAAAACTAAGACGAAAAATGTTTTTCAATGACGAAAACGAAATGGAAAGTAAATAAAAACTAAGCTATGATGACTAAAACTAACACTAAATATACTGACAATTTTGTCAACAAATAAAAACTATACTAAAGTAAAATGTTATAGGAAGGGACTATAGTGGACAAGAGTCATTTTACACTTGGTTGCATGCTGAAAATAGCAGATCTACAAGCTCACAACGTGTCGCGCTGCGACGCGTTGTGAGCTTGTAGATCGGTTATTTTCAGCAAGTGTAAAATCAGCCATTACGATGGCATCAAGGCCCAACAAAATACATTTTAGTCGACTAAATCAGCCGACTAAAATCTTATGATATTTAGTCCACTAAAACTAGACATTCCTGGTGACTAAAATGTGACTAAAACTAAAAGGAAAACTATTCAAAATGACTATGACTAAAACAAAAAAATAAAAAATTGCTGCCATAAAAACAACGCCGGTTTACTCTGTCTCTATGTCTAAATTCTAATTGTAAATGGACCCCCCCCCCCCCACCGCCCCCTGCAGGTCTGTGTGGGAACTTCAATGACGTGATGGCTGATGACTTCAAGGTGATGAGCGGCTTGGTGGAGGGCACAGCGGTGGCGTTCGCCAACACCTGGAAGACCAGGGCCCAATGCCCGGACGCCAAGACCCGCTTAGGGCACCCATGCAGCCAGGGCATCGACAATGGTACAACTTCTGACCTGAGATCAGATTCATACGAGGTTTCCACTGGACACACACACTGGTCTGATTAACCCATTCTGACCTGAGATCAGATTCTAAAAATGTCAGTCGTTCTTCTTCGATTTTTCAAAAATAGCAGACCTACAAGCTCGTAGCGCGCCACTCGGTGGCGCGCTATGAGCTTGTAGATCTTTTCAGTAGCTAAAGCATAACATGATGCTAACACCAAAATGGGTTCCCATTCAGAATGGGTTATAGCACTGCGATCCATATAGGTTTCTAAATCCTAACCCGGTGGATTCAAATTTCAAACCCGTAATGTGACCAAATTTCACTGAGAGACTGCCATTGGACATTCTTTTTGAATTTTCGTTTTTTTCATGTCATGTGAAAGCAGGGAATCATATAGCTTCAGATTGACATATTGGTTGTTCAGTTTGACCCACCAGTTTTGGAGATATGGCTTATAGAGAAATGTCTTGCAGAAAACAGCGAGTTGAGCAAACTGGCTTGAGAGGTTCACTGCTGTGGTCTCTAACATTACACCTATAGCTACATGTTTAAGCATTAATTTCATATTTACATGTCAATTTCAGCTCTGACACTTATCTCAGACATGCTCTAGTATGTGAAGAGTGCTATTGACTCATTAAAAAAAATCTCCTCTGGTGAAAAGCTGGAATTTGCGCGATGGCAGTCTCTCAGTCAAATCTGGTCACCATACTATGGTGGAGACCATGCATAGAGCTACTGCAGAGGCAACCCCCTGCTTGGCCATGCCCAGAGCCTTAGATATAGACAGAGTTACGCGAACTGCGTTCACTTCATTGGGGCTTCAGTCCAATGGCGGCTCTCCTAAATAGACTACACTTTGGGACAACCAACTTGGACAAGTCCTGGACCGGAAGTATATAGGCAGAAATGCATTGGTCTCAGGCCAACAGCCCAGCTTTAATGATGCTTAAATCCCTTTATTTTAAATTGTTTTGTAATAATAGTACAACATACTTTTGTTGTTACTGTATAATACTTATGTATAACATACCATAACAATGTATTTCCAACTCCAGCTTGTCTCAGTTCTGGCTGCATGCATGAACAGCGCTCGAGTGCTCGGTTTCTGCCCCCTCAATGTCATAACTCTTATATTACGAAGAAGAAGAGCTTGTGTGAGCACCCCCCCAGACAGTTCTATTTTTTTAAGTTGCATGATTCAGTATTTTTTTTCCAGTGATGTTCAAAAATCTGTTCCATAAGTTTTTTCCCCATAACAGATTGTTATGTTTTCTGTGTTTCCAGAGCGTTTTGCTTCTTACTGGTGTTCCAAGCTGACCGACATCAAAGAAGTGTTTGCACCCTGTCACTCTGTCATCAGCCCTAACACTTTCAAAGATGTGAGTTACACATGTATACGCACACACACGTGTGTGTGTGTGTGTGTGTGTGTGTGTGTGTGTGTGTGTGTGTGTGTGTGTGTGTGCGTGTGCGTGTGCGTGCGTGCGTGCGTGCGCGTGTGTGTGAACATGACAAACACACTTAGAATGGGAAATATATAGGGGGGGAAATGGAAATAGTTTTTTGTTTTTGTGTGTATACTGTAACTTTCTAATGCTATACTGATTCTTTGTGCTTGACGCTCTTGAAAACAAAGTAATCTGTTTTTGTGGGTTAACAGGCCATTTTTTATGTCAAGTCACCTTAATTCAAGTGTCAGATGCCAAATTATATATTATTATATTTAAATGATATTATGTTTTTTTTAGGGCCATGTCATGTTGCTCTATACCTGCACAGCCTTTGTGATCTATACTGGTATAGATCACGATCTATATACCTTTTGGGTACACCCCTGGTGTAGACTAACCTCATTCTGCTTCTGCGTCGACAGAACTGCATGTATGACAGCTGTAACTGTGAGAAGAGCGAGGACTGCATGTGTGCAGCGGTGGCCGCATACGTGCACGCGTGTTCTGCGGCCGGAGTGCAGCTCAACGGATGGAGACACAACATGTGTAGTACGTACACGCATGCACGCACGCACAAACACATGCACGCACGCACGCACGCAAACACACGTTAATATACTTCTGAGGTCATCAACATCTTAGCAAGCACAGACATGCCATTTTTACATTATCATATCTACAACTTGGTTAGATTTAATTTCATTTCATGTTTATTTATTTCATTTCAGATTATGTTTTTTACATGATTATATACATTTTACTTTGTACTTATTTTTTTTTACATATTCCATAGCGGAAAAGAAAAGGAGCAGGAAGATGATAAATCTTATTTATACCTGCCCCTATCATAAAAAAACCCATCTAATTGATGCTGCTACCAACCATACATTTTATATCACCATGATTACAACCAAAAGAAAAAAGAAAATAAAGAAAAACAACAAAGACAAAAGAACATATAGAGCTCAACAAGAGAACAAACAAAACAACGCCGAGGGAACAAAATAACACTTATATCTTGGTTATGTGCATCGGTCGATGCCGAGTAATGCAAGTATCAATCCGATTCCAGTGTGTAATTACATTTATAGACAATACAAACACACTTACATACAAACAATGCATATAGACACTCAAACACACAAAGCTATACACGTTATGTAGTGTGTCTCATAGGAGGGCTGTGGGCAGTTTAGAAACCGTCTTCCAGTGACATCATCATTAGGCTTTTTTTTTTTTTTCAAACAAGATGATTTTACAAAAATGTTTAGATTTTCATTATCGTGAGAACGATGGCTTCCATTCTCGCATTGCAACTTTTCAGGACTATAGAAAGCCTGCCGTTTCTATTAGCTCGCATTCCCCATCGATGATGTCACTGGAAGACGGTTTCTGAACTGCCCACACAGCCCTCCTATGAGACACAGACCGAGTATAGAAAGAAATTGCGCCATTCTCCTCACGATTATCAGTGAGGACCTATTATAATGAAGTTAGGTTGAAAAGTGGTGAAGTGGTCCTTTAAAGGTATATTCAGTGATTTCACTTAATTCAAATATCACTTATTTTTTTTGTTTTGTTGTGATAATCCTCTCTACTATAGAGTGTGCTGACCATATAAGGAGTTCCTCCCTGTCCCCAGTTAACCCCTGGGGGGGGTCAAAAAACATTAGGTTTCGTTTTTGGTTCTCTATCCTGATTGGATGAAAGGCTTGGGTCCCAAGGCAAAAACGAAACCTTAAGGTTTTTTTGAGTGAAATCACTGAATATACCTTTAACCCATTCTGAACGGGAACCCATTTTGGTGTTATAGCATTATGTTATGCTTTAGCTATTGAAAAATAGCAGATCTACAAGCTCATAGCTCAAGCTACGAGCTTGTAGGTCTGCTATTTTTTTGAAAAATCGAAGAACGACTTGACATTTTTAGAATCTGATCTCAGGTCAGAATGGGTTCATCAGACCAGTGTGTGTCCAGCGGAAACCTCGTATGAATCTGATCTCAGGTCAGAATGGGTTAAGCTGCAGCACTAAGTTACACTTTCCACCCACTCGCAGATAAGTACACCACGACGTGCCCAGAGCGCACGGTGTACGGCTACAACATGACGACGTGCGGGCGGACCTGTCACTCCCTCGGCCGGACCGACCAGTCGTGCCAGTCGGAGCAGGCACTGCCCGGCGTCGACGGCTGCGGCTGCGCCGAGGGCACCTATCTGAACCACGAGGCCCACTGCGTGCCCAGAGCCAGCTGCCACTGCTACGACGAGGACGAGGACGTCATCCCGCCCGGGCAGACCGTCACCAGAGACGGCTCCACGTGGTAAACAAACAAACAAACAAAAACACGCCGCACACACCCATTGATGATATGCTGCCATCTTAATAGAGCGCCGCAGTCCCCGCCCCCTTTCAGAAAAGCGAGTGGCCCAGGAAGTGGAAGCCCCATGCATTCTCCCATCGGCACTTTTAATATAATTTATTTAAAGACGGTTATACGCCGCGGACAAAGCCAATTCGGATCGTGACGAATCATGACAATGAACACAATGTTTTGGGACGATCAAATCATTAGAAAGAAGAAAAGAAAGTCAGGAGACAACACTATTTGTTTTATTTTTATTATTATTATTTAATATTTATTTATTATATTAAAAGTGCCGATGGGAGAATGCATGGGGCTTCCACTTCCTGGGCCACTCGCTGAAAGGGGGCGGGACTGCGGCGCTCTATTGCCAGCAAGGTGCTAACTAGCCTCGATACCCTGCAGGCTTTCATTTCGTCTGCGCGAAAAATGAAAGCCTGGAGGAATGCATTGGCTCATGCCTTGGTCTAGAAGTGGGAGTCAACGCTTCCGGGTGGGTGTCGCTCCAAATTATGTGACGTATAGCGCTTCACTAGGTGGGAGAGGAGTGGCCAGGGCTGACGGACAGATCGGTGAGATCCAATCAGGGCGTGCGCAAATCTCAGCCGCGACCCACCCCTATAGACCAGAAACTTAACACGTTAGCTCAGGCTAGGTGCTAACTAACCAGGTGCAACTTTCTTCCCCATAGAACAGCCCATTCATCCAAACAGAAAAGTCCTATTTAATTGTATTAAATAACGTGAAAACTCACCAACATTGCAGCTGTACGGAAAGCTTGAATTATCCTCTTTCTATCGGCAATGTGTTTGTTTAATAAAGATCCACATGTTATGAGCTACTTTATGTCAAGAAATTCCTTGCAGAGAGGAAGTGTTGGAGTTTGGAAGTGCTTGTTGACTATCACTCAACAGGCTAACAAACAGCCCATGCGTATATACCACCTGTTTTGAATTTGTACATAATGCAGGAGCGTGGTCAATGCTCTTTGGCCACTCAGAATAGCCAAATGGCATTGACCACGCCTCCAGGTCTTAAGTTGAGTAATAAGACCTGGTACTTAAGACACGCAAAACACAGCCCCATTTTGTCTAGAAAAATACGTACTTGTCTTGCATATTAGTTGTTTATATTCTATAACTTCGCCATTGAGTTCTCACCCAGATATTGTATAGGTTATTATTAAAGGTTCATAATTCCATCAACTCAGCTCATTAGTACTACATCATGTTCTTACAGCATTTGCAGAGCAGGAGTTCTCAAATGTCATGGCAGGACCAAACCCAAAGAAGGTAGGTTTTTGGGTACTGTACAGTGCATACAATAAAACAAAAATAGGCAGCAACAAAATAACAATAACATAGCTATTGGTTAATTCTGGTTGTATAATGGGATTTGTATTTGGTGTATACAGATGTGAGAACATGTAAATCTCCCATGGTTCACTTTGACTGCTCCACCGCTGCTCCTGGTGCCACTGGAACTGAATGCCAGAAGAGCTGCAACACTCTGGACATGAACTGTGTAGGTACACACACGCACGCACGCAGTCCAAGGTTGACCTATAGCTAAGCCCCTCCCCAAAACTGCTATGGTCCAATCACTGCTAAGCATAGCATGGGATAGACAAACATTATTTAAAAAAAAGTAATGCCACGCACATATTTTTCCAGCGCATATATGGCAGGCCTTATTGTTGATGGATTCGGAAGAGATTTTGAAGGTCTGGTTCGAAAAATGAACCAGTATATTTAATGTGTAAAATCCATGATATTTACATTGGAATGAATGAGCCTGGCAGGAAAGTGTCCAAGTGGGAGTGTCTAAGTGGGAGAGGGCGGGGCTTTGCTAAAGGTGAATTGGGTGGACCAAAGGAGTAAAATAATACTACTGGTAAAATGAATGAATTCACATGTAGGCCTATGTCCTTTCAACCGATAACTCTTCCAAAACAAAAACAAAACTCACTGCCACCGTCCTATACCGCATACTGCATGCCACCCAAACAGTAGTGTAAGTGCTTTGCTGTGTGTTTCCGCAGGTGAGCGTAGGCTGCTCGTCAGGCTGCGTATGTCCTAGTGGTCTGGTGTCCAATGGGAAGGGAGGCTGCGTTAAGGAGACCAGCTGTCCCTGTGTGCACAACGGAAGGACCTACCAACCTGGAGAGACTCTGACTGTGGGATGTAACACCTGGTATGTATATCTGTAACACGCGCACGCACGCACGCACGCACGCACGCACAATGTATATGTCCGCATAAACGAGACCATACAAGAAGGCACGGTAAAGGTTACATTTATAAATCATGGTATGAATGTCTTCATGATACAATGAGCATGTCATCCTGTGCCACAATGAAAACACATATTTCAAGGTTTATGAAAAAAAAAGATATATATATATGTTTTTCATTCCAATCATAGTGTTTATAGCCCATTTTTTGGGCACCCTGCACACTTGCAATACCCTTACCAGCCTATATGCACGCCCACAGGTTAGAGTCACTGTTCCAGACAACGTGTGAATGAATTATTGACTGTGTGCCTGTGTGTGTGTGTGTGTGTGTGTGTGTGTGTGTGTGTGTGCGTGTGTGTGTGCGTGTGCGTGTGCGCGTGCATGTGCTCAGTTCATGCGGAGGCCAGAAGTTCACGTGCACCAACAACCAGTGTGACGCCACCTGTGGCATCTACGGCGACGGACACTACGTCACCTTTGATGACAAGAGGTTCGAGTTCAGCGGGATGTGTGAATACACGCTGCTGCAGGTATACTCACGTGTGTGCGCGTGTGTGTGTGTGTGTGTGTGTGCGTGTGTGTGTGCGTGTGTGCGTGTGCGTGTGTGTTTGTGTGTGCGTGTGCGTGTGTGTGCACATCTCAGGTCTATTATGGCAGTCCGTTCTGTAATGTTCTTTAACCCTGCAAGCCCCTGCAGCGATGCTTTTGGTCCAACATCTTTATTTGAATTAATTACTTAATTAATACTTAATATTTTTTCTGTTCTTTTCTCACCTATAAACATCATCATTGATGCTCATTGTTTAGTCGCGCAATGCAATTGGTCATGATATTTGCATATAAATAAATACCCCCCACGGAGGCAGAAATTCACACAAAGCAAGGGATAATTGATGGCGAGCCGGTCATTGTTGAGAATTAACCCATTCTGGTCGGGAACCCCTTTTGGTGTTTTAAGCATTATGTTATACTTTAGATATTGAGAAATAGCAGATCTACAAGCTCATAGCGCGGCACAAAAATCGTGAAAATAGTGCAAATCTTTGAATTCTTTCAGAACGTTTTTAACTTAAATCTTTGCTTCTGGGTTGTCCCGGCCTGGAACAACATATTTTCAGATGCGGGCGGCCAAATACATATATTTTTGGGGTCCTTGACATGGAAATGTTTCAGAATGACTGACATAGAAACATGGGTTTTTCAGAAAACTGTCAGGATTTAGAAGACATTTTGTAGAATCGTCCTCAGGTCTAATTAAACCCTGACAGGGTGGTGATTAGATCCTGAAGTTATTATTTGGCTATACTTAATAATGAAATTAATAAATGGACCCAAAAGTAACAATAAAACGAAGGATTTCATTGCTCACGGCGATGAAAGCTTAAGCAGTCCATTAGCCAGGTGTGTCCATGAGTGGAACGTGTCGCCTCGTAAAACAAGTGTTGATAAAAAATAGAATCAATATTCAGTTAGGCCTACTGTATTTTCTATTTCTTGTTTACATCGTTTTCAAAAACATTCTTGAGAGTGACGTTTAGTTGTAAATTACATTGTGCTGCCATGTTGCATATATACGGCGAAAAACAATCAACCGCAGAGCAGCAGGTGCTCTGAGGCTTTCTTTGATTGGACAGTAACGGTCTGTTATTGAGCGGAGCGCCGGGAGCGGTCATTATCCAGAAAATAACAGACCGCTGAATTCAGCGATTGACCAATCACAATCAAGCATTAAACCGAGCTGTGTATATAATGTTCTGTAATGTGGCTGTAATGTTCTACCCCGGGACTACTGTGGCAGTCAGCAGAAGCTTCAGATGTTCTGTCATGTTCCATAATGGTCTGTGATGTTCTCCAGGACTACTGTGGCAGTCAGCAGAAGCTTCAGATGTTCTGTCATGTTCCATAATGGTCTGTGATGTTCTTCCAGGACTACTGTGGCAGTCAGCAGAAGCTTCAGAATGTTTTGTCATGTTCCATAATGTTCTGTGATGTTCTCCAGGACTACTGTGGCAGTCAGCAGGCCAGCGGGAGCTTCAGAGTGATCACCGAGAACGTTCCCTGTGGAACCACAGGAACCACCTGCTCCAAGTCCATCAAGATCTTCCTGGGGGTAAGGAGAACAAGCACGCACGCACGTGAAGAGCACTAAACCCTTCAACTTCACTCCTACAGGTTTTGTGAGGCCACTACTACTGATATTGAGGAGTAATAACAATTCCGACACCGGCATTGTTCCGCGACCGATTTCCATTTTTTTTGGAATGTGACCTCTCTCTCTCTCTCTCTCTCTCTCTCTCTCTCTCCTCCAGGCCAGCGAGTTCCACCTGACGGACGGAGGATACAAGGTGGTGAAGGGAAGCAGCGACATGCTTCCGTCTCAGATCCGCAAGATGGGATTGTACCTGGTTCTGACCATCCAGCCTGGACTGGTCCTCATGTGGGACCAGAAGACCAGCCTCTTCATCAAACTCGGCCCCAAGTACCAGGTGCACGACACGTACTAGTCTTCTGTTTATATAGCAGGTGGTTCTCAAAATGTGGGATTTTACTCTCAAATACCACAACAACAAGAAAGACATGGAGAAAAAGAGGGAATATAAAAAAAGTGATAATGGTAAAATAGGTGCTCATTCAAATACGAGGGGGGTAAAACATGTCTGGCCTTCTTTGGCGCTTGGTCCAGACAAAAAATTGTCTTTGAAAGTTCCCTTTTCAAAAGGATGTACAGATGTGTACAGTCCAACACCTGCACGTGTTTGGATATGTACTAGCCTATATGTTCATGCCTATATATTTATTATGTCGGTTCAGATGGTGCATATTGTGTATTTTTGCCCTGCTACTAAAAAAGTAGGACTTTGGTGAGGTGTTGTATTTATTCATAGGTATACTTTGAGGTGTATTATGGATGTTGTGTACTTGCTGGTCCAAAATGTAACATTGACGATGTGGTGTTGAAGTGTCATTTTATTTCTGCCTCTTGGCCTGCAGTTCCCACATGTAAAAGAGGTCGCATGAGTCTCAATGTGTTTTTACTGGTAAAATAAAGGTGAAATAAACATTAATAAAAAGAAACACGGATCAAACAGAGATGATCCAAGGCACTCAAAGTTATTTCCTCGCTTTAACTCTGAGTGCCTCTTGAGTGTCTCTCTCTTATCTAAAACACTTGAAAATGTAGAACTTCAGTGACCTCCGGTGGTGACCCTGTAGCGGTGTTGTTTGTTTTCCTCCTACAGGGTCACGTGTGCGGCCTGTGCGGGAACTACGACGGCAACAGCAAGAACGACTTCACCACGCGCGGCTCGGAGACGGTGGTGGACGCCGTGGCGTTCGGCAACAGCTGGAAGACGGCGGCCTCCTGCCCCGACGCCGTGGCGACCGGCGACGCCTGCTCGGCCAATCCCTACAGGGCGGCCTGGGCCCAGAAGCAGTGCAGCGTCATCAACAGTGACACCTTCCACGCCTGCCATTCTATGGTAACTTTATGTGACGGCAGCACGCACGCGCGCGCACACACACACACACACACACACACAGTCACACGCACTCACACACACACACACACAACAGTCACACACACACACACGCACGCACGCACACACACATGCGTGCACGCACGTGAGCACACACCACGTCACCACAACATGAGACAAGAGCATAGTACATGAAATAATTATTTCCTAAGTTGTCCTCGGTGTAAGCCAACCACAATTACATGCACGCACGCACACACGCACGCACGCAAGATGCTTACAGTAATAGATGTGGGAGGTAACTCATATAACAGCCCAATATCGCCTAAATTATGCAGCATAAACATATTAGCCTAATAACTGTGAGCACAGGCAATAAACTGCATAATGTTTTATAGGCCATAAGCCATAAGTAACAGATTGACGTATTGTACTATGTACGTATTTGTTATATTTTATGTCTTAGTTGTTAGTTCGCTCAAAACGTGACTTATTTATTATCATTTAAACACACCCTATTATGAAGCATTGAATTTGTGGAGATTGTCACATTCCTAATTTGACGACCGTGTCGTCGATCACGGTCGCAGAGACAGCTCCACAGCTGTTTAAACTTTGCATACACTTCACAGTAGAGAAACACACTGTAAAACTGCCTCCCCCTGGCCAGCCGCGGGGCGCCTGATGGAGGGGAAAGGAACTGGTTGGAATAACGTGTTCATTCCACGCGCTATACGTCCAACCAGGGAAACTCCCCTCTGTCAGGTGTAAAGGAGCAACTTGGACACTCAGGCATGAAGGAAGCATGAGTTCAAGTCCGTTGCTCTCCCCTTGTCCCCCATATAATGGGGACTAGGTTGGTGGAGGGTGTGTAGAGCCCAGGATGACATTAGATGATTGACACAGGGGTGAAAAATGGGTTACAAAATCGTGGGATAAAAAATAATATATTAAAAAAAAAAGAGAAACAGACTCTGTTCTTTTGCACTTATTCTATTCTAACCCCTTAAAAACTATCTCTTTCATTCTCACTCCTTTTTTTTACCACTCTGCCTTTCTGTGGTTTTAGTTATAGCTTGTTTCTGTTCGTCTGCATTGTATTTTCTCTGTTTGTCTTTCTTACTCCATGGGTACTTTTGTTAAGACCTGGTGATCTGAATTTTTAATCAGCCATCAGGCAGAAACAAAATAGACCCACTCACTGAGTGCTCTACTTAAGGATCCCCCCTGCTGGACTGATCAAGGTTTTAATTAAAGCATCAGGCAGTATATATAACTGTATATAACAGTATATAACGTATATAACTGCTCTCAGATCACTGAGATCTCTCCCACGGCTAGAAGGCTGTTTTTCAACCAAATCCGATTGCTTCCTCGAAAAACGACCTGTTAATGAAATAACGTGTGTTTCAGGTGGACCCGGCAGCGTACTATGCCTCCTGCGTCACGGACTCGTGTGCGTGTGACACGGGCGGAGACTGCGAGTGCTTCTGCACGGCCGTGGCCGCCTACGCCAAGGCCTGCAACGAGGCGGGGGCCTGCGTCAACTGGAGGACCCCCAAAGTCTGCCGTAAGAAGGCTGTCCATCCACTCCTATTACACAGTATACTTGCATGAATATGAATGCATGGGCTTGCATGAGGATATCATAATAACATGTCTCTTTAACACAATCGGCGCCGGGATTTCTTTCAAAATAGCAGCTCGGGGGGCATGCCGTGCAGATATGGCAGCTTTTACTCTGAAAGCCCCCCTCCCCCCCCCTTCCGTTCCGTACAAAAAAAACGGGAGAAATAATGTTGCTTGCTTACCTCGCTATGATTACGATAAAGTAGCTGGATAATCCCTCGCGTTCATAGTTTGAACGAGAGGCATGTTTAAGTCAGACATTAAGAGCTTAAAGTATATCCATCTGGTCAAAACCACGGAGAGCTACGAGCCTTTCTTTCTGAGCGGTAAACAGGGAAGTGAACGACAACGCGCATGCGCAAACAGCATGGTTCAGAAGGAGAGGCCAACCCCCTCAAAACAGAAAATAAAAATCGGAATATTTTTCTCTCGTTTGATATTAATGAAAATGTGCTAGGACGTGTCCTCGCAAATCCATCGGTTGGATTATCTATGACGTAACCACACGTCCCATACGGTCTAAATGGGTCAAGGACTGGATTCTTTTGCATCACATTCCCGTGGAGTAACACACGCTCTCTGCTCCCTCCCTCCCTCACAGCCATCTTCTGTGACTACTACAACTCCCCCGATGGTTGTGAGTGGCATTACAAGCCTTGCGGTGCGCCGTGCATGAAGTCGTGCAGGAACCCGTCGGGAAACTGTTCCAGCCTCATCACTGCACTGGAAGGTAACATGAACGTCCATGCATTTGTGTCCTCACGCTTTCAACTATATTTCTCTTCACTTGTCCCTCTCTAAATCATCTCTGGACCGCCTACAACTAGTCCAGAATGCTGCTGCCAGGCTACTGACCTTGCGCTGGCTCCCATTTCAGACTAAGCCCTCTATGGTCAGGCACAATTTACCTGCTCCCACCCTAATGTTGACGGTCTCTGCGATCCTCATCCCAGTGTCTGCTGGTTATGTATCAAAGTCAAAGTCGTACGATTCGTCACACACGTTACCGCAGTGACATTTATTTCATTTTCTACAGTCTTTGGTATGACCCGGCCAGGGATCGAACCCCGACCTCCCAGTTTCAGGGCGGACACTCTAACCACAAGGCCACTGTCTGGCACAAGACCTTACACAAGACTTAAAGGGCAACTTCACCTTTTGCAACCAGATCTTATTTGAATGATGTTTAGAACACAAGAAACACTTTCCTTGGGGTTATTATGTGTGTAACGTGTGTTTTTACTAGGTATTTTATTGAAGTCACACCTCCACACAGCCTCCCACACTCTCCACAAGGAGGGGCAGTGTATCAAAGCATAATGGTCATTGTAGGAATTCAGCAATCCAGACAAGCCCAACACACACTGTGTCAACACACACAGACTTCATTATTCTTCTGGCCATAGGGTGCACATTTCAAATTGTGCTACTGTTATCTACTACAAACACTATTAACATGGAGGGCTCCATTTTCGTCACAGCTAAACCCCTTATCCCTAAACCTCTTTGCCTTTTTTTTTTTTTTTACTATTTTGCTAAACATTTTTTTAGCTAGTTGAACTATTCAAAAACTATTTCAAAATAGTAAAAGAAGGCAAAGATGTTTAGGGGTAAGGGGTTTAGCGGTGACGAAAATGGAGCCCTGAGTGACTGCAGTTTCTTTCAGCAGTGAAATGTCCCTTTAAGACAATAAGGTGCACCGTTGCGACTGTCACCATTAGGCGATGGGAAGCTCTCCCCCTAGACCAGGGATGATGGAGTCGAGGGCCACAATATTTCCACACTCACTCCAGAGGGCCACATTGCATATGCTGTCGGGGCAGAAACCGACAGTATATATGATGAATTAAATAAAACATCAACTTTTTTGGCCGGAAATAACGGTGCCATGAAATATTCATATCGTTGAATCCCTATTGTCACAGACAGTGAACGATTGTGTGTGTGTGTGTGTGTGTGTGTGTGTGTGTGTGTGACCGTTTTCCAGGCTGCTATCCTCAGTGTCCTCCCAGCCAGCCATACTTTGACGAGGACTCCATGAAGTGTGTGTCCAGGGAACAGTGTGGATGCTTCGACCACCAGGGGACCCATTACGACATCGGCGGCAAGGTGCCCTCCGAGAACTGCCACACCTGGTGCGTTGCGTACAAACAATCACACCACTACACAAATACAATTTGACCATAATTGTCAAGGTCAAGGTCAAGTTTATTGATATGTCTCAAGCTGGGCAATTAATTTTACAGCAGATAATAAAAGCTCTAAAAGACGCAATACAGTAAACATACAACAACAACAACAACGACGAGAGACATACTGTACATGTCATATACATTATCACAAGATACAGATCATTACCTAGACATATAAAGTGCAACTAGAGCTAAAGTTAAAGTGCAACCAAGTGTATTCAGTAGATTGTCTCATGTTGAGCAGAATCTGTCAGATCTGTATGTAGGCTGTGAGTAAAAAATAATACAAAATATATTTTGTATTATTTTTAATTGCTGGATTAAATGACATTAATCAAAGATGAGTTTCCTCGTTCTGGCAAAGGCGGGTTGTGGAGAGAAAAGCGAGGTCCCGCGTTCTACTGCAAAGATTGTGTTAACTGCTGTGCTGCCTTTGATGACTGAACTTGAATGTATGAATGAATGAACCATTGTAAAGCGCTTTGAGCACTTGGAAAAGCGCTATAAAAATGCAATTCATTACCCCTGCGGGATCAATGCAATTCATAGTTTATGTTACGCCAGGCATATGCAATGCGGAAGTGACGTTCTCACTCCCGAGTCGTTATTTAGACAAATCCACGGAGGGGTTCCCTGGGCGCAGCCATAGCTGAGGTGTCACATTAAGCACAGCTTTTGACAACTCAGCATCGATTGCCTACACCTGACCTACAGGCTACCGCTCCACGGATTTGTCTATGCGAACTTCAGCCCAAGCAGGAGAGCAAAGTACCAACGAACTGGCCAGATGTATATGGAGAACTGGGATGAAGCGACGATGGGAGGGCTCGTCTGAGGACGACCTAGACTAGAGAGAACTCACGCCCAAGCCTGATGAAATCCACTTCTGCCGACTCAGCCCCATTTGAGTTGCATAGCAATAGCCAGGGAATTGTAAATCATAGTGAAAGTTATACGATTTTGTCACACACATTACCGCAGTGAAACTTGTTCTCCGCATTTGACCCATCTCTCGGAGCGGTGAGCCGCAGACTAGCAACGTACGTGTGCCGCTCTCGGGAATAATTTAGTAGATTTGACCTCCCAATCCAACCCTTTGATGCTGAGTGCCAAGCAGGGTCCCATTTTTTCAGTCTTTGGTACCCAACCTGGCAACCTCCCAGTTTCAGGGCGGCCACTCTAACCACAAGGCCACTGTCTGGTGGGCCACTGTCTGGTGAGGTGCAATTTTATGTTTTAGAAGAACATATAAATTCTGCAAATCATCTCGTCCTTGTGTTGTGATGGGACAGTTTTATTCCACAGCGTCTTAACCTATACTTGAAAAAGGTGCCCAATGTAACAGCTCAAATCATAACATTGATTGATTTGAGCTCAAAGACAGAGAAAACATTGCAAAGAAAAAACTCTAACCACAACTCTCCTCTAATTTCAAAGCTCATGTACCACGTCTGGGATCAGCTGCATCTACGATGTGAACAGTAAGGAAAATATATTTGCATTGATATCGCTTCTACAATCACACAACATGAAGATTTGTGTTTACCACAGAGTTAAAGGAGAATTCCATGCTAGAAGGCTTTCTTACCTTTATTTGTAGTTGTTATGTTAAGTTGTTATTTTGTGCAAAAGTGCATTATTGGCTATTTATTAGGGGAAATGGCCAATAATGCAATAATTGCACAAAAACCCAACCCCCATTGAGGGCTAATGGGGGTTGGGTTTTTGTGTAATTTTGCTTATTTCCATCAAAATAAGTAGTAAAGTGTGCCGCTTGGGATGCTATTTACATTATGAAGAGAAGATATAAAAATAAATAGATTTTTGAACGATGGAAATAAGCCAATTAGCACAACACCCCATAGCGCCCATTCAATTCAATGCAATTAAATACAATTCATTGAGGGCTTATGGTAGGGGAAATAGCCAATAATACGCTTTTGCACAAAATAACACCTGGACCTCTTTGGTGGGGACGTAACAACTACAAATATAGGTAAGAAAGCCTTCTAGTATGGAACTCTCCTCCAACCTCTTCTTTTCCGTATATTATTTCCCTGTGTCTATATATAGGCTGCACATGCTCCTATAACGGCCAGACCTACCATTACGGCGCCACCATCTACAACACCACGGACGGAGACGACGGCTGCATGACAGCTGTGTGCTCGGCCAACGGCACCATCCACAGGAGCATCTATCCGTGCCCAACGACCACGCCCATGCCTTCCACCACCCCGCTCACCACACCCGTCACAACCACCGCCGCCGTCTTCACCACAATGCAGCCCACAACCATCTTCACTTTCACCACAACTGGTGAGGTTGAAATTTTATGTTTTAGAACAGTGGTTCCCAAAAAAGTGGGGTCCGGGGGACGTCCCCCCAGGGGTGCTTGAGGGAGTTCCAAGGGGGGGGGGGGTCCCCCAAGCTAAAGGATAGTTTGGAACCAAGTTATCTGTAACTATGACGGGTCCATTTGGTTCCATCTGTACACTCTCAGAGTTAAATTTACAATATAAATTGGGGGTCCCAGAGATAGAAATGGCATTCAATGGGGGGTCCGTAGACTTCGGCCCACTGTATGTCTGGCAAAGCTGTGTAATTCTTCTGTTTCTTGGCAAGTTCACACTTGTAAAGGAGACTGTCTCAATGTGATTCTAATGTTGAAATAAATGTTTATGAGGATGCTAATAAAACATCCAGGGCAAACAGATTCTAAAAATTCAAATACTGTACATGTGGCCATTTAAAACATTGGTTCCCAAACGTTTTAGCTCGGTATCCAAAGGACTTTCTCCCCGGGGCCCAAACTAGTGAAAATAGCAGATTCTTTTGTTTTTGTTTTTTTTGTGGAATTTCTTAGATGTTTCTTTATTTTAGGGGTATAGAGGGTATGCACGTGACATCATCCTCAAACCCGGAAGTTATGCAGGAATGCCTACTGAGTGGCAAAAAACTACTTTCTGGCCTTGACAGCCCATGCATCCAAACATAAAAGTCCTATCTGATTGCATTAAACAACGTTAAACAATGTTAAACTCACTTTGCATGTTACTTTGCCACTCGATTTGCCACTTGATTTGCCATTGACTTTAAGCATGCGCATACCCTCTATTTACTCAATAGATCTGCCCAAAGAATTCCTAATAGTTTGAGAAAAAATCATTAAAAAGATGGCATTCTTTAGCACAAATAAGCTGTCAATCTCTATGACAAAACAGCTTCAGGTTTTGTTTTCTTGTAATTCATCATAACCCTACTCCCCTAGTCAACGTTTTTTTTTCTGTTTTATTTTTCCCATACAGGATCACCGATTACCACAACAATACCTGTGGTGAATGTGACAACTGCCAAACCTGTTGTAACGACAACCTCTGTACGGACCACAGCTATCCCTGAAACAACAGTTACTTCCAAGTCTGTTGGTCCAACCACAGCTTCTACTACAGTTATTCGTGAAACCACGACCTCTGTTCCCGAGACCACAACTAGCCCAGAAACATCAATTACTTCCAAGCCCACTGTTGAAACCTCGACCACAATTGTACCAGTAACAACAACAACAAAGGAAACAACACCTGTTGAAACAACCACAAAGGAAACAACGTCTCAAACTGTATCAACAACAAAGCCACCGAAAGTAATAACAACTGGTCCAACGACAGCTTCTACCACAGTTATTCGTGAAACCACAACCTCTGTTCCCGAGACCACAACTAGCCCAGAAACATCAATTACTTCCAAGCCCACTGTTGAAACCTCGACCACAATTGTACCAGTTACAACAACAACAACAAAGGAAACAACGCCTGTTGAAACAACCACAAAGGAAACAACATCTCAGTCTGTATCAACAACAAAGCCACCGAAAGTAGTAACAACTGGTCCAACGACAGCTTCCACCACAGTTATTCGTGAAACCACGACCTCTGTTCCCGAGACCACTACTAGCCCAGAAACGTCAACTTCTTCCAAGCCCACTGTTGAAACCTCGACCACAATTGTACCAGTTACAACAACAACAAAGGAAACAACGCCTGTTGAAACAACCACAAAGGAAACAACATCTCAGTCGGTATCAACAACAAAGCCACCGAAAGTAATAACAACTGGTCCAACGACAGCTTCCACCACAGTTATTCGTGAAACCACGACCTCTGTTCCCGAGACCACTACTAGCCCAGAAACATCAACTTCTTCCAAGCCCACTGTTGAAACCTCGACCACAATTGTACCGGTTACAACAACAACAAAGGAAACAACGCCTGTTGAAACAACCACAAAGGAAACAACATCTCAGTCTGTATCAACAACAAAGCCACCGAAAGTAGTAACAACTGGTCCAACGACAGCTTCCACCACAGTTATTCGTGAAACCACGACCTCTGTTCCCGAGACCACTACTAGCCCAGAAACATCAACTTCTTCCAAGCCCACTGTTGAAACCTCGACCACAATTGTACCAGTTACAACAACAACAAAGGAAACAACGCCTGTTGAAACAACCACAAAGGAAACAACATCTCAGTCTGTATCAACAACAAAGCCACCGAAAGTAGTAACAACTGGTCCAACGACAGCTTCCACCACAGTTATTCGTGAAACCACGACCTCTGTTCCCGAGACCACTACTAGCCCAGAAACATCAACTTCTTCCAAGCCCACTGTTGAAACCTCGACCACAATTGTACCAGTTACAACAACAACAAAGGAAACAACGCCTGTTGAAACAACCACAAAGGAAACAACATCTCAGTCTGTATCAACAACAAAGCCACCGAAAGTAATAACAACTGGTCCAACGACAGCTTCCACCACAGTTATTCGTGAAACCACGACCTCTGTTCCCGAGACCACTACTAGCCCAGAAACATCAACTTCTTCCAAGCCCACTGTTGAAACCTCGACCACAATTGTACCGGTTACAACAACAACAAAGGAAACAACGCCTGTTGAAACAACCACAAAGGAAACAACATCTCAGTCTGTATCAACAACAAAGCCACCGAAAGTAGTAACAACTGGCCCGACCACAGCTTCTACCACAGTTATTCGTGAAACCACGACCTCTGTTCCCGAGACCACTACTAGCCCAGAAACATCATCTACTTCCAAGCCCACTGTTGAAACCTCGACCACAATTGTACCAGTTACAACAACAACAAAGGAAACAACGCCTGTTGAAACAACCACAAAGGAAACAACATCTCAGACTGTATCAACAACAAAGCCACCGAAAGTAGTAACAACTGGTCCAACGACAGCTTCCACCACAGTTATTCGTGAAACCACGACCTCTGTTCCCGAGACCACTACTAGCCCAGAAACATCAACTACTTCCAAGCCCACTGTTGAAACCTCGACCACAATTGTACCGGTAACAACAACAACAAAGGAAACAACGCCTGTTGAAACAACCACAAAGGAAACAACATCTCAGTCTGTATCAACAACAAAGCCACCGAAAGTAGTAACAACTGGCCCGACCACAGCTTCTACCACAGTTATTCGTGAAACCACGACCTCTGTTCCCGAGACCACTACTAGCCCAGAAACATCAACTACTTCCAAGCCCACTGTTGAAACCTCGACCACAATTGTACCACTTACAACAACAACAAAGGAAACAACGCCTGTTGAAACAACCACAAAGGAAACAACATCTCAGACTGTATCAACAACAAAGCCACCGAAAGTAGTAACAACTGGTCCAACGACAGCTTCCACCACAGTTATTCGTGAAACCACGACCTCTGTTCCCGAGACCACTACTAGCCCAGAAACATCAACTTCTTCCAAGCCCACTGTTGAAACCTCGACCACAATTGTACCAGTTACAACAACAACAAAGGAAACAACGCCTGTTGAAACAACCACAAAGGAAACAACATCACAGACTGTATCAACAACAAAGCCACCGAAAGTAGTAACAACTGGTCCAACGACAGCTTCCACCACAGTTATTCGTGAAACCACGACCTCTGTTCCCGAGACCACTACTAGCCCAGAAACATCAACTTCTTCCAAGCCCACTGTTGAAACCTCAACCACAATTGTACCAGTTACAACAACAACAAAGGAAACAACGCCTGTTGAAACAACCACAAAGGAAACAACATCTCAGTCTGTATCAACAACAAAGCCACCGAAAGTAGTAACAACTGGCCCGACCACAGCTTCTACCACAGTTATTCGTGAAACCACAACCTCTGTTCCCGAGACCACTACTAGCCCAGAAACATCAACTACTTCCAAGCCCACTGTTGAAACCTCGACCACAATTGTACCAGTTACAACAACAACAAAGGAAACAACGCCTGTTGAAACAACCACAAAGGAAACAACATCTCAGACTGTATCAACAACAAAGCCACCGAAAGTAGTAACAACTGGTCCAACGACAGCTTCCACCACAGTTATTCGTGAAACCACAACCTCTGTTCCGGAGACCACTACTAGCCCAGAAACATCAACTACTTCCAAGCCCACTGTTGAAACCTCGACCACAATTGTACCAGTTACAACAAAGGAAACAACGCCTGTTGAAACAACCACAAAGGAAACAACATCTCAGACTGTATCAACAACAAAGCCACCGAAAGTAGTAACAACTGGTCCAACGACAGCTTCCACCACAGTTATTCGTGAAACCACGACCTCTGTTCCCGAGACCACTACTAGCCCAGAAACATCAACTTCTTCCAAGCCCACTGTTGAAACCTCGACCACAATTGTTCCAGTTACAACAACAACAAAGGAAACAACGCCTGTTGAAACAACCACAAAGGAAACAACATCTCAGTCTGTATCAACAACAAAGCCACCGAAAGTAATAACAACTGGTCCAACGACAGCTTCCACCACAGTTATTCGTGAAACCACGACCTCTGTTCCCGAGACCACAACTAGCCCAGAAACATCAATTACTTCCAAGCCCACTGTTGAAACCTCGACCACAATTGTACCGGTAACAACAACAACAAAGGAAACAACGTCTGTTGAAACAACCACAAAGGAAACAACATCTCAGACTGTATCAACAACAAAGCCACCGAAAGTAGTAACAACTGGTCCAACGACAGCTTCCACCACAGTTATTCGTGAAACCACGACCTCTGTTCCCGAGACCACTACTAGCCCAGAAACATCAACTTCTTCCAAGCCCACTGTTGAAACCTCGACCACAATTGTACCAGTTACAACAACAACAAAGGAAACAACGCCTGTTGAAACAACCACAAAGGAAACAACATCTCAGTCTGTATCAACAACAAAGCCACCGAAAGTAGTAACAACTGTCCCGACCACAGCTTCTACCACAGTTATTCGTGAAACCACGACCTCTGTTCCCGAGACCACTACTAGCCCAGAAACATCAACTACTTCCAAGCCCACTGTTGAAACCTCGACCACAATTGTACCAGTTACAACAACAACAAAGGAAACAACGCCTGTTGAAACAACCACAAAGGAAACAACATCTCAGACTGTATCAACAACAAAGCCACCGAAAGTAGTAACAACTGGTCCAACGACAGCTTCCACCACAGTTATTCGTGAAACCACGACCTCTGTTCCCGAGACCACTACTAGCCCAGAAACATCAACTTCTTCCAAGCCCACTGTTGAAACCTCGACCACAATTGTACCAGTTACAACAACAACAAAGGAAACAACGCCTGTTGAAAAAACCACAAAGGAAACAACATCACAGACTGTATCAACAACAAAGCCACCGAAAGTAGTAACAACTGGTCCAACGACAGCTTCCACCACAGTTATTCGTGAAACCACGACCTCTGTTCCCGAGACCACTACTAGCCCAGAAACATCAACTTCTTCCAAGCCCACTGTTGAAACCTCGACCACAATTGTACCAGTTACAACAACAACAAAGGAAACAACGCCTGTTGAAACAACCACAAAGGAAACAACATCTCAGTCTGTATCAACAACAAAGCCACCGAAAGTAGTAACAACTGGCCCGACCACAGCTTCTACCACAGTTATTCGTGAAACCACAACCTCTGTTCCCGAGACCACTACTAGCCCAGAAACATCAACTACTTCCAAGCCCACTGTTGAAACCTCGACCACAATTGTACCAGTTACAACAACAACAAAGGAAACAACGCCTGTTGAAACAACCACAAAGGAAACAACATCTCAGACTGTATCAACAACAAAGCCACCGAAAGTAGTAACAACTGGTCCAACGACAGCTTCCACCACAGTTATTCGTGAAACCACAACCTCTGTTCCCGAGACCACTACTAGCCCAGAAACATCAACTACTTCCAAGCCCACTGTTGAAACCTCGACCACAATTGTACCAGTTACAACAACAACAAAGGAAACAACGCCTGTTGAAACAACCACAAAGGAAACAACATCTCAGACTGTATCAACAACAAAGCCACCGAAAGTAGTAACAACTGGTCCAACGACAGCTTCCACCACAGTTATTCGTGAAACCACGACCTCTGTTCCCGAGACCACTACTAGCCCAGAAACATCAACTTCTTCCAAGCCCACTGTTGAAACCTCGACCACAATTGTACCAGTTACAACAACAACAAAGGAAACAACGCCTGTTGAAACAACCACAAAGGAAACAACATCTCAGTCTGTATCAACAACAAAGCCACCGAAAGTAGTAACAACTGGCCCGACCACAGCTTCTACCACAGTTATTCGTGAAACCACGACCTCTGTTCCCGAGACCACTACTAGCCCAGAAACATCAACTACTTCCAAGCCCACTGTTGAAACCTCGACCACAATTGTACCAGTTACAACAACAACAAAGGAAACAACGCCTGTTGAAACAACCACAAAGGAAACAACATCTCAGACTGTATCAACAACAAAGCCACCGAAAGTAGTAACAACTGGTCCAACGACAGCTTCCACCACAGTTATTCGTGAAACCACGACCTCTGTTCCCGAGACCACTACTAGCCCAGAAACATCAACTACTTCCAAGCCCACTGTTGAAACCTCGACCACAATTGTACCAGTTACAACAACAACAAAGGAAACAACGCCTGTTGAAACAACCACAAAGGAAACAACATCTCAGACTGTATCAACAACAAAGCCACCGAAAGTAGTAACAACTGGTCCAACGACAGCTTCCACCACAGTTATTCGTGAAACCACGACCTCTGTTCCCGAGACCACTACTAGCCCAGAAACATCAACTACTTCCAAGCCCACTGTTGAAACCTCGACCACAATTGTACCAGTTACAACAACAACAAAGGAAACAACGCCTGTTGAAACAACCACAAAGGAAACAACATCTCAGACTGTATCAACAACAAAGCCACCGAAAGTAGTAACAACTGGTCCAACGACAGCTTCCACCACAGTTATTCGTGAAACCACGACCTCTGTTCCCGAGACCACTACTAGCCCAGAAACATCAACTACTTCCAAGCCCACTGTTGAAACCTCGACCACAATTGTACCAGTTACAACAACAACAAAGGAAACAACGCCTGTTGAAACAACCACAAAGGAAACAACATCTCAGACTGTATCAACAACAAAGCCACCGAAAGTAGTAACAACTGGTCCAACGACAGCTTCCACCACAGTTATTCGTGAAACCACGACCTCTATTCCCGAGACCACTACTAGCCCAGAAACATCAACTTCTTCCAAGCCCACTGTTGAAACCTCGACCACAATTGTACCAGTTACAACAACAAAGGAAACAACGCCTGTTGAAACAACCACAAAGGAAACAACATCTCAGACTGTATCAACAACAAAGCCACCGAAAGTAGTTACAACTGGTCCAACGACAGCTTCCACCACAGTTATTCGTGAAACCACGACCTCTGTTCCCGAGACCACTACTAGCCCAGAAACATCAACTTCTTCCAAGCCCACTGTTGAAACCTCGACCACAATTGTACCGGTAACAACAACAACAAAGGAAACAACGCCTGTTGAAACAACCACAAAGGAAACAACATCTCAGACTGTATCAACAACAAAGCCACCGAAAGTAGTAACAACTGGTCCAACGACAGCTTCCACCACAGTTATTCGTGAAACCACGACCTCTGTTCCCGAGACCACTACTAGCCCAGAAACATCAACTTCTTCCAAGCCCACTGTTGAAACCTCGACCACAATTGTACCAGTTACAACAACAACAAAGGAAACAACGCCTGTTGAAACAACCACAAAGGAAACAACATCTCAGTCTGTATCAACAACAAAGCCACCGAAAGTAGTAACAAGTGGTCCGACCACAGCTTCTACCACAGTTATTCGTGAAACCACGACCTCTGTTCCCGAGACCACAACTAGCCCAGAAACATCAATTACTTCCAAGCCCACTGTTGAAACCTCGACCACAATTGTACCGGTAACAACAACAACAAAGGAAACAACGCCTGTTGAAACAACCACAAAGGAAACAACATCTCAGACTGTATCAACAACAAAGCCACCGAAAGTAGTAACAACTGGTCCAACGACAGCTTCCACCACAGTTATTCGTGAAACCACGACCTCTGTTCCAGAGACCACTACTAGCCCAGAAACATCAACTTCTTCCAAGCCCACTGTTGAAACCTCGACCACAATTGTACCAGTTACAACAACAACAAAGGAAACAACGCCTGTTGAAACAACCACAAAGGAAACAACATCTCAGTCTGTATCAACAACAAAGCCACCGAAAGTAGTAACAACTGGTCCGACCACAGCTTCTACCACAGTTATTCGTGAAACCACGACCTCTGTTCCCGAGACCACAACTAGCCCAGAAACATCAATTACTTCCAAGCCCACTGTTGAAACCTCGACCACAATTGTACCGGTAACAACAACAACAAAGGAAACAACGCCTGTTGAAACAACCACAAAGGAAACAACATCTCAGTCTGTATCAACAACAAAGCCACCGAAAGTAGTAACAACTGGTCCGACCACAGCTTCCACCACAGTTATTCGTGAAACCACGACCTCTGTTCCCGAGACCACTACTAGCCCAGAAACATCAACTTCTTCCAAGCCCACTGTTGAAACCTCGACCACAATTGTACCAGTTACAACAACAACAAAGGAAACAACGCCTGTTGAAACAACCACAAAGGAAACAACATCTCAGTCTGTATCAACAACAAAGCCACCGAAAGTAGTAACAAGTGGTCCGACCACAGCTTCTACCACAGTTATTCGTGAAACCACGACCTCTGTTCCCGAGACCACAACTAGCCCAGAAACATCAATTACTTCCAAGCCCACTGTTGAAACCTCGACCACAATTGTACCGGTAACAACAACAACAAAGGAAACAACGCCTGTTGAAACAACCACAAAGGAAACAACATCTCAGACTGTATCAACAACAAAGCCACCGAAAGTAGTAACAACTGGTCCAACGACAGCTTCCACCACAGTTATTCGTGAAACCACGACCTCTGTTCCAGAGACCACTACTAGCCCAGAAACATCAACTTCTTCCAAGCCCACTGTTGAAACCTCGACCACAATTGTACCAGTTACAACAACAACAAAGGAAACAACGCCTGTTGAAACAACCACAAAGGAAACAACATCTCAGTCTGTATCAACAACAAAGCCACCGAAAGTAGTAACAACTGGCCCGACCACAGCTTCTACCACAGTTATTCGTGAAACCACGACCTCTGTTCCCGAGACCACTACTAGCCCAGAAACATCAACTTCTTCCAAGCCCACTGTTGAAACCTCGACCACAATTGTACCAGTTACAACAACAACAAAGGAAACAACGCCTGTTGAAACAACCACAAAGGAAACAACATCTCAGTCTGTATCAACAACAAAGCCACCGAAAGTAGTAACAACTGGTCCGACCACAGCTTCTACCACAGTTATTCGTGAAACCACGACCTCTGTTCCCGAGACCACAACTAGCCCAGAAACATCAATTACTTCCAAGCCCACTGTTGAAACCTCGACCACAATTGTACCGGTAACAACAACAACAAAGGAAACAACGCCTGTTGAAACAACCACAAAGGAAACAACATCTCAGACTGTATCAACAACAAAGCCACCGAAAGTAGTAACAACTGGTCCAACGACAGCTTCCACCACAGTTATTCGTGAAACCACGACCTCTGTTCCCGAGACCACTACTAGCCCAGAAACATCAACTTCTTCCAAGCCCACTGTTGAAACCTCGACCACAATTGTACCAGTTACAACAACAACAAAGGAAACAACGCCTGTTGAAACAACCACAAAGGAAACAACATCTCAGTCTGTATCAACAACAAAGCCACCGAAAGTAGTAACAACTGGTCCGACCACAGCTTCCACCACAGTTATTCGTGAAACCACGACCTCTGTTCTCGAGACCACTACTAGCCCAGAAACATCAACTTCTTCCAAGCCCACTGTTGAAACCTCGACCACAATTGTACCAGTTACAACAACAACAAAGGAAACAACGCCTGTTGAAACAACCACAAAGGAAACAACATCTCAGTCTGTATCAACAACAAAGCCACCGAAAGTAGTAACAACTGGTCCGACCACAGCTTCTACCACAGTTATTCGTGAAACCACAACCTCTGTTCCCGAGACCACAACTAGCCCAGAAACATCAATTACTTCCAAGCCCACTGTTGAAACCTCGACCACAATTGTACCGGTAACAACAACAACAAAGGAAACAACGCCTGTTGAAACAACCACAAAGGAAACAACATCTCAGACTGTATCAACAACAAAGCCACCGAAAGTAGTAACCACTGGTCCAACGACAGCTTCCACCACAGTTATTCGTGAAACCACAACCTCTGTTCCCAAGACCACTACTAGCCCAGAAACATCAACTTCTTCCAAGCCCACTGTTGAAACCTCGACCACAATTGTACCAGTTACAACAACAACAAAGGAAACAACGCCTGTTGAAACAACCACAAAGGAAACAACATCTCAGTCTGTATCAACAACAAAGCCACCGAAAGTAGTAACAACTGGCCCGACCACAGCTTCTACCACAGTTATTCGTGAAACCACAACCTCTGTTCCCGAGACCACTACTAGCCCAGAAACATCAATTACTTCCAAGCCCACTGTTGAAACCTCGACCACAATTGTACCAGTTACAACAACAACAAAGGAAACAACGCCTGTTGAAACAACCACAAAGGAAACAACATCTCAGACTGTATCAACAACAAAGCCACCGAAAGTAGTAACAACTGGTCCAACGACAGCTTCCACCACAGTTATTCGTGAAACCACGACCTCTGTTCCCGAGACCACTACTAGCCCAGAAACATCAACTACTTCCAAGCCCACTGTTGAAACCTCGACCACAATTGTACCAGTTACAACAACAACAAAGGAAACAACGCCTGTTGAAACAACCACAAAGGAAACAACATCTCAGTCTGTATCAACAACAAAGCCACCGAAAGTAGTAACAACTGGCCCGACCACAGCTTCTACCACAGTTATTCGTGAAACCACGACCTCTGTTCCCGAGACCACTACTAGCCCAGAAACATCAACTACTTCCAAGCCCACTGTTGAAACCTCGACCACAATTGTACCAGTTACAACAACAACAAAGGAAACAACGCCTGTTGAAACAACCACAAAGGAAACAACATCTCAGACTGTATCAACAACAAAGCCACCGAAAGTAGTTACAACTGGTCCAACGACAGCTTCCACCACAGTTATTCGTGAAACCACGACCTCTGTTCCCGAGACCACTACTAGCCCAGAAACATCAACTTCTTCCAAGCCCACTGTTGAAACCTCGACCACAATTGTACCAGTTACAAAAACAACAAAGGAAACAACGCCTGTTGAAACAACCACAAAGGAAACAACATCTCAGTCTGTATCAACAACAAAGCCACCGAAAGTAGTAACAACTGGCCCGACCACAGCTTCCACCACAGTTATTCGTGAAACCACGACCTCTGTTCCCGAGACCACTACTAGCCCAGAAACATCAACTTCTTCCAAGCCCACTGTTGAAACCTCGACCACAATTGTACCAGTTACAACAACAACAAAGGAAACAACGCCTGTTGAAACAACCACAAAGGAAACAACATCTCAGACTGTATCAACAACAAAGCCACCGAAAGTAGTTACAACTGGTCCAACGACAGCTTCCACCACAGTTATTCGTGAAACCACGACCTCTGTTCCCGAGACCACTACTAGCCCAGAAACATCAACTTCTTCCAAGCCCACTGTTGAAACCTCGACCACAATTGTACCAGTTACAAAAACAACAAAGGAAACAACGCCTGTTGAAACAACCACAAAGGAAACAACATCTCAGTCTGTATCAACAACAAAGCCACCGAAAGTAGTAACAACTGGCCCGACCACAGCTTCCACCACAGTTATTCGTGAAACCACGACCTCTGTTCCCGAGACCACTACTAGACCAGAAACATCAACTTCTTCCAAGCCCACTGTTGAAACCTCGACCACAATTGTACCAGTTACAACAACAACAAAGGAAACAACGCCTGTTGAAACAACCACAAAGGAAACAACATCTCAGTCTGTATCAACAACAAAGCCACCGAAAGTAGTAACAACTGGCCCGACCACAGCTTCCACCACAGTTATTCGTGAAACCACGACCTCTGTTCCCGAGACCACTACTAGCCCAGAAACATCAACTTCTTCCAAGCCCACTGTTGAAACCTCGACCACAATTGTACCAGTTACAACAACAACAAAGGAAACAACGCCTGTTGAAACAACCACAAAGGAAACAACATCTCAGTCTGTATCAACAACAAAGCCACCGAAAGTAGTAACAACTGGTCCGACCACAGCTTCTACCACAGTTATTCGTGAAACCACAACCTCTGTTCCCGGGACCACAACTAGCCCAGAAACATCAATTACTTCCAAGCCCACTGTTGAAACCTCGACCACAATTGTACCGTTAACAACAACAACAAAGGAAACAACGCCTGTTGAAACAACCACAAAGGAAACAACATCTCAGTCTGTATCAACAACAAAGCCACCGAAAGTAGTAACAACTGGCCCGACCACAGCTTCTACCACAGTTATTCGTGAAACCACAACCTCTGTTCCCGAGACCACTACTAGCCCAGAAACATCAACTACTTCCAAGCCCACTGTTGAAACCTCGACCACAATTGTACCAGTTACAACAACAACAAAGGAAACAACGCCTGTTGAAACAACCACAAAGGAAACAACATCTCAGACTGTATCAACAACAAAGCCACCGAAAGTAGTAACAACTGGTCCAACGACAGCTTCCACCACAGTTATTCGTGAAACCACGACCTCTGTTCCCGAGACCACTACTAGCCCAGAAACATCAACTTCTTCCAAGCCCACTGTTGAAACCTCGACCACAATTGTACCAGTTACAACAACAACAAAGGAAACAACGCCTGTTGAAACAACCACAAAGGAAACAACATCTCAGTCTGTATCAACAACAAAGCCACCGAAAGTAGTAACAACTGGTCCAACCACAGCTTCTACCACAGTTATTCGTGAAACCACGACCTCTGTTCCCGAGACCACTACTAGCCCAGAAACATCAATTACTTCCAAGCCCACTGTTGAAACCTCGACCACAATTGTACCAGTTACAACAACAACAAAGGAAACAACACCTGTTGAAACAACCACAAAGGAAACAACATCTCAGTCTCTATCAACAACAAAGCCACCGAAAGTAGTAACAACCGGTCCAACCACAGCTTCTACCACGGTTATTCGTGAAACCACGACCTCTGTTCCCGAGACCACTACTAGCCCAGAAACATCAACTTCTTCCAAGCCCACTGTTGAAACCTCGACCACAATTGTACCAGTTACAACAACAACAAAGGAAACAACGCCTGTTGAAACAACCACAAAGGAAACAACATCTCAGACTGTATCAACAACAAAGCCACCGAAAGTAGTAACAACCGGTCCAACGACAGCTTCTACCACGGTTATTCGTGAAACCACGACCTCTGTTCCCGAGACCACAACTAGCCCAGAAACATCAATTACTTCCAAGCCCACTGTTGAAACCTCGACCACAATTGTACCAGTTACAACAACAACAAAGGAAACAACGCCTGTTGAAACAACCACAAAGGAAACAACATCTCAGTCTGTATCAACAACAAAGCCACCGAAAGTAATAACAACTGGTCCAACGACAGCTTCCACCACAGTTATTCGTGAAACCACGACCTCTGTTCCCGAGACCACGACTAGCCCAGAAACATCAATTACTTCCAAGCCCACTGTTGAAACCTCGACCACAATTGTACCAGTTACAACAACAACAAAGGAAACAACGCCTGTTGAAACAACCACAAAGGAAACAACATCTCAGTCTGTATCAACAACAAAGCCACCGAAAGTAGTAACAACTGGCCCGACCACAGCTTCCACCACAGTTATTCGTGAAACCACGACCTCTGTTCCCGAGACCACTACTAGCCCAGAAACATCAACTTCTTCCAAGCCCACTGTTGAAACCTCGACCACAATTGTACCAGTTACAACAACAACAAAGGAAACAACGCCTGTTGAAACAACCACAAAGGAAACAACATCTCAGTCTATATCAACAACAAAGCCACCGAAAGTAGTAACAACTGGTCCGACCACAGCTTCTACCACAGTTATTCGTGAAACCACGACCTCTGTTCCCGAGACCACAACTAGCCCAGAAACATCAATTACTTCCAAGCCCACTGTTGAAACCTCGACCACAATTGTACCGTTAACAACAACAACAAAGGAAACAACGCCTGTTGAAACAACCACAAAGGAAACAACATCTCAGACTGTATCAACAACAAAGCCACCGAAAGTAGTAACAACTGGTCCAACGACAGCTTCCACCACAGTTATTCGTGAAACCACGACCTCTGTTCCCGAGACCACTACTAGCCCAGAAACATCAACTTCTTCCAAGCCCACTGTTGAAACCTCGACCACAATTGTACCAGTTACAACAACAACAAAGGAAACAACGCCTGTTGAAACAACCACAAAGGAAACAACATCTCAGTCTGTATCAACAACAAAGCCACCGAAAGTAGTAACAACTGGCCCGACCACAGCTTCTACCACAGTTATTCGTGAAACCACAACCTCTGTTCCCGAGACCACTACTAGCCCAGAAACATCAACTACTTCCAAGCCCACTGTTGAAACCTCGACCACAATTGTACCAGTTACAACAACAACAAAGGAAACAACGCCTGTTGAAACAACCACAAAGGAAACAACATCTCAGTCTGTATCAACAACAAAGCCACCGAAAGTAGTAACAACTGGTCCAACCACAGCTTCTACCACAGTTATTCGTGAAACCACGACCTCTGTTCCCGAGACCACTACTAGCCCAGAAACATCAATTACTTCCAAGCCCACTGTTGAAACCTCGACCACAATTGTACCAGTTACAACAACAACAAAGGAAACAACGCCTGTTGAAACAACCACAAAGGAAACAACATCTCAGTCTGTATCAACAACAAAGCCACCGAAAGTAGTAACAACTGGCCCGACCAGAGCTTCCACCACAGTTATTCGTGAAACCACGACCTCTGTTCCCGAGACCACTACTAGCCCAGAAACATCAACTTCTTCCAAGCCCACTGTTGAAACCTCGACCACAATTGTACCAGTTACAACAACAACAAAGGAAACAACGCCTGTTGAAACAACCACAAAGGAAACAACATCTCAGTCTATATCAACAACAAAGCCACCGAAAGTAGTAACAACTGGTCCGACCACAGCTTCTACCACAGTTATTCGTGAAACCACGACCTCTGTTCCCGAGACCACAACTAGCCCAGAAACATCAATTACTTCCAAGCCCACTGTTGAAACCTCGACCACAATTGTACCGGTAACAACAACAACAAAGGAAACAACGCCTGTTGAAACAACCACAAAGGAAACAACATCTCAGACTGTATCAACAACAAAGCCACCGAAAGTAGTAACAACTGGTCCAACGACAGCTTCCACCACAGTTATTCGTGAAACCACGACCTCTGTTCCCGAGACCACTACTAGCCCAGAAACATCAACTTCTTCCAAGCCCACTGTTGAAACCTCGACCACAATTGTACCAGTTACAACAACAACAAAGGAAACAACGCCTGTTGAAACAACCACAAAGGAAACAACATCTCAGTCTGTATCAACAACAAAGCCACCGAAAGTAGTAACAACTGGCCCGACCACAGCTTCTACCACAGTTATTCGTGAAACCACAACCTCTGTTCCCGAGACCACTACTAGCCCAGAAACATCAACTACTTCCAAGCCCACTGTTGAAACCTCGACCACAATTGTACCATTTACAACAACAACAAAGGAAACAACGCCTGTTGAAACAACCACAAAGGAAACAACATCTCAGACTGTATCAACAACAAAGCCACCGAAAGTAGTAACAACTGGTCCAACGACAGCTTCCACCACAGTTATTCGTGAAACCACGACCTCTGTTCCCGAGACCACTACTAGCCCAGAAACATCAACTTCTTCCAAGCCCACTGTTGAAACCTCGACCACAATTGTACCAGTTACAACAACAACAAAGGAAACAACGCCTGTTGAAACAACCACAAAGGAAACAACATCTCAGTCTGTATCAACAACAAAGCCACCGAAAGTAGTAACAACTGGCCCGACCAGAGCTTCCACCACAGTTATTCGTGAAACCACGACCTCTGTTCCCGAGACCACTACTAGCCCAGAAACATCAACTTCTTCCAAGCCCACTGTTGAAACCTCGACCACAATTGTACCAGTTACAACAACAACAAAGGAAACAACGCCTGTTGAAACAACCACAAAGGAAACAACATCTCAGTCTATATCAACAACAAAGCCACCGAAAGTAGTAACAACTGGTCCGACCACAGCTTCTACCACAGTTATTCGTGAAACCACGACCTCTGTTCCCGAGACCACAACTAGCCCAGAAACATCAATTACTTCCAAGCCCACTGTTGAAACCTCGACCACAATTGTACCGGTAACAACAACAACAAAGGAAACAACGCCTGTTGAAACAACCACAAAGGAAACAACATCTCAGACTGTATCAACAACAAAGCCACCGAAAGTAGTAACAACTGGTCCAACGACAGCTTCCACCACAGTTATTCGTGAAACCACGACCTCTGTTCCCGAGACCACTACTAGCCCAGAAACATCAACTTCTTCCAAGCCCACTGTTGAAACCTCGACCACAATTGTACCAGTTACAACAACAACAAAGGAAACAACGCCTGTTGAAACAACCACAAAGGAAACAACATCTCAGTCTGTATCAACAACAAAGCCACCGAAAGTAGTAACAACTGGCCCGACCACAGCTTCTACCACAGTTATTCGTGAAACCACAACCTCTGTTCCCGAGACCACTACTAGCCCAGAAACATCAACTACTTCCAAGCCCACTGTTGAAACCTCGACCACAATTGTACCATTTACAACAACAACAAAGGAAACAACGCCTGTTGAAACAACCACAAAGGAAACAACATCTCAGACTGTATCAACAACAAAGCCACCGAAAGTAGTAACAACTGGTCCAACGACAGCTTCCACCACAGTTATTCGTGAAACCACGACCTCTGTTCCCGAGACCACTACTAGCCCAGAAACATCAACTTCTTCCAAGCCCACTGTTGAAACCTCGACCACAATTGTACCAGTTACAACAACAACAAAGGAAACAACGCCTGTTGAAACAACCACAAAGGAAACAACATCTCAGTCTGTATCAACAACAAAGCCACCGAAAGTAGTAACAACTGGTCCAACCACAGCTTCTACCACAGTTATTCGTGAAACCACGACCTCTGTTCCCGAGACCACTACTAGCCCAGAAACATCAATTACTTCCAAGCCCACTGTTGAAACCTCGACCACAATTGTACCAGTTACAACAACAACAAAGGAAACAACACCTGTTGAAACAACCACAAAGGAAACAACATCTCAGTCTCTATCAACAACAAAGCCACCGAAAGTAGTAACAACCGGTCCAACCACAGCTTCTACCACGGTTATTCGTGAAACCACGACCTCTGTTCCCGAGACCACTACTAGCCCAGAAACATCAACTTCTTCCAAGCCCACTGTTGAAACCTCGACCACAATTGTACCAGTTACAACAACAACAAAGGAAACAACGCCTGTTGAAACAACCACAAAGGAAACAACATCTCAGACTGTATCAACAACAAAGCCACCGAAAGTAGTAACAACCGGTCCAACCACAGCTTCTACCACGGTTATTCGTGAAACCACGACCTCTGTTCCCGAGACCACAACTAGCCCAGAAACATCAATTACTTCCAAGCCCACTGTTGAAACCTCGACCACAATTGTACCAGTTACAACAACAACAAAGGAAACAACGCCTGTCGAAACAACCACAAAGGAAACAACATCTCAGTCTGTATCAACAACAAAGCCACCGAAAGTAATAACAACTGGTCCAACGACAGCTTCCACCACAGTTATTCGTGAAACCACGACCTCTGTTCCCGAGACCACGACTAGCCCAGAAACATCAATTACTTCCAAGCCCACTGTTGAAACCTCGACCACAATTGTACCAGTTACAACAACAACAAAGGAAACAACGCCTGTTGAAACAACCACAAAGGAAACAACATCTCAGTCTGTATCAACAACAAAGCCACCGAAAGTAGTAACAACTGGCCCGACCACAGCTTCCACCACAGTTATTCGTGAAACCACGACCTCTGTTCCCGAGACCACTACTAGCCCAGAAACATCAACTTCTTCCAAGCCCACTGTTGAAACCTCGACCACAATTGTACCAGTTACAACAACAACAAAGGAAACAACGCCTGTTGAAACAACCACAAAGGAAACAACATCTCAGTCTATATCAACAACAAAGCCACCGAAAGTAGTAACAACTGGTCCGACCACAGCTTCTACCACAGTTATTCGTGAAACCACGACCTCTGTTCCCGAGACCACAACTAGCCCAGAAACATCAATTACTTCCAAGCCCACTGTTGAAACCTCGACCCCAATTGTACCGTTAACAACAACAACAAAGGAAACAACGCCTGTTGAAACAACCACAAAGGAAACAACATCTCAGACTGTATCAACAACAAAGCCACCGAAAGTAGTAACAACTGGTCCAACGACAGCTTCCACCACAGTTATTCGTGAAACCACGACCTCTGTTCCCGAGACCACTACTAGCCCAGAAACATCAACTTCTTCCAAGCCCACTGTTGAAACCTCGACCACAATTGTACCAGTTACAACAACAACAAAGGAAACAACGCCTGTTGAAACAACCACAAAGGAAACAACATCTCAGTCTGTATCAACAACAAAGCCACCGAAAGTAGTAACAACTGGCCCGATCACAGCTTCTACCACAGTTATTCGTGAAACCACAACCTCTGTTCCCGAGACCACTACTAGCCCAGAAACATCAACTACTTCCAAGCCCACTGTTGAAACCTCGACCACAATTGTACCAGTTACAACAACAACAAAGGAAACAACGCCTGTTGAAACAACCACAAAGGAAACAACATCTCAGTCTGTATCAACAACAAAGCCACCGAAAGTAGTAACAACTGGTCCAACCACAGCTTCTACCACAGTTATTCGTGAAACCACGACCTCTGTTCCCGAGACCACTACTAGCCCAGAAACATCAATTACTTCCAAGCCCACTGTTGAAACCTCGACCACAATTGTACCAGTTACAACAACAACAAAGGAAACAACGCCTGTTGAAACAACCACAAAGGAAACAACATCTCAGTCTGTATCAACAACAAAGCCACCGAAAGTAGTAACAACTGGTCCAACCACAGCTTCTACCACAGTTATTCGTGAAACCACGACCTCTGTTCCCGAGACCACTACTAGCCCAGAAACATCAATTACTTCCAAGCCCACTGTTGAAACCTCGACCACAATTGTACCAGTAACAACAACAACAGAGGAAACAACACCTGTTGAAACAACCACAAAGGAAACAACATCTCAGTCTGTATCAACAACAAAGCCACCGAAAGTAGTAACAACTGGTCCAACCACAGCTTCTACCACAGTTATTCGTGAAACCACGACCTCTGTTCCCGAGACCACTACTAGCCCAGAAACATCAACTTCTTCCAAGCCCACTGTTGAAACCTCGACCACAATTGTACCAGTTACAACAACAACAAAGGAAACAACGCCTGTTGAAACAACCACAAAGGAAACAACATCTCAGACTGTATCAACAACAAAGCCACCGAAAGTAGTAACAACCGGTCCAACCACAGCTTCTACCACGGTTATTCGTGAAACCACGACCTCTGTTCCCGAGACCACAACTAGCCCAGAAACATCAATTACTTCCAAGCCCACTGTTGAAACCTCGACTACAATTGTACCAGTAACAACAACAACAAAGGAAACAACGCCTGTTGAAACAACCAAAAAGGAAACAACATCTCAGTCTGTATCAACGACAAAGCCACCGAAAGTAGTAACAACTGGTCCAACCACAGCTTCTACCACAGTTATTCGTGAAACCACCACCTCTGTTCCCGAGACCACAACTAGCGCAGAAACAATTACTTCCATGCCCACTGTTGAAACCTCGACTACAATTGTACCAGTAACAACAGCAACAACAAAGGAAACAACAACAAAACCTGTTAAAACAACCGCAAAGGAATCAACAACCACGCCACAGAAAGTGTCGACCACTGGACCTACAACAACTTCGACTACAGTGTGGCCTAAAACAACTCCCATTGAATGGAGTTCTATTCGTCCACTTACCAGGACCCTACCCGGTACAGCACCACCAATCATGACAACAACTGGATTAACATCTGGTCACACATCCACGACAGTCGTTTCTACTAAAGGAACATCAACCACTACTGAAACCACCACATTGAAACCAACAACCATAGAGGGACCGATAACAGGCCCAGTTGTTAGTACATCAAACCCCACAGGTGGTCCACAGATTCTAAACACCACAACATCACAAACTTACATTTCTAGCACTCCGGCTTCCATCCCCACTCCATGTGTCTGCATTTACAACGGAAAAACCTTTCACCCAGGTTTGTCACATTCTCTTAAAGCAAAAAAAAAAAAATCACGTCTATTCATGTTTGTGAAACAATGTTTATCAAATTAGTTATACTATAAATATAGAATGCATTTATAAATAATTAGCTTCAGCTGAAAACCTTAGTTTCATCGTTGATATCTTCATCTTTGTCAACAGGGGACTTGGTGTATAATGTGAGTGATGCTCAGGGGTATTGCTACACCGCTTACTGTGAAGCCTCTTGTACAATCAAGAAAGAGGGTCATGCATGTCCCACAACCCCTGCCCCTCTCACCACCACCACCGCCCCAGCGACCACGCCTAATGCATCAACCACCACAGCTGTCCCTACCACTACCCCTTCTAGAGACTGCACCAATGTCAACCCTCCCAGAAAGGTATGATGCTTGTTCAACACTGCACAATACTTTCTCGGCAACTAGGCCTTTAACCTATTTTGGGGCGGGAACCCATTTTGGTGTTAGCAAAAAAATAGCAGATCTACAAGCTCATCTACGAGTATAACTGTTCATCGACGCTGTTGCAGAACGGAGAGTCCTGGAAGGTCGACAACTGCACCTCGGCCACCTGTGCGGACGGTCGCGTCAGCACCGCGCCTCAGGTGTGTCCCACGGCTCAGCCGCCCGCCTGCGCCAACCTCCGCCAGCCGCTCAAGGTCTATGACGCCAGCGGATGCTGCTTCCAATACCAGTGTGAATGTAAGTCGTTGTCGTCCGTTCAGGACGAGACGAGAACAACCCTTTCAGTGTTTTAACGATTATGTTATTGAAAAATAGCAAATCTACAAGCTGTGAGTGCCGCGCTACGAGCTTGTAGATCTGCAGTTTTTTTTGTTTGTTTGTGGCGTAAATCTTTGAATATAGCTCAAATAACTCAAATCTTTGCTTTCTGGGGGGTTGCCTGGAACGACATATTTTCAGACGGGGGGGTCGGCGGGCCAATTACATAATATTTTTGGGGGTCCTTGACATGAAAAGGTTTGAGCACCGCACTGACATAAACAGTAGAAACATGAGGTCTTTCAGAAAACTGTCAGGATTTAGAAAGCATTTGTAGAATCGTCCTCAGGTCTAAATGGGTTAAGCCTCATTTTCACTTTGCTGCATGCGTTGGTGTCGGTTCACCGGTGTTGGTGGCAGCATGAAAGTCAACAATGGGCAGTGTTTTATTTATTTATTATAAATTGAAATTAAAATAGGCCAGCGGTAATACAAACAGAGGCACATTAACCGCAGCTTGATTACAACAGAGCCACATTATTATAAAGACATCGATTCATTAAGCAATTGACCATTTTTTGGCAGCAGCTCAGAGTGGCATGCACGTTTCCAAGCGGTAAATTGTATAATTGTATACTAGTATAGCAGTAGTAGGTATACACAGTGTTAATTCAATGGATCTCATCTTCCTATACAGGCGCGTGCAGTGGCTGGGGCGGCTCCCACTTTGTGACGTTCGACGGAACCACGTACCGATTCGCGGACGAGTGCTCGTACTACCTGGTGAAAGAGATCGTTCCCAGGTACAACCTGAGCGTCGTCCTGAACGGCCACTACGACAGCCCGCCCGGCAGCGACTTCTACACGCAGGCTCTGTTCATTCACTACTCGTCCCACTCCGTCGTCCTCACTCAGGTCCAGAGCTCCGGACAGATCAGCTTTGCGGTAAGCAATACACTCAATAAGACAGGAATACACTCAATAAGACAGGAACGCCCAAAAACGTCACATCCGTTTTTTTTTTTACCCTGGCCAGAATTTTCTATGTCTGCCAATGCGACTTTTTTCCAATCCTTAATCACATACGGACAAACATCTATGCCGATAATATCTAACTTGCGGAGGTAATGTGCCTTGTCTACGCGGGCAACAGATCTTTCAACGTATGGCATTGCAAATACGTTTGGTAATCGCTATACTCTGCGCAATATTGTTTTGGAAATGCCGCAAAATTGCATTGCAGTGAACGAGAGCAAAATCACAACTTCCCCTGGGGGTGGTGACTCCGCCCTGAATACGCATTGTGCTGTGTCAGTCTATCCTTTGAGTTGGAAACTAAAAGAAAATAAAACAACTTAATAAAAAAATTAGAAACCTTTATTATGAAGTAGTGAAAGTAGCTGCTCTTATACACGCTTAGCTAACTTCCCCTAGGTATGGGTCCCAGGGAGACATCAAACTTATTTTTTGGGTCTTGGGTTTAAAAGTTTGGTTATAACCCCTGCTCTAATGCAGTGGTTCTGCAGTGGACCCCCCAAAATAATCATATTTGAACTGGGGACCCCCCCCAATGTTCGAGTTTTAAACTATAGTCTATCTGTCCACTACTTTTGATGTAGTAGACATTCATGTCATGTGTTGTTTTTAGGCTTAAGCCTAAAAGCCTAAAAAGGATTGAGAAACCCCCCCCCCCCCCCCCCCCTGCATACATGGGCAACTGGCGGCCCCGGGGGCCACAACATGCGTGAGTTTGGAACTAGACAGTGGCCCTCTGGAGTGAGTGTGGAACTATACAGTGGCCCTCTGGAGTGAGTGTGGAACTACACAGTGGCCCTCTGGAGTGAGTTTGGAACTAGACAGTGGCCCTCTGGAGTGAGTTTGGAACTAGACAGTGGCCCTCTGGAGTGAGTGTGGAACTATACAGTGGCCCTCTGGAGTGAGTGTGGAACTATACAGTGGCGCTCTCCATCCTCAAAGTTGCCCACCCCCTGTGTATCATTGTGTGTATACCTATTGGTCCTCCAGGTGTACGTGGATGGTAAGCGCATCTACCCGGCATACAGCAACTCTGCCCTGCGGCTGACCAGCACGGACATGGCGGTCACCCTGGAGATCCCAGCGCTGAACGTCTCGCTGGTGTACAAAGCCAACTCCTTCAGCGTCGACCTGCCGTACACCCTGTTCAGTGGCAGGACAGAGGGCCAGTGCGGTGAGTCTATATATATAGGACTGGAAAATATTATCCATTCGGGAAGAGAAAGAATATCCGCACAGCTATAGTTTCGAGAGGCTCAGAGACTTACTTTATTTAAGAGGCAACAAATTGCAACGTTATACGACCTTAGAATATTCTCCTCCCATCCACTTGCATTAAGTTGCTCAAAAAGCGCATGAGACGATTTCACTCCTCCTTCCGGGTATAGGAACAGAGTGCATTCTGGGATGGATTGGGCCCCAAACACATGAATGCGCTGCCGTCGACTGTCATTGCACGCGTCAACGGACCAGCACGTTCATGTGTTTGGGGTCAAAACTGCAATAGCAAATTCGGCCACTATGTCCATTTCGCCTCAGGGTTTAATTCCTCTATTAATATATACTCTAAGGCCACGACGTAGTAGGTCGAAACGTTGCAATTTGATGCCTGAGTGAAACTGAGTCTGTCAGTTTACATGGCAGACTCCGCACCGGCAGGAGGAGGAGGAGGAGACGGTTATTTTGGATCACATTACGTAACGTGGGTGAAAATGTGCACAAACATCTTTAGCTCAAATCTTTGCTTCTGGGACAACATATTTTCAGATGGGGGGGGGGTCGGCAGCCAATTTCATATATCTGTGATGATCCTTGACATGATTTAGAAGACATTTTGTAGCGTCGAGCTCAGGTCTAAATGGGTTCATGTAAGGGCGTTAGTTCCAGCACCGCATATAAACCGGCTGTGTGTGGTTTGTAAATGTTTCGACCACTGCCTTATTTAATGGTCCCACCACCAGGTACCTGTGACAACCACCAGTCCAACGACTGCCGCGGGCCCAACGGACACGTGGACAGCTGCTCCTCTACTGCTGGCAAGTGGCTGGTCCCGGGCACGCCCTGTGTGACCCCAACACTACCCCCCTCACCCAACACCACCACCCCCTCACCCTCCACTACCACCCAGCCTGCCTGTGACGCGACAATATGCAAGATCCTAGAGGGCAGGTATGGCGGAAAAACACCTTCATGTGGGGATGTAGTCATTTCTTTCTAGTCTACATTGCATTGTATAGGCTAGTCATAGCACTTCATAGTACATATGTATAGCATATTATTATATGTATAGTTTATATGTATAGTTTCATTATATAGATATTCCACTGTTACGTTCTTAGCTTGCGCATGTTTCATGATAACTACTTATTATTAGGCACGATATATCGCGATATATCGATATTATATCCCGACGATATGTATCGATTTATTTTATTGTTTTATATTTTTAGGGGGGGGGGGGGGGGGGGGGATGGGGGGGGGCTAGTGTGTGATATGAAATGTGAGCTGTAATCATATGACAACATATTAACGTGATTTGGAGAGAAATGAGACAGACTCAATGCAGTCACTTTAGTAGAGGCCTGCAGAGGGGAGCTGTATGTGTCTGACTGTGCCCAGGTGATGATCGTTAATACATCAAGGAAGGCAATTATGTTTCTGCACTGTCAAATAGGTCTACATCTATCCTAAGATGCCACATGTTAACTCTAGGTTTAAACAAGATAGCATGTTTACAGTTGTTGCACAGAAATTAAGTAATTTTACATGAAAAGTAATGCTACTTTTGCAATGTACACTGTAACGAATAGGATGTAGAAATTACAGTTAGTTAATGGCAAAAAAGTTGCCAATTAATTAGTGTAGAATTACTTATAGTTACTGTAAAAAACAATTACAGTAAAGTACTGTATACATGTTTACAGGTTTTAACTGTAAAACAAATTTACAGTAAACTACTGTATACCCTTTTTACAGTTTGTTACTGTATATGCATTACTTTTGGTTATTGTAAAACAACAGCAATTAATTGTAAACCAATTTACAACATTATATTGTATTCTTTGAAATTACAGCTATTTACTGGCAACTTTTGTTGCCAATAAATAATTGTAAACCAATTTACTTTTGGTTATTGTAAAACAACAGCAATTAATTGTAAACCAATTTACAACATTATATTGTATTTTTTTTTAATTACAGCTATTTACTGGCAACTTTTGTTGCCAATAAATAACTGTAAATACTTCAACACAGTATGTTGCTGTAGAAAGTTTTTTACAGGTTATTTTACATGCAATTAGTGTTTAATCCAATTTATCAACATTGCATTAAATTCTCTTCAACCATTACATAAAACCCAGAGTCTGATATGCAATAAAACATTTATTAAAACTTTACATTACAAGGTCACATCTCCCATTTTTTTCCATCCCCTAAAACAAACAATATAAAGTGCAAACTTTAAAAACATTTAAAAACAGCGATTCTGAACCTTTGGGCCTGGTCCCACTGATGGGCGGTCACTGATGTTTTGCCAATTACCGGTACGTGGCCACGTACCGGTAATTGGCAAAACACTAGGATTGTATTGATAATAATTAGAAAAATCTTAACAAATTTGAGGGGGCCCTGACCCAGAAAGTTTGAGAACCACTTATATTTAAAGGTTTAAAACATGAAAAAAATAATAATAATCTTGTTCCCCGACAAGATGATAACGTACATATAATGTACGATAATGTACACATTTTTTTACATCCATGATGTACCTCCAAACAATATGTAATTTGTCATCGTTTCCAATTCAGTGTTGCATCATCAGTCTAGTTTCCCTGTTCTACCAGAGGTGAATGAACAAAGAAGCTTGGCTAAACAAAAATGCCACTACTGTGATCAGTGTGGTAAACTTCCCTACAATGTCTAGACTTAAAACACACCAGAGAATTCACACTGGCGAGAAACCCTATGGATGTTATCAGTGGACAACACTTCTCTCAAATGTCAATCCTTAAGGTGAGACACCCCAGGTGAAATCATGATTTTTCATTTTTTTTTTTTTTTGCTATTTTGCTTTCTTAACATGTTTTCTTTCAAACTAAAGCAATATACACATTAAAAATACAGATTTAGATGTTTAGTTGGATAGTTTATTTTAGCCAATGACAGCTCGTTTTTCGGGGTGAAAAGCCACCATCTCTATTTTCATGATTGGTTGTTGGTACAAAGGAAGTGACCATATTTGGATCAGACCACAGTCAGCTTGAGGTCCAGACCTTTCCAATGATATATGCCATTATATGTTGTTGCCAAGGTTTGGATGAGATATTTTGTCTCAAAATAGTGGCTTCAAATAAAACGTTTTGGAATTTTACAATACAAATCTTTAAAGGCCGTTTTCTCAAAATGAGTTTTCCTCATACTTGGGACAAAGAATCTCCACTTCAGTTGAACTCACATACACCAAACTTTCCAGTCTTATTCCTAACTATATTCCGCAGACATTTACACATGGATTTGTTGATATATCATTCACAGCCTGATTTACATCACATTTTATACCAAAAAAATGCCGAAAATTGGGTTTTTTATGCCTGTTGACACTATTTTCTGATTTGTGGAGTGATAATTAGAGATATCAAAAATCCCATGTGTAATTTTCTTTGTCTCTAATGTGTCAACAAAATGAAATGATAATTTTGAACCTGGCTTTATCCGATCTTCAGATTTATCGTCCCGAAATGTATGCAAATTAGCGCATATAATGCCTAATTTGCATATTTAAACATATAATTTCAGAAAACTTGTAATACAAAAAATCTTAGTTTTAATATAAGTAATCAACTGGAGAAGTTTCATTGTGATAGCTATTATTTAACTTTTTTTCCCTATTCACCTGGGGTGTCTCGCCTTAAATGCCTCACCGATTTAAAACTTGAACCGTCAGAGCCAATAATCAAGCCAGCAGCAGCTGATCTAGATCCAGACACAGCATTGACAGTGCCGTTAGCCACTGCCACTGCTTGTGGACTGGCACCCACAATCTAGGTCACACACTACTAGCCAGACTAGCTGAAAAACATTTAATAAAAAAAAATAAAAAAAAACATTTTGTTCCCTGACAAGAAGAAAATGTACAACATTGCAGAACCATGTAAGTGTGAGAACACTGTGCAAAGCCAATTTGATCTGACTGAAATATAATCCAACATTAAAGTCTCTGCAGAGGTCAAAGTGCAAACCTGACAAAAATAAACAGAAATTAAAATCCCTGCAGAGATAAAAGTGCAAAAAAGTCCAAAAAGGGGAACAGGCCTGGAAAACAAAAAATGCCTGGAAAAGGCATGGAACCAAACAAATTGAGGTAGACTCTTTAAAAACTCACAAGGGCAAGGCAAACAAGTCCGTTGAGGAGATGGCAGATGTCAAGTCAAATCAGGCAGTAGGTCAAAACCAGCAGGTATCCATGGAACTCATCGTTGGAACTCAACAACATCTGACAGGGCAAGGGAAAAAAATAACAATATAAGTATTTGCTACTATTTCAGGTATCTACAGGGCTGAGGTTTGTGGACAGTTGTGTGAATTGGTGGGGCAGGTGAAAATGAAACGTGTGGACAGAAGATGACAGGTGTGGAGAGGCGAGGGGCAATAAAATGGCCTTGGGAGTAGTGACATCCAGAAACTGCCCTGTGATCCTCAGTTGACTTTCCCTTTTCTGCACAATGCCCAAGGTTTTGCACACGGCCTACTTACAAAGGACATACAGTTGGCACAAGAAATGACATCCAAAGAAGAAAATAAGTGGTCCTGGCTGCACACCCTATTAACTTACCAACAGTGTTAGGCAATATTATACTTGGAATCAAGAGTAATATCTTATATTACTTTTGTCCCCCCCACCCCCAAAAATGGGATCGTACAACACAATCCGTTTAGTCAGCTTTTGTTGGAACTGAATCAAATTGTTTTGAATAATAATAAGAAGAGTCACCAATCAGCCAAAAAGGCTATAAAGCAGCAATCTCTCTTGACCTTTTAAATGAAATGTTTTCAAACGGTAAGGCCAACAAATCCTCCAGAGTAATATGTGCCATTTTTTTCCCAAAGTAATAATGGTATATTATTGTTTTGGCAGAGTAATACAGTACTCATTACTGGGTAAAGTGATAATATTACAGTAATATATTAGTAACTTGTTACTGCCCAACACTGCTTACTAAAGAAGTATTTTAAGAAAAATGTTTCGGTTGACTATGAAGGTCAGCTAATCAAAATGTTCTTAAAAACATTCTGGACCACATTTTTCCCCCCACTTCTGAACTCTGAATAAAATCAGAGCCTGGGATAGAGATCTAAAAACAAATAATACAACTCTACTGCTTTATATGTATAAAATATGACATAAGATAGCAAAGCAACATATTAAGATTCATATAGTGGGGAGAGAATGGTCCAAATTCTTTGCACATGACTTACACTTAAAGCCAAGTGAAGTCCTGCAATCGCTTCAGGAGGGAGGAGACAGGAGGACAGACCGAATTGTTCCTCTTCTCCCTCACCTTCCCACTTTTCTGGCTGAGCAGCTTCGTTGTTTTGGTGCCACTGCCATTGGTTGGGTTGATCCCAACGAAACACCTGCAATTACAAATCACACACACACTTTATGAAAAATGTGCACTCACAGAGCTCTACAAGAGAGCAGATCTTTCGAGTTACACAAGATAGTTCTACTTCAAGCTGAAAGTTACCTTTGGATGAATTCCAGGATGTAACAGGGGTGCTCTTGGTACACCAGGTTGAAATTGTAATAAGCAGAAAATAAAGTTGCAATTCCAGCCAGGAAGTTTGTTACGACCCTCCATGCTCAGCATCCATTGGGTAGAACTTCACCTAAACATAGACACATGGTTTGCATTTTAATAGTTAATAGTTTCTGCTGCTTTCCACATAACAATTAGACTGTAAAACATGACCTCCATATTTATCTGCAATGCTTTTAAAAGTGTATACACTACCTAAGATAATTAGACGTAGTGTGTCGGGAAGCTTCAATGTCCTTTCCACATCTGCTGCTGTTGCCAACACCTAAACGACAGAAACACAAATTACAAATATTTAGTCATTGCACCCGACCTCAACAGTTGAAGAGTACAGTTTACAGGTGTACAAGAGTAATATCATCTTTTTTACAACCAACCCACACATTTTGCATAAAATGGTATGAAGAGTAAGAAAAAAACGACTACTAAAAGTACAAATGAAAGTAAAATGAATACCAAAACAATAATAATATTGGGGTCCCGATTTTGATGGAGCACTAGTCATGTCTATGGATATTTAATGATGTAAAAAAAAAAAGAAAACTCAAAATCATGTGGCAGCCAAGTTGTGATATGTTTGTGCTATGATTTATAACAGCGACTACAGCTATAGATACTAGACCACACTTACAAACATGTCCAGATCTTAGATAGATGAATGTATGACCTGTATGAGCGGCTCTTACAGCTAGTTGAGATGCTAGGATTTCATAGCCATTACCAAATGTTTGTTTCTCTCCTGGTAGGAGATCAGCAAAGCTGCTGCAATGTTGCTTTACAATCCTCTTGGCCACTATATCACAATGAGATTTTTTGGGATTCTCAGTCAGCCTCATATCATCAACGTTAATTCGTACCTTTCTGTCTTTATCGGATGCACAACATCTGTTTGCAATGGCAGTTGTGATACCAATAGGCATTCTGTGCCAAGGAACACAGAAGTTCTCAATCCAAATCTAAATGGACAGTCATTCTGGAGCTATTGCCACTGGCCCGACATGGCGTGCTGGAGGGTGAAAACGTAGCGATACTGTCCGAGCTGGGTTCTACAGGAATCAGTGTCATTGTCACTCGCTCTAAAAAAAAGGGGGGGGGGGGGGATGGAACAGCTCAATGACTGCAAATAATAAAATCCTACCAGTTCAGTAAAATTAGCAACAAATGTGCATTAATGAATAACATATATACATTATGTGTCATGTACATAGCTTTACATTTTATGAAATTAGCATTTTTTGTTTGACATATTTCATAAACAAGACTAAGACATACCTTCAATTTTCCATGCATTGAGAAGCTTCCTACATTGACCAGGAGGGACTCCAGTTTATCCTCTGGTAGGCTAGGCAATACTGCTACCACAGCTTCCTTAATCTCTTCCTCAGGTGTCGCCATGTCAGTATCTGGGAGAGAGGGAGGATACATGTTAGTATCTGGGAGAGAGTGATGCAATATAATCACTTTTGTCCCATTGAGATCGTAACGCATTAGTGGATGATAATCAAGGAGGTCTTCTTGATTAACACACGTGTAGTTTGTATCCTGTTCTACTTCGGTCAGATTGTGAATACCCAAATCAGCCATCGCCACAGCCCGCTGCCTCTGTACAACAAAGTAGACAAAATCACTATGATAGATTTATAGTTAATCTCACCCATGTGAAGGCCCTCATCATCTTGTCCTAGACCTAGAACAACATGCATTTATTTTTTGTACTTTGTGCCTTTGAAAGTGACAGCTAAAAAGGGCAGTTTGGGTCATTACTGTGAAGTCTCATATGACGTGTAAAACCTGCTATACTTTTACTCTCATAGCCACAACGTTTACAGAGATACATTTCTGCTGGGCTCTGGTTTCACCTGAAAAATAGGTATTTTCACTCTTCTTCTCGTGTCAGGTCTTGGCACTGATGATCACTGCTCACTAGTCACTGCCAGCCAGGTGTTTTCTGTCAGCATCTGTAATAGTAGAAACATTATTATGTTGTGCATTACCTGCTTTTTAGTTACTCTACGCAAAACAATACAAACAAAGGCTTATGGCTTAACAAATCTGATTGCACACAAAAATCTGCAATGTTAATTTAATATATAACTTAACTGTACTGTAGGTACATTATTCACAGATAAAAGGGGTCAATATCAAATTGCGGGACTTTTTCAGTTTAAAATTTTCTGGAAAAAAAGTTATTATTTTCTAATATATTATTATTTTATCTTACAGAGTATTCCTTAGAGATTATGTTTTCAGTAATTGCCAAGCTCAGGCATGTTCTGATTTTAGATATTTAATCAAAAAACAGAGATGGTAACTCATTTTTGGTCAACTATGTTACGGACAAAAACTGTAATTGTCTGTATATGGATAAATGTTAGATTTTTAAACAAATCATTGTTCATGGAAGAATATGCGTCCGCTTACCTTCATTTTCAATTATAATCTCCAATTATTAAAGGAAATGTGTTTTTTTAGCATGAAACCTCCTAATTTCACAGAATGCTGTTACCGGTCCAGATGTTTTCTCCTAAAACTCCTGAAATTCATGATAATTTTATTGAAAAAACTATACTGAGCTACATATTTCACTGCTACTAAGTTGCTAAGTTATTTACTTGGAGTTTATGGAACAACTATATATATGTTTTCTTTAAAAACCTAATGGTAACTTAGTTGACAGCATGGTAACATAGTTGACTAAAGTAACAGAGTTGACTGGACATGAAAAAGTATAATGATTTATTTATCAAATAACCTAATCATGAATAAAATGAATTCATGATTATTATTGTATGTTAGCAAACTGCATATTCCACCTCTTAGTGTATTGAATTAAGACCATTTGATATATTGACAAACAAATACAGATAGTTAACATGGAACACTTGCCAGTTTATTAACACAGATTTTACAGACATTGTAAAATGTGCTCCTAACCTGCAAAAAGAAAACGCTGTGTGAAGTGAGTGGTGCAACTCCGTGGGGGGGTCCCCGGGGGGGTCCCCGGAAGTTTTCGTGCTCAGACAAACACAGACAGCTAGCCAGCCAGCCAGGGACGGACACAGCCAGAGACACACATAGCTGTCTATAGGAGTGGTTGCACCACTAAAAAAACACTCTTAGCTGACAATAGATGACTTTCATTCTATTCTTTCACATCGAGTGACAGTGACTGCAGACTACACACTTGTAGACAGATGATTCCTCATGGAGGGCTTCCCCCTGGGATTGGCCCTAGCCAGGAAAGTCACCAGCCTGACAGGGTGGGGGCCCACCCACGGTGACAGGATGACCAGGGGTGTGTAGGACGGAGCCCTGAGGCTTGCCCACATCAACTCCTGAATTTTTTTCTTTCCCTAAGCATATCAAACCATTCATACAAGTTTGCCATGTTCTGGTAAGAATCGAGAACACTACGACCATGTGCTACATCAACAGGAAAGGGGGACTGAAGTCTCTAAGCCTGCACATGTTTGACCACTCATGGCCTGTCACGTCCGGGACTCCTGAATACTGGGCAATGCACACCAGGGACTGGTGTGCATTCCGTTACCACAACTGGTCCTTTGCAGAGGTGGCGGCCCAGATATGGGACAGGTTCGGGGCACCCGAGGTGGACCTGTTAGCCTCAGAGAAAAACAAGAAGTCTTGACTCCTTATCTCCCTGGCAGGATCACCAACCCTAGGCCTGGATGCCATGGAACAGGCACTGGCCCAAGGGTCTGCTCTACGCATTCACTATTGGACCTGATTCCTCCCGTTCTGGCCAGTGTGAGGACTCCAGCCTGGAGGCAAGAAATATTTCCCCTCCTTTACGACCAGCCTTGGTGGCGCCTCCTATGGAGGGACCTGCTCACGCAGGCAGGGCGCAAGATCTTCCACCCACATCCACAGGACCTGGGCCTCTGGGTCTGGCCCGTGAGGGGTCAAACCTGAACGCAGAGGGCCTGCCCCCGAATGTCGTCGCGATGATTATAGGCGCCAGGGTCCTGGCGACTATAGACAACAGTACAGCATCGCTTGGAACATGTTTGAACGTTGGTGCTCGGCTAGACCTCATCGGGTGGTCCCGTTCCAGGCCTCGGTGGTGCACATTCTGACCTTCCTGCAGGAGATCCTGGATAGAGGCCTGGAAGGCCTCCGTTAAGGTCAACTTGGCAGCCATTTCGGCATACCACGTCGGCATAAAGCAAGATGGTGGGAGAACACCTGCTGGTTCGACAGTTCAAGAGAGGCGTCAAGCGTGCCTGTGCGGTTTCCAGATCTCTGGTCCCGTCCTGGGATCTGACTCTGGTACTGGATGCCCTATCACATCATTCCTTTGAGCCGCTGGAGAAGGTGCAGGACCTGAAGTTTCTTTCGCTCTATTGGTTGCCCTGACAACTGCAAAGCGTGCTAGTGACATGCATGCACTCTTGGTCAGCCCGAGCTGCATGAGATTTAGTGGGAACTCAGGGTGTCTATTAGGCCGAACCTGGTTTTCGTGCCTAATAATTTCCCCTCTGTGAGTGCTCCAGTCGACCTAGTGGCGTTCCATCTGCCTTTGTTCTCCTCGGTGGAGGACAGGAGACTGAATCTACCCGGTTAGGGCATTGAAACTGTATGCGGACAGAACTGCTCCCTTCAGGAAGGGTGATAAGTTATTTGTGGCATGGGGTTCTCAGGTCAAGGGAAAACCCATATCAAAGGTAAGACTTTCAAAATGGATTATGGAGCCATAGAGAGGAATATAGCCCCCAGGGGGTCTGAGGGCACACTCTACTATAGAGACATGTCTGCATCCTGGGTATGCCTCCCTTTTTGCAGGGTCGGCATCTCGCCGGGGACAAATTACCAACGCTGCTTCTCTGCAGGTGATAATCGTGACATTTTCCCGAAAAACATGTTTGTCTTTTATTATATTTATTTATTTAATATTTAAAACAGTGTTTTTATTTACTGTACAGTTAGAATAGTAAATTAACTCCTGAAAACTATAAGAACATGACATGAGTGTCAACTATGTTACTCTTAGTCCACTAAGTTACCTATACAAGGGTAACATAGTTGACAGTAATAGTTGTTTTTTGGTCTAAAATCAACATGGCTGCCTATCACCAAACACCACATGGCATTTTTACAGAAAGATTCTTCTAAATATTAGATCCACGTTTGAGAAAAGTTTAAATTAAAAGTTATTTATAACAATATTGTAGTAACACTGTTGACATGCGATAATTCCACACATGACTCACACACTACTTCATGTTAAATATTGAAGAAAGAGGAGAAAGAACATACATTGGAGCCATGCCAGTCTGTTCATCAGTAGTTAATGACATCATGTGTAGCAGGTCATGTGATTTAGAAATGACACACCCCCTTGAGAGGTGTTTTTGTAATGGGTAACTTAGTTGACAGTGACTTCTCGGACACGGATAAAATGTGTTATTTTCCATATAATAGTTGATATATTGCCAAAAACATTATATATGAAATGATTATCTTAGCCGTATAAAAATAAAATTATCAAAACAATTTTTGATTAAGCTAATTTTATTGCTGTTTAACTAATTAGAAGATGGTTGTTATTACATTCGGACAGTAACTTAGTTGACATTTTAGTGATATCCAGCCATTTTTGTATTAATTAATGATAAAATTTGTATAAATAAGTATAGTATTTGTAAAGACATGATCATAATGATCATAAATAGCATTAGTTTTTTTAATTTTACTAAAAGTACATACAAGTTACATCCCTCGGACTTCAAAACTCCCGCAATTTGATATTGACCCAAATAATTGCAGTCAAAACAAAATACCTGCCAATCATTCACTACATGGAGATTAATATTACAGTTTCCCTGTTATGAATAAGTATGTGCTAATTGCACATTCAACACAAACAAGAAACAAATGGGTTCATATTAAAGATAGCTGAGCACATGTTCAATTTCTAGCCTAAAACATCATTCATGACTTGGCCCACATTCAACACAAATGGCTTTTTTCATTAAATAAACTTGTGGATATAAAGTGGTTAACAGTGATGATACTGTAGTTAAGTAGAGCTACAGTGCATCACTTTCATTTGCAATACAAAAACGACAGTATTGTATGACTGGCTGGGACAACAAAGAAAAAGAAGCAAGAAAAAACGGAAAATAGGCGAATTTTAATGGTGGTTTTTGGATATTATCTCTGGAATGGAAAGTCCAATCGACTCAGTTTAAAATTAGTTGGATACGTGACTTTGTTGACTCCATAAACTAATTCAACTTACCAACTTGTCAGTAGATAGAAGCACGAAAGCACCCAGTGTAATCCCAGTTGCAGCAGCCCAGCACAGCAGTTGCACAGACGTTTTGTTTCCTCTCTGTTCAAAATGAATAAGCTCCGCCTTGTGTGTGATGCAACCGGATGCAGTCATATCTTGATGCAGTAATTCAATGTAGGAACTACAATGAAAGTAGTTCACTACATTATTTAAATGTAGAACCTACAGTGAAATAGTCTAGAGAGTGTAGGCATTTCTAGGAAATGTGGGCACTTAAAGGGGAATGCCACTCATTTTCAACATTTTACTATGTCATTAATATACCTTACAGTTGTTATGAAGCACATCTCAGTGACAATCACAATGATGTACTTTATCATTTTATTGATTTTTTTAGACCTCCAGTTCTAGCCAGGCAACACAGAATGGGCCGGGGTGGGGGTTTTCTTTATTAGGCTATTTCCACACAACAACTCGTAGTAAAATGTTGAAAATGATCTGGGCACCCCAATATAAAATTTGCTATTTTGGCCAAATGTAAAACATATAGGCCTATACTGTATATATTTTGAAAATGATTTAAAGTATACAGAATATACGCAGACAGGCAGACAGACAGACAGACTGACAGGCAGGCAGGCAGGCAGGCAGGCAGGCAGACAGACAGACAGACAGACAGGCAGGCAGGCAGGCAGACAGACAGACAGACAGACAGACAGACAGAGAGGCAGGCAGGCAGGCAGGCAGGCAGACAGACAGACAGAGAGGCAGGCAGGCAGGCAGGCAGACAGACAGACAGACAGACAGGCAGGCAGGCAGGCAGGCAGGCAGACAGGTTGACCTTTGAAAACTCTGATTGCGGCCTTGCATTAAAAATCAATAAAATATTTAAAAAAAATCCTTTCTTTACAAAAGAGACTATTTCTGAATGTTTGAATCATGCCGAATCCAATGAAAGTGGTGTCGTAGCTCTACGGCACTCCTAACTTGCCACCAAATCAAAAGAGACACGTTTTTTCAGCCCCAAAAGCTCAAATAATGTATTTATTTTCCAAACACCACTTCTTCTAACTCACTTTTTCATGCTGGATTCAATGGAATTGGTCCCGTTGAAAGAAAATGTTTCGTTATTTGTCTAACCTCTTTAAGGCTTCTAAGTCAAAAACCGTTTGATATTACGGGCCCATCTTTTAGTATGTTATATAGCTTGTCAGGACGAACAATCTGATATGTGTTTCCTGGCACACAGACTTACGGTTCTCTTAATTGGCTAGTTAATTGGTTAGTTTTCAACGCGCGATAGCTCGAGAACGATAGGTCCGTCAGCCAAGTAATTGACATGGGCGTGTTCAGCTTTCCGAGATCTACGCTCTGATATGTCCGTTATTCTCGTGCGACCCCCGTAGCAAGATTTCTCCAACTCTGATCTGTAATCCGGAAGCCTTATAGACCCAGTGAACCTTACTGTGTATTGACTGGTGAAATGCTAAACCTAAATTTGAGAACCACACATCCGTGCGCAGGGAGACACATATCAGCGCGTTCGTCTTATCGATAGCTATGCGTGGATGCAAAGCACTTCCATTTTCGACCTTTGTGGGAGGAGCTATCGCGCGTCAAAGTCTAACTCTAGGGTTAGGAACCACACGACCGTGTGTGGCGAAACACATATCAGATTGTTCGTCCTGACAAGCTATATAACATACTAAAAGATGGGCCCGTAATATCGAACGGTTTTTGACTTAGATGCCTTAAAGAGGTTAGACAAATAACGAAACATTTTCAAACATTTTCAACACTTTCATTGGATTCGGCATGCTTTAAACATTCAGAAATAGTCTCTTTTGTAAAGAAAGGAATTTTTTTGAATATTTTATAGATTTTTAGAAGCGGAGGCCTCAAATGAATTTGTCTTTGGTTATACAATGCATACATGTATTGCAATTACATTTAAATATTGTAAAATGACAGAACAATAGGTTACTGTACATCTATTGTAGAAATTACAGAAATCGGTTGTAAAGCTACGTTATACAATAAGAACACAACTGACTGTAATCTTTACAATAAGTTACTGTGGGAAAATGCAATAAGTTTCTGTAATGATTATTTTCCCATAATGCATTGCAAAATACAGTTAAACATTGTAAAATGACCCAACAATAAGTTACTGTACATTTTTATTGTAGAATTTACACCAATTCGATACAGTGTAGTTAAATAAAAATTGTGAAAAAAGCTTGGGGGGGGGAAGATAAATCATAAAAAAAGGAAAATAATTGTATTGGAAATATCGTGAAAAATCGTATCGTGAACCTCATATCATGATTGCCATGCTTTTTGTTTCTTGCTTAATGTAAGTCGCTCTCAGAGCCTGATTTACCTTGCTGAGGGCCCCCAGGCTGGAGCAAATTTGAGGGCCCCCCTTGGGGCAGGAATGCAGACAGACAGACAGACAGGCAGACAGACAGACAGACAGACAGACAGAGACTAGTCTCTGCCCATGGTGCATTTGTGCTGAATGACTGCAGCCACTGCACTAATGCAGTTTTTACAACAAAATATTGGGGGTATTTTGTTTTAATTTTGGTGTAATTTTGGGGTACCCAGGCCCCTAAAAAGAAAGGGAGACAGGCAGGCAGACATACTAGTCGCTGTCCATGGTGCTGAATGAATGCAGCCACTAGTAGGCAAATAGTGCACTAATGCAGTTTTACAGCAAAATATTTCACAATGTGCTCTGAATCTGATATTAAAATCACAGTAAAAGAGATGAGCAATAAAGAAATAGTATGCTATGTGAAAGCTTGAGTATTTTGAATGCTTCTTTCAAGGGAAATGCTGCTGCAAATGTTGTTAGTGTCTAACATACTAGTGACTTAACAGATTTCATGAACATGGGATAAATCCAGTGGCGTGCACAGACATTTAGAGGGGCAGGTGCTCAAGTGGAAAAAAAAGGGCATCTTGTGCAGCCCGTGGAACCGGCCGGTTGCCTTAATAGTGTGAGATTTATAGATTTTGGGGCATAAATAATATATTAGAAGCTTTTTTTTTATCAAGAATTGATCACCATGGTCCATACTGTACACTGTAAAAAAAAAAAGGGGGGGGGGGGGGTTCTTTTCAAAAGGGCACATTGCTGTCCACAGGGAAAGGGCAGGTGGTGCTCTAGCACCCCCTAGTGTCTTATCTGTGCACGCCACTGGATAATTACCAGTTCATAACCAAATATAAGACCCTATCAGTGACACCTTCCCCCCCCCCCCCCCCCCCCCCCCCCGGCAGCGTGTTTGAGCGGTGCCACGCGGCGGTCTCTCCGGCGCCATACGTCGCGGCCTGCAAGAGCGACGCGTGCGCCGGAGGAAACGGAAACGCCACCTGCTCCAGCCTGGAGGCGTACGCCAGCGCGTGTTCCGCGAAAGGAGTCGTCTGCGTCGACTGGAGGAACGCCACCAGCGGACAGTGTGGTGAGGAATCGATCGATGCATTCTCACTACCCGACATAGCCTCGGAAAACCCAGACGTTTTTATTTCCAGGGAGAAAAAAAAATCCACTTCAATTCGGCATAGAATATAGCGCAAACATTGCTCACTCTCTGCTGATTTCTGATTGTCTGCACCTTTGTGAAATTGACATACACACGCACACATGTACTACACACACGCACACACTCCTCTCTCTCTCTTTGTCGCTCTAAGTAATTAGTCTCATGTCGCGCAGCTGCGCATATATTCTCCCGGCGGATCCTGCCGGGAGCTGCCTATATGCCATAAAAAGCATAGGTGAGTTCCAGGCTATACTCCCGACACTACCAAAGAACGCAAACGGGGCTGGACTTCTTAAAACGTTTGACTAAAAAATGGAACATGTTGTTGACTATACGGGAGATATTATGGGGAATTAGCCGGAGGCAAAAGATTTTTTGCATTATTGAGCTTTGCTAAAATTGCATGTGTATGTGCAAGTATATTCATGTGTCCTATCCTGTTTCAACAGAGCACCAGTGCAGCGGCAACAAGGTGTACAGGTCCTGTGGTCCGGATGTAGAGCCGACATGTAATTCCAGGTAAAACGACCTTTATTATACAGTATACTTACTATTATTATTATATTAATAATGTCTTAATACGTGTTCTGTTCTGTTCTGTTCCTGTTTCTGTTTCTGTTTCTGTTTCTGTTCTGTTCTGTTCTGTTCTGTTCTGTTCTGTTCTGTTCTGTTCTGTTCTGTTCTTTTTCTGTTGTGTTGTGTTCTGTTCTTTTTCTGTTCTGTTCTTTTTCTGTTCTGTTCTGTTCTTTTTCTGTTGTGTTGTGTTCTGTTCTTTTTCTGTTCTGTTCTTTTTCTGTTCTGTTCTGTTCTGTTCTGTTCTGTTCTGTTCTGTTTCTGTTCTGTTCTGTTCTGTTCTGTTTCTCTTCTCTTCTCTTCTCTTCTCTTCTCTTCTCTTCTCTTCTCTTCTCTTCTCTTCTCTTCTCTTCTCTTCTCTTCTCTTCTCTTCTCTCTCTCTTCTCTTCTCTTCTCTTCTCTTCTCTTCTCTTCTCTTCTCTTCTCTTCTCTTCTCTTCTCTTCTCTTCTCTTCCCTTCCCTTCTGTTCCTGTTCCTGTTCCTGTTCCTGTTCTGTTCTGTTCTGTTCTGTTCTGTTCCTGTTCCTGTTCCTGTTCCTGTTCCTGTCCTGTCCTGTCCTGTTCTGTTCTGTTCTGTTCTGTTCTGTTCTGTTCTGTTCTGTTCTGTTCTGTTCTGTTCTGTTCTGTTCTGTTCTGTTCTGTTCCTGTTCCTGTTCCTGTTCCTGTTCCTGTTCCTGTTCTGTTCTGTTCTGTTCTGCTCTGCTCTGCTCTGTTCTGTTCTGTTCTCTGTTCTGTTCTGTTCTGTTCTGTTCTCTGTTCTGTTCTGTTCTGTTCTGTTCTGCTCTGCTCTGCTCTGCTCTGTTCTGTTCTGTTCTCTGTTCTGTTCTGTTCTGTTCTGTTCTCTGTTCTGTTCTGTTCTGTTCTGTTCTGTTCTGTTCTGTTCTGTTCTGCTCTGCTCTGCTCTGCTCTGCTCTGTTCTGTTCTGTTCTGTTCTGTTCTGTTCTGTTCTGTTTTGTTCTTTCTTTCACCTTTATCTATTCAGGGAAGTCTATTGAGAACCAGCTCTCTTTTACAATGACGCCCTGATTAAACAGCTATTATATGTCAAATTATCCCATACAAGACTTTTAAATCGATCAAGTGAAATCAAGTTCTTCAGTTTTAAAACTGATGATTGTATAGACAGTTTCATATGTGGGGGGCATAGTGTTGAAAGGCAGTCTTATACCCTACCCCCTACTCTTCCTTACTTATCCCACTGAGTATTTTTTTTTGTCTAATAGACGTGTAATATTCGTCCAAAAAAGAAACCGGATAAAAAGTTTATTATATTAGAGACGTTGATTAGCGGTTGTTTAAACGTCTATACATAGATGGACTATATATAGAGATCAGATTCATACGAGGTTTCCACTGGAAACACCCATTCTGACCTGAGATCAGATTCTAAAAATGTCGTCTACGAGCTTGTAGATCTGCTATTTTTCAATAGCTAAAGCATAACATGACGCTAACACCAAAATGGGTTAAAAGGTTCCATTTGCACACACTCAGTCATGGGGGTCCTTGAGATGAAATAATTTGAGAACCACTGTGTTACACCAAAGGGGATTTGTAACACACTGAACGACCGAGGCCCAATTTATTTCCAATATGGCTGCTGTGGGATAGAGCTGCTTTTATTAAGAGGCGAAAAGGTTTTCAGCGTAATGACGATAATAATAATGTCTGCTAACTGCACTCAGGTACAATGAGAAGTTCACCAACCCCTCCAACACCAAGGAGGGATGCTTCTGTCCAGCAGGCGCCACCCTGTTCAGCAGCGTCTACGACACCTGTGTCAAGTCCTGTGGTGAGAACACGTCCCTTCTGTCACGATTTGCAGAAGATTGAACCCAAGTGCAGAGCCACAAGCAGAGAAGTTGAAATGTATTTATTAGAGCAGTAAAACATACAAGCAAACGCAGATTAAACTCCAAAGCAGAAAAAAAGCAGGGAGTCAAAAAATGCCAAACCCTTCAAGGCAAAAATTAACTCGGGAAGTCCAAAAAGCACTTCTAAAAGCAAAGTGCTAAACTGTTCAAAAATCACAAATAACCAAAACAGTCCGAAGACAAACCTTTCAATAAGCTCAAAGTAGTAAAGGTCCCAGAAGCAGAATGTTTCAGTGGCGTGAAACAAAGAACCAGGAAACAGAGAGTTTTGTGCTCATTCCAGTCTTATGGGGAGCAGGATGATTGGAGAAGTGTCCTCAGGTGTGAAAGGGGCATGTGTGCTGAGCAGGTGTGTGGCAATTAAGGACTGAGAGCTGGAATGTAATGTGGGAGATCGATTTTAATTTCAAGAATCGAAGTATATCGAAATGAAAACAGCAACATTGACTATATGTATATCGTATATCGTATCGTTTTGCTATATGCAAATAATCGATTGTATTCAAAACTACATTTTTGTGCGTGGTATTTAGCAATTTTTGGAAGAAAAAAGAAGACGAGGGGTTTAATTACTTAATTTAAAATAATGTCAATGAATTTTAAAGTTACCGTATCGATTTGAAATCATTGAATCGTATCGGATCGCATCGCCATCATGAACCAATATGGTCCATGTATCGTATCGTCAACCATGTATCGTGATACGTATCGTATCACTGTTAAAATGTATCGTTACACCCCTACACATCCGTCCATCTTCAACCGCTTATCCGTAGTCGGGTCGCGGGGGCAACAGCTCCCACCAGAGAGCTCCACCAGACATTCCCTCTCCAGAGCAACATTAGTGACTTCCTCCTGGGGGGGGGGGGGATCCCAAGGCGTTCCAAGGCCAGTGAGTCGATGTAATCCCTCCATCTGTGCCGCGGTCTGCCCCGGGGTCTCTTCCCAGTGGGACGTGCTGACTTGTGATGGCCATTTTTGTCAGAATTCAATTTTTGCCATGAACATACAAATGAACGGACATCGGACAATAATATTATCAGAAACACTCAGGGCCCAATAATGCATGCTGCCTTACCCCTTATCCCTAATCTCTTTTGCCCCTTTTTTTTTGTACTGTACTGTACTGTACTGTACTGTACTGTACTGTACTGTACTGTACTGTACTGTACTGTACTGTACTGTACTGTACTGTACACGCCCTCCTCCCTGGCTTGTGTGTTGGCTGTGCAACAGTGACACTTGGTGGTGAACAACTATTTCCGTGCTCGGACACACGGACACAGGGACAGACCCAGCCACACACATAGCTGTCTATAGGAGTGGTTGCACCACTCAAAAAGTCGACTCCTAATGTGCCATAGTGTCAGAGTAAATCAGTGGCAACTGGCATATCTTGAGGAAAACCTGGATAGTGTATATAGTGATATTCAGTTCACTAATTGGGTCTTATGATAAAAAATAAGAACATTACAATGTTATGTGTCTGTGTATGTGGGCCCATAGTGATGACCACTATTCACATTATAAACGCCAGAGAGATCCCTTCACAACGCCATACATTACAAAAGAGAACGGAAACTAAACTTAAATGTGTGTTTGATTTATCGTTTCAGACTGTGTTGGACCTGATGGTAAACCCAAGCAAGTAAGATATGCGCGCACTCACTCACTCACTCACTCACTCACTCACTCACTCACTCACTCTCTCTCTCTCACACACACACACACACACACCCCCCGTAGTGTTATGTTATGTTATGTTATGTAGCCTAGTGTTGAGCAGGTGCCCATTTCTATATGTGTTGCCGTTTGTGGCAATAAATGATAAATAATTACGACAGATATTGTTTTGCTGTGTTTTAAATGGGGTTGGGGGGGGGGGGCGGGTTGACTGAGCGGTATTCAAAATGTGCACTCGTCCCACGCAGCCCGGTGACACGTGGACCAGTGGCTGCCAGCGGTGCGAGTGCGACAGTGACTCCATGGGCGTGCGGTGCGAGCCAATGCCCTGCCCGACGTCCCCCAGCATCCTCCACTGTGACCAGCCTGGACAACACCTGGTCAACACGAGCGATGGCTGCTGCGCCGCACACTCCTGTGGTACGTTCACCTATAACGACGTGCACACTTTAGGCCTCAGTCACACGTTAAAGGGACACTTCACCCTTTTTGCAAAAATATATATGTTAATGAAGTTTAGAAGCTTTAGAACACTTTCCTGGGGGTCTTTATGTATGTAATATGTGGTTTTAGATATTTTAGATTTTAGCAGTGAGCCCGGTGTCTCTGATGTCATGGACACTGGGCTCACTTCCTTCCTGGACTACATGTTGTCTCAGTAAGACAGCTCTCCCCCAATCCACAAGGAGGAGCAGTGCACCAAAGAATTATGGGAATTGTAGCATTTCCAATGGGAGTCACGTGGTTTGAACAAGACACAACCTTGTTTTGCACGGGAAGGGGGGAGGGGCAGAAGACAGCCATGCAACAGCCATGCAACAAGGTTGCGTCTTCAACCCATGTGACTCCCGTTGGAAATGCATTGAGGCGGCCATGACACACACAACACACAGGACACAAGTGTGTCTTGCGTGTGTCTCAGGTGTGAATGAGGCCATGGAAATCAAGTCTCCTGAACTTGAACACAGTGGCCTATTTTGCGTTGAACAAATTTGTTTCGAAACACCACATCTCCACTAGCTAAAGAGTGCTGGGTTGCGCCCGAAAATAGCTGATCTACAACCTCACAACGCATCGCGCTGCGACGCGTTGTGAGCTTGTATAGATCTGCAAGTTTTGTCCAAAAGTGCCCTCTTAAGTCTTGGGTCTGAGAGGCTAAATCTCATCAAACGGTGGTCCGTGTGGCTCAAACGCTGAATAAGTAATGGGCTGAAAAGGGTTGAAAACCACTATATTAAAATTGGCGGAGCATGCCCATATATGGGCATACTGACGACAACAGGAATCTCCATATATGGGAGTAAAAAGGGACGTGCTGAGGTCTCCTTATATGGCATATCAGCATGCCCATAAATGGGCATATACTGATGGATCTCCATATATGGGCATAAGAATGACAAGGGTGACAGATATCTTAAATTATATAGACTAGCCCTTACCCGTTTATGAGATACCCCCCCCCCCCCTTGTGGCCACAGGGGGTACTGCGTGCCGGGTGCGTTTTATTCACTAATAAATGCATTATTTATCCTATATGTAGCCTATATGATATGATATGATGATGATATCTCTACATATGGGCGCGTATAGCGGCCCAAAGCACTATAGTAGCTTTATTATAAGAACGATGGCCGCGGCACAGTCCTGTCGTGTGCTAATCTCCTGTCCTCCTCCTCCCCCGCCACAGAGTGCGACGTCAGTCTGTGTCCCAGCGCCCCGCCGCTGTCACAGTGTAAACCAGGCTTCCAGCTCAACGTCACCATGGGCAATGGCAGCTGCTGTCCCCTCTACAAGTGTGGTATGTACACTAGTATGCTGTCTGAATGTAGTGCATTCTGGGATGGATTGCCCCAATAACATGAACGCGCTGGTCGTTGACTATCATTGTGCCGTTTGTGCGCGCGTCCACGTATGAAACATTCGCTCACGTGTCATGGCCCCAATAACATGAACGTGCGCAATGATAGTCAACGGACCAACGCTGGCTCGAGCTGCAATACCACATTCGGCCACTATGTCCATTTCTCCTCAGGGTTTCCTCCGTGTGCCTGTCTCTATTCATATATACTCTATTATGAGCTTGTAGATCTGGTATATTTACTGCAACATTATAATAATTCATTTTGAACACTGGAGATGGGGAAATGGGATATTCTGCATGATGACTATACTTTTATCCTTTTGGTACATTTCGATTTAAATAAATTTAGCAATTTCTTTGCATATTTACATATTTACTGGTAAATACATTAACTTGTAACAGTATCTATACATTTGTGGTATTGAAATCTGTAAAGGTGCGTTCAAACCTGAAATATATATATTTGTTTCCAGTCGCTTCACTTTGGTCGCGCAGGTCAGCGTTAATTGGTAATTAAAAATAATAATAAACGTCCCGCTGGCGCAAAAGTCCCTTCGCTCCAGCTCACTCGCTTCCATGCGAGACCTATAGCTCTCTTCCCCCTCCCCTTGAGTGGTGGATATTATTGATACATTATTGATATCACAGATATAAAAAGTACACAGTAATTTGCATTTGAGTGTAACCAAATGCACCACACCTCGAAAGCACCAAAGACGGCTCGGTTCAATATATTTAACATAATTCTTGTATATTGTTTTTGGACGAATAAAACCAACTGGGGCCTCCGAAAACAACGTCAATGCTGATTTTTCCAGCTGTGGCGGAGACGCCAGGTGGCCATTCGCTTCCTTCACCTCGCCCCGTTCGCCTCGTTTGCGCCGCGCCTGTTACCGTTATATGGATAACACTGAACAGTCCTGTTTAACCAGTGCTTTTCTCCTCGTCTCTCCAGTTCCTAAAGATGTGTGTGTCTACAAAGGCATTGAATATCCGGTAAGAAGTTATCTGTATCCTAACTGTATTTGATTCCATAAAAGCACTATTCACAGTCTGGATTTTCGGTGGTGAGGTGACCACCGAACTACAACATGACGTCACTGAGCCGCGGTGAAGAGCAAAACCACCGCCACCGCTCCAGCCCTTCTCTCTGTTTTTACTCACCACCACCGCTCAACGTTATTTCAGCTCCGGTGGTCAGCGCACCACCGGAGCAGACTATGAATGAGCCTATAGAATTTGGAACCCCTACAGTCTACACCACTGTTTCTGAAGAGAAACAAAACAACAACAAAAAAAAACAGAAAAATAGTTTTAAGTACTGTCATTTTCTCCCCGCAGCCTGGATCTAACATTCCTACGGACCTCAATGTCATAAGTAGAAGTCTTCTGACACAATGTCAGAATTGTGATTGTTCAGACAAGATGGGCCCAGATGGGCTGCACACCGTGATCTGTAAGCCTGTTGAATGCAACACTACTTGTGCAGAGGTATGCAACACACACACACAAACACGCACGCGCGCACGCATGCACGCGCACACGCACGCACATACATTAATAACAACAGTACACACCATCACCTGTAAGCCTGCAATGCAACACTACCTGTGCAGAGACATGCAATGCATGTATAACACATTCCGTTCGTAAAACGCCTCAGGACGTTTTAAGGATTAAGACGTCATCCTCAATGATACGGGGCGAGATAAGAATATTCAGAATTTTTCATTTTTTTTCTTTTTGGCCCGTTAATGATCGCAATGTAAGCTAGCAATGTAAAGTCAACTTTTTTTTAGTAGATTGTTTCCTGGGTCATGGCTTTCAGAGTAAAAGCGCTGAGACAACCCCGGCCACCCCAGAGCTCCTATTTTGAAGCACTTCCGGCACTGATAGTGTTTTAATAACACACCTGTGCAGAGGTACACTTCAACGTACAACAAACTCATAATAACCCACACATGGACACACATTAAAAAGGGACACACAGCATGGGCTATAGCCGTCTTAGCGGTCCAGGCACCTTGGTTGGCAATCCAGCATATGACAGTGTGTTGCGGGTTTGAGTCCCGATCCCGACAAATATTGCCATGTGTTTGAAGTCAATTAGCTCTCAGAAAGTTCACCTTCCCTGACTTTTCCTATGTAATGTAATACATGCTGTCTTTAAAACTGGGTTCATTTAGTTTTCGTAGGTATAGTCGACGAACATTTTTCGTCTTCGTTTTAGTCGATGAAAACAACATTGGGACCGCCTGGGGATGGATGGTTTCTTTGTAATGGTATGAGCACATTCTGTACGGGAACCCATTTTGGTGTATAAGCATTATTTTACACTTTAGCCATTGAAAAATAGCAGATCTACAAGCTCATAGCGCGGCACCGAGTGCTGCGCTACGAGCTTGCAGGTCGGCTATTTCTGCATAGGACCATGCATGTCATGGTCGTGTTGTGTGTGTGGCAGCAAGGTTTGCAAACTTGTCTGGACTTTGTGAACTTAACACAGTCCATATACCTGTACATAAAACATTTACATTGTTTCTCCTCCACTAAAAGTAAGACGAAAAAAATGTTCGTCGACTACCTTTTTTCACTGACGAAAACTAAATGGAAACTATAAGCTATGATGACTAAAACTAAGACTAAATATACTGACAATTTCGTCAAAAAGAAAAGGGTTCCAGTATAAGTCATTTTACACTTGGTTGCATGCTGAAAATAGCCGATTGCTGAAAATATCAGCAAGTGTAAAATCAGCCATTACGACGGCATCATGGCCCGCCAAAATACATTTTAGTCGACTAAATCTGCTGTTGATTTAGTCGACTAAAATGCATTTTGGCTAAAAACCTTATGACATTTTAGTCGACTAAAACTATAGACTAAACATTCCAGGTGACTAAAATGTGACTGAAACTAAAGTGAAAACTTTATTCCAGAGAACTATGACTGAAACTATAAAATCTAAATGTGCTGCCAAAAAACAACACTGGGTTCTCCCTATATGCTCCAGGGTTACACGCACCAGGCAGTTCCTGGTCAGTGCTGTGGCTCATGTGTCCAGACCAGCTGTATCGTCACCCTGCCCGATGGAACTACGCACTCTTTACAGGTTGGTGGATGGATGGATGGATATTTGGATAATGAATGGCCTCTGCATTGTCACGTGGAAAAGTGGCTTTTACTTCCCCTCTCCACACACAAATTAACCTGTCATGTATTTTTTTTTTGGGGGGGGGGGTGTGCCTGGGGGGGTGCACCCCTACTTCCCTCAGCCATGTCAAGCCATGTTATTATTTTACTTGAATATTGCATTGTTCAGTAGAAATAAGACACATGAACTGTTTTGTTTGAAAACCTGTAAAAGGGGTATACATTATATATTTTCGGTCGGAAATTCCATGGCATGTTATATCATAACTTGTTAAGTTGTGTTATAGTGAATTATTTTATTTTGTATAAATCATGGCAGGAGCTTTCACACACGCAGAAAGGTTAAAGTTGATTTTTCACTTTTGTTCCATTCAGGTGAATGAGACGTGGTCGCCCCCTGGTGATACGTGTGTGAAGTACTCCTGTGCACTCACCAATGGGAAGCCAATTACCAAGGAAACACAAACCACCTGTCCTCCGTTTAACCCCCTGGACTGTCAGTCTGTTAGTACCACGCACACACACACACACACACACACACACACACACACACACACACACACACACACACACACACACACAGGTTGATGAACTGGTATTGTTGGCTGTACTTTACTGCTTACCCAATACACTGTAGTGTAGCCTATATAAACCTTATACACACACCTATACACTTGTCTGTTTTTTACGACAAACAATATGCCAGCAGTATTTAATATTTATGACGCAACATGTACCAGATGTGATGTAACGTGCGAGCTTGTCCTCTCACAGGGAACTGAGACCACTGATGCCAGCGGCTGCTGCAAGTCCTGTAAGTATTTAGTAAACATGCACGCACGCACGCACGCACGCGCGCGCACGCACACACACACACACACACACACACACACACACACACACACACACACACACACACACACACACACACACACACACACACACACACACACACACACACACACACATTCACTTGTTCCGTCTGGTTTTGTCGGACAGTTTGAGGATGGTTATAGGGGGTTTTTAGTCAGAAACGCTTTTTCAATACTTTTCATTGGTTCAATAGGAGTGTTGGCTGGATTATATATATGTCCTTCGTTACGAGCAGTGTTGTTTTTGGCAGCACATTTTGATTTTAGTTTTAGTCATAGTCTCTTGAATAGTTTTCATTTAGTTTTAGTCACATTTTAGTCACCTGGAATGTTTTAGTGTTAGTCTAGTTTTAGTCGACTAAATATCATAAGATTTTAGTCGACTAAATCTAGTCTTGATGCGGTCGTAATGACTCTAAGGAACAGCAATGTCCGTGTTCACCTACCTATGTGTTAATGAGCACAAGTATATGACTATGAGTACCAGCAGGGGCGCTGTTGTGCCAGAAATAGAGAGAGCCAGTGCTGCACTGTTGCCTGCTGAGAGAGAGAGAGAGAGAGAGAGAGAGAGAGAGAGAGAGAGAGAGGAGGGGTGGGGTGGGGGGAGAGAGAGAGGGGAGTTGCACCACTCAGTTCACATGGGTGTGATTCATCAGTGGAAAAACGTATTCGACGAACATTTTTCGTCGACGAAATCAACACTGGTGGTTACAAGCATCCTATCCTATATCCATGGTGAACCGCGTGTGTTTCAGGTACGCCGGTTCGCAGTGTGTGTGAGGTGCAGAAGAAGCAGATGGTCATCGAGAAGGATGGATGTAAGAGCCCGCAGCCCGTCGACATCTCCTACTGCGCAGGGCAGTGCGGCAGTGCCTCCATGTGAGTTTGATCCATCGGACCTAGAGATGGCCATGCAGACATATTATATACCTTGGTCATTTTTGTTCTCATGTTTTTGTTCCTATAATAACATGTTATTTAGACAGAGGCTATAGGTTCATTGTTTACCTGGTGTTCTTTTTAGTTTCATTTTGTATTCATTATTACTACTTTATATCTGTTTCTAGTTCTACCCCGGGGTTTACTGTTCAAGTGCATAATTTTTGTTTAACCAGTGATATAACCACAGAGCTAATAGTTTGTTTCAAAACTGAAAAACCCATGTTTCTGTGTCAGTGGTTCTCAAACTATTTCATGTCAAGGAGGTCTGCTATGTAGGTCTGCTATTTTTGAAAAATCGTGAAAATGTGGCACAAATCTTTGCATATATATTCTTTCAGTTTTTAACTCAAATCTTTGCTTCTGGGAGGGTCCCTGGAATAACATATTTTCAGATGGGGGTCGGTGGCCAATTACATTATCCTTTTTGGGGTCCTTGACATGAAATATTGAGCACCAGAAACATAGGTATTTAAGAAAACTGTCATGCTTTAGAAGACATATTTTTTTTAAGTTTCGACGTCAGGTCTAAATGGGTTTAACACAGCATTTATTATTGATTTGGTCGAAACAAACTAAATATAAACGCATGAATGGAAAATTTCCCAAACTTAAAATAACCTTATGGGCGTATACATATACGTGCGCTTATAATTTACAGGTACTCGGCGGCGGCCAATCAGATGATGCGCCAGTGCGAGTGTTGTCAGGAAGCGACCACCAGCCAGAAGGAAGTGCAGCTGACGTGCGCCGACGGCTCGCTCACCAGCGCCACCTATGTCATGGCGGAGACGTGCGGCTGCCGCCTCTCTGAGTGCGTACCCGCGCCCGCCGCGGTCACGCACGCCCCTCAACGACGGCGCCGCAGGAGACGTTGAAGGCGTGCACGCCGACCCCACATGGACTGATTTAAAAAAACGGGATTGGAAGCCTTACGGACTATACGGACACTATACAGAATGAATGTGTTTTATTCATGTCATATTTATATATATATAACCCAACCAATGTGTATAATAAAGCGTTATTCATAGTCTGGATTTTCAGGTGGTGAGGTGACCATGCACCGAACTATACAACATGGCGTCACTGAGCCGCGGTGAAGAGCAAACCACCGCCGCCACCGCTCCAGCCCTTTCTCTCTGTTTTTATACTCTAGACTATGAATGAGCCTTTTTAACCCAACCAATGTATACTCAAACAGCAACTATAGCAGCCCTTTGTCCTCTGTGTAGGACTGCGGTGTTTGCCATAGTGTAGTTGTACTCCCTATAGTTGATGCTAGTAAATAAATAAAAAACTTGTGTGCAACCTTAAACCATGTGTCTGTATAAAGTGACTATTAAGCGCTTGTGTTTCTGAATGATGGCATATTGCATATTATGGCCAACGCCTTCCTTCCGTTCCTAACATACATTATTTATGAACCCCCCACAATTTGTCAGTGTTTTTTCATTAGTTTTCTGCACTTACGCATGTTTACGTACAGAGCTGTCATTTGGCTTTGTTTTTCTTCCTGTTGTGCATGCTATAGCTACACTATACACCACACAAATTATAATAAGAATAGCTACTTACATTATTGACTTTCAGTATTGGTATTATACCTGTAGCCTAGAAGCCATTTGCTATGAGAGATCCTATTTTTATTTATGGAGCGCCAATACACCATTTGATAATGTTACAGTATAGTGTGTACACACACTATGAGTGAAAGAAAAAACTATTGCCATAATACAGTAATATTGATAGAATATCAACTAGAAAAAGTCCCCCTCGGGACACAGGTCTCCACCAGGGCAGGTCAGGTTGTGCCCTCCTGGTGGCGCTATAATAAGCCAATGTGAAAAGGGTGACATTTCTTCTAACGCCTTGGATGGCAATGAGACATTTTGTTCCAAAAATGTGTTTTGCAAAGATCCACCTGTTGGTGGCGCTATAACAGGCCAATGTGAAAAGGGTGCGATATATTCCTCAGCCTTGTAGGAACGTCTGTGAAAGATGTTACGTAAATTGCACGCTGCGTTCATGATTTGAGGCTTTTTGTTCAAAACGGGCCAATCCTGCAAATTTTTAAAGCCTATATGTTAGCCAATCAGGATGGAATATGAAATATCGGACAGATCTGTCTTGAGCACATGACTATAGAGATGCTGTGTAACGATTTGCGGGAATTTTGGACAAAATATGGAGTATAGTAATATCAATGCCTGGTGGTGCTGTAACAGGCCGTTCTGGAAGATTTGGGGCAGAGGTTCATCTTTGGCATCTAGGGAGTGTGTGTGTGCAAATTTTGGCATCGACCAGGTTAACGGTGCCGAGATTAGCTATACACATACGGACGGACACACACGGATGTGCAAAACATACTCTCTCCCCATGCCTTCGGCCTGGTGGAGACAATAAAGTTATTTGGTCGAAAATAAGGTCGCCCAGGCCTAACCTAGCGCTACTCCAACCTCAACCGGTTGGCTGAAACTGACCGTCCCGTCTCAGCCAAACCCTAGTGGTTAGAGCATGAACTGCAGGCAGACCTGTGGATTTATGATGAGGAAACCCTGTAGCAGCTGGGCTTTAACAAATCGTTTGCACTTCCGCATTTGACCACCAACTGGAAGTAGAGCGCTCTTCCGGATGCCACCGGTTCGGCCTCTATTTTTTATTACTCTATGGTCCCAGCCCAGCGTGTCTGAAGCCCTGAAATCTCCAGCCATTATGTCTATAGCTCAGCGATTCCCTTATTATTATTTTTCTTTTTTTTTTGGATCACAGATTTTTGGATCATATTATGGCCCAACTATTCGACCATTTAAAGGAGAATTCCATACTAAAAGGCTTTCTTACCTTTCTTTGTAGTTGTTACGTCCCCATCAAAGAGGTCCAGGTGTTATTTTGTGCAAAAGCTCCTTATTGGCTATTTCCCCTACCATAAGCCCTAAATGAATTGCATTGAATTGAATGGGATGTATGGGGTGTTGTGCTAATTCGCTTATTTCCATCGAAATAAGTAGTAAAGTGTGCCGCTTGGGTTATTATTTACATTATGAAGAGAGGATATATACAAAGAAATTATAATTTTGAGCGATGGAAATAAGCAAATTAGCACAACACCCCATAGCCCCCATTCAATTCAATGCAATTCATTTAGGGCTTATGGTAGGGGAAATAGCCAATAAGGAGCTTTTGCACAAAATAACACCTGGACCTCTTTGATGGGGACGTAACAACTACAAAGAAAGGTAAGAAAGCCTTTTAGTATGGAATTCTCCTTTAACACGGCAGCCATTTTGGTACCGGGTTAGGGGTCTTTACTGGGTGAAAATAGCAGATCTGCAAGCTCACAAGGCATTGCGCCATGACCTGTTGTGAGCTTGTATAGGTCAGCTATGTTGAAGGACTCAGTGTTCAACCCAAAATAGGAAACCTTTTTTTATTTTATTTTTTTGTATTGTATTTTATTTTTATTATTTTGGAGAAACTTTAATTGTGTATTTGTGTGATAATATGAGGACAGTGGAATTAAAGACAGTGGTCATTTAAGGAGACTGGTGCTTCAATGCTATAGAAGTACTTCCAGCTTAGAGAATAGCATCAGCTCATTACGCTCCACACACTCAAGGCTCATATAGACAACACAGCACCGTAAAGTTTTGGATTGAGCTGTCGGGGCATGATTCCCAGAGCTTACATCGAAAGCTATTCATTGTGCTTGTTTACTTTTTGCAACCTGTGGGAGTGTCTTTCCAACACCTGAAGGAGGACTACAGGGAAAGGATGGAGCCAGAAAATGATACGAGACTCTGTCCCTGTCCACCACAATGTAGCCAAAATAGCCAAGAATGGACAGACTCTGTGCAACGCAACTCAGGAAAAAACCTAATCCCAGCCCGTGTCCCCAACCCAGAACTGTTTCTTTGATCCTCTGCAACCACGTATCCGTGTGAGGGAGTTTTTCACCAGAAGAATAAGAACAGGGCGATGTTGGAGTCAGAAAATGATATGAGACTCGGTCCCGGTCCACCACCATATAGCCAAGAACAGACAGACTACTCTGTGCAACGCAGCTCCCGAAAAAACCTAATCCTAGTCCCTGTTCGATACAGCAGTGGCCCCCTGGTTGGTTCTTAGTCAGGACAGTGGACCCTGGTTCGCTGGTATCTGTGATGTTAGCATCTTTGCTATGGTCAGTGTTGAACGTGCTATCCTCCTTGGAGGCTCCGGGTATTATACAGAACTGGGCCAGCTGGTCTTTGATTGGACTCAAAGCATCACTGCAGGCATCGTTGAGGATAAGCTCAGTGTACACTCTGGAAACCATCTTCCCAAACTCCTTGTCAAAGTCGGTTTCCTCCGAAACGTTCCTCGCATCATGGTGAGGCGCCTCCTCACCGTTCACTTTGCCCGTGGGCAATCCCCTACCCTGAACCAGCAACACTTTCTCAAGTGCTTTGTGTAGGACATCCGTGACGTTAGCGTCTTTGCTACTGTCAGTATTGGACAGTGAATGAATGGCGTCTAACTGCTTGTCCGTCTGAGCAGGACACAGAAGTGCAGGCTCGGAGCATTCCATGTCGAGCAAGGGCTTCTCCGAAGGGTTGCACGGAGCACTGCCATTGATGGGAAACGCTAATGGCAACTCTGTGGACTGTGGCTTTTTCAGCTTGGCAATCCATTCTCGGAGCGGCTTCATGAACGGAATGGTAATTAAGAACATGTTAGGAGTCAATCCCATCTTAGATTTGGGAGTCATGTCGTTCCGGTGACACGGCAGATGTCGGATGGGGAACCACTCGATGTTCCGGATCTCCTTCCTGGTTTTGGGGTTGAACTTGGTCTCCATGGAGACTCCAGGTATTATGTACAAGCGGGCCAGCTGCTCCGTGATTGGATCTCTGAAGACGTCTCTGAACACGTCGCTGAGGATAAGCTCTATGTACATGTCGTCACGGATACGATCTTTGAGGTCGAAGCCCGTTTCCTCAAAAACCTCTCGCACGGCGCAGTCGCGAGGCTCCTCGCCGTCGTTGACCTTGCCCTTGGGGAACCCCCACCCTGTCTTCGCAAAGTAACCCTGAACCAGCAGCACGTGTTCCAGAGTTTCGTCTAGGATGATGGCGCCATAGGTGGGGATTCCCATCTTGTATAGCTTCCACTGCTCGAGGACCTGGTTGATGTCTTCCCCGCGAGGGAGAAGATGGGGACAGTAGTGGAAGACAGCCTTGGTGAAGTCCCTCATCCCGCACTGAGGTAATCCATGCTGCTGCTGCAGGAAGTCCAGGTAGAACCAGTGGGCCAGTTCAATGTGGAAACAGAGCCGGACGGCGTTGTCTCTCTCCTCTGCAGGGATGTAGTTGAGGAATCGGGTGCACAGGTCGTCCAGAACCCAGGAGGGGATGTCATTGCGTTTGTTTTCCATGAGGTGAATGGGTTTGTAAAAGTATCAGGAGAACAACCGTCGACACTGATATAGTGGCTGAATGATCACTGTCGAGCCGGTCTATCAAATTTAAAGCTGAGCAGTATGACATCAGCCAAGCCCAAATATGGTGTCAGTGCTGACATCATAAGCTGGGCGAGTAGTGTGGTGAACAGGCACCCTGTGGTATATGCCCAAATAAGGAGATGAGATGACTGATGTCAGTACAATCCAGGAATCTCTGTGTATCTTTACGTCTCGTATTTGGTCTGTCTTGGTGTTATGCCCTAATATGCAGATAATTGACATTCACTACTGAATGCCATTATTGATTCCATTATTTATTTAATTTGGCTGTCAACGACTGTCCTGTCGGCCATGCATGCCTTTTCTGTGATAAAGATGTGCTGGAACGTAGATATTATGACCTGGAGTTTACAGTTTCGGTTTTGTTCATTTTGTTTCCGTTCGTCAGACGATTATTCCCTGGACTAAAACGAGACTAGACGTTCACTGATGTCCTGTCACCAAAGGCACTTTGCTAAAGGACACTTCAACACTAACTCTGGGGGAGCCCGGGATCGAACTAGGAACCTTGCGGTTTGAGGTCCTGAAAAGGGCTCCTGGGGCCCTTGATTTTGTTAAATTTAGGTCAAAAAGATGATTGCGAATGCAGTGAGCACTTACTATGAGACCTAGCAGATCATGTCTGTCTGTCTGTGTGTCTGTCTGTCTGTCCGTGTGTCCGTGTGTCTGTCCCGCTATCCAAATATGGAGTGTGTTGCATCAGCAATCACTCAGCTCCATATATGGGCACAAAAGGGGCCAGGTCCACTCAGCTCCATATATGGGCACAAAAGGGGCCAGGTCCACTCAGCTCCATATATGGGCACAAAAGGGGCCAGTGATTTGTTTGTTGACCCAAGATCTGCGTTCGCTTCCCGCGTTTGCGCGTCTTACTCGTAGTAAGTGCTCACTGCGTTCGCAAAAAGACTCCCAAGGGAATACAGACTATGCACCCACAGTCAGACCCCACTCCCAATTAATGGAATACAGACTATGCACCCACTGCACACAACGTGGTGGAAAGAGCACTTTCTAACCACCTGCATTCCACAAAAAGCATGGAATACGGATGTGTATATTACAGGAAACTCCTGTGCGAACACGGCAGCAAGATTTGTGAACTGTTACGATAAAAGGTTAGCCAATGGAATGGAACCACCCTAAGGAATACTGCCTCTAGAAGGTCCTGGGTTCGATTCCCGCTCGGGACGCTGTGGGTGCTGGTGGCGTGTTTCCTCCGCATCATCAGTGACCATACCCGAAGGCGGGGTTGGCGAAAGGGCCTTTCTGTGTGGAGTTTGCATGTTCTCCCCGTGTCCCCTAGGGTAGGTACCCTCACAAAAAACATGCAGTGATCCTGGTCACTAAACTGCCTCCCCCTGGCCAGCCGGGGCGCCTGATGGAGGGGAAAGGAACTGGTTGGAATAACGTGTTCCTTCCATGCTTTTTTTTTTTCACATAAATCGCATGCTGCATTCGTGATTTGAGGCTTTTTGTCCAAAAACTTTGAAAGCCAATGTTAGCCAATTTGGATGGAATATGAAATATCGGACAGATCCGTCTTGAGCACATGACTATAGAGATACTGTGTGTAACGATTTGTGGGATTTTTGGGCAAAATCTGGGTGAGTAATATCAAAAAATATGTTTTACAAAATTCGGCACATGTGAAAAATGCAGGTCAAAAGTTTGTCCTTGACCTCTGGGGCATGCAGGTGTTTTCAGCCCTCGGCCATATCTGTGGGGTTGGGCCAATATGCATCCAGCAAACCATGCCAGAATTGTACCTCTCATAGTCCCGGCATAGTAGTTCCGGAGTGGTTCCAACGGATTGTGGTCTTTCCCTAGTCCGACATATAATTCAGACAGGGCATTAGTCCGACATGCGTCCGCATGTCGGACTAGCATCTGCTCCCGTGCTTGCGGCTATGGTTAGGTTAGGAGATGAGGTGGGTTGTCATTTTGTCGGACCAATGACTAGTCTGAACAATGTACTGCAGCCGTCTTTCCCTAGTGGTTCTGATCGAGGGTAGCTACTGGGACGTAAGTCGGGACTTGATCACCTGCAGGCTGGGTCACCTGAGTGAGTGGTATGATGTTCGGCGTTCGCGAAACCCGAAACTCCGATGACCTTGGGATACATCACTGAGGATACGTCCCAGTTGCATCCATGCGATGTATTTTCGTTCTGCATGTCTTATTGACTGTTGGTAGGGCGTTCCACATTTTGGTGGCATAGGAGTGAAAATAATTGAGTCCCTTGTTTGTGCCGAATCTGGGTTGCACATGGTCTGTTGAACTCCCTCTGGTGTTGTGGGTGTGGACTTTGTTGACATTAAGGAAGTATTTAGACAGGTACATCCGTTCACCTCCACCATCTGTTCTCTTGATTGCATCCAGCTGACTGATGTGCTATCAAAACCAATTGCTTTTAGCTTGTTAACCAGTATGGAGTGGGTCACAGCACTGTCAAAAGCCTTTTGGAGGTCCAGCATGACCATGCCACAGTATTTGTCAGCATCCACCTTGTGTTTGATGTGGTCACTCAAATAGAGGAGGCATGTGTCAGTGGAGACACATAGGGTCGGGTCGGTCGACGCAGATTGATAGTCAGAAGTTACCGAAATACAACTATAGCTAACTTGTAGCTGTAGTTTATATTGTTATAGGTTACAATATAGTAATGATTGGTAAATGATTAACCATGACAATATGACAGGCAGAAACTTAGCCAAGTGAGGCATCTGCCTTACTTTGCCTACTAAATTAATTTAGCCTACTTATTATTTCATTTATTTATTTATTTCTGTATAGTAAATCCGCCCCTTAGTGTGTGTGTGCAAAGTTTGGCATCGATGATCGACAGGCAACGGATGGTCTGACTGACACACACACACACACACACACGCACACGCAAATGCACACGCACACACACACACACACACACACGCACACGCACGCACACACACACACACACACACACACACACACACACACACGCACACACACGCACACACACACACAAACTAAAGCATAAACAGTGACAGTACCTGATACGAACAGTAGGGGGCAGCAATATGCTAACTGGGTCTACACAAACTGGTCGGAAGTAGAGAACATCAACATATACCCACAGTGCACTGCAGTTGTGAAAAAACAGTGTCGCTGTTGACTGACTGTTGACATTTTAAAATACCATACAAATGTAAGAAAACTAACTAAAAACGTGTCGTTTCAAAATAGTGTCGTCGACTCGTCGTACAAGCTTTATAGGACCGCGGAAACAGAGCAGGTAGGCCTATTAATATGAAGTCATTAATGTGAACAACCCAGTGTTTCGTCAATGTGTCTTTGTAGACAATTAATTGCTCTGCTGCTGCTAATATCTTATACATGTGATGATCATAAACACAACCAGTAGAGTAGCTCCTGCTCTGTGAGACGGTCAGAAGGACAACGTACAGACGGAGCAGTGCGGCTAAATATACATATTTTATTCTGGTTTTATTTTGGTGATAGGCTACCGACAGAATAATAATAACAAACTGATACATGCTGGAGTCGGACACACCATAATTTGGCACGTCCGTGAATTATAACAACAATTGTCACAAACTCACAATAGACACACGTGTTTAGACTCTAAACACGTGTGCGTATTGTGGGTTTGTGACAATTGTTAAACTTTAGAGGCCGAGGCTCTAAATATGTTTGCCCTATGGCTACTATAATGGTTGGCTTAACGCAGGGCTATCAGCATCATTATTCACCCCAAGGAGACTTGAATTCATGGATATTTGTGTCAATCATTTGATGACCAGCAGTGGTTCCCTATATTAGCCGGGGAGCCACTGGCCCAAAATTGGACAGGACCTGTGATGTCATGCCGTACTTTTTATTTGTGTTTTTGAGTGGTGCAACCATGCACTCCCTTATGGAGCTATGTGGGTGGCTGGGTATGAGCACGAAAACAGCATGGTTGTTTTTCACCACCTGTGCGCAACCTAACGCACACACAAACACACATGTATTACCCTGCGTGCGTTGAGCGTTCCTGTGGGTCTGGACCTCCCCCAAAGCAAATTTCTTAATGCTTTAAGTAGCATATGACAATTGTGACATGTCAAACTAGCTTTTGTCAAACTAACTTTTGAAACATATCACAATCACTCAAAAGCCGCAGCACTGACGTTTCCAACGGCGTCCTATTGTGGGCTTACGAACTGCAGAGGGACCCTCCGTAAAGTGACATCCACATTTCAGAAAAGCTTTACGGAGGGTTCCGATCGAGAGGGGCTACGGGTTTTCATGATTCTGCATCCATTCCAAGCATTTGTTTTGCACGAAAAACACTCCTTGGCCTAAAAACGGCCATAGCCGTCATCACAAATGTGATGAGGTCAGCACATTTGGGCACATCTTGGCAAGTGGCTATGGCCGGATTTAGGCCAAGAGTGTTTTTCGTGCAAAACTAATATGCGTTTGACATGTCACACTTGTCATATTCCACCTAAAGCATGATGACATGTGGAAAATGTTGCCTTATATTGGTTGTCTATGGTGTGGTATACAAAAATGGCCACAACCTTTCTTCGCGATGTTTCCGGCAGAGCAGGCCTCTCAGTCTGTGGACCTTAATGACCAAATTATGGAAAAAACACAAATAAAAACTGGTTCTGTTATGACTGCATGCTGTAGTGTTTAGATGGTTCTGTTATGACTGCATGCTGTAGTGTTTAGATGGTTCTGTTATGACTGCATGCTGTAGTGTTTAGATGGTTCTGTTATGACTTCTCCTCTGCATGCTGTAGTGTTTAGATGTTTCTGTTATGACTTCTCCTCTGCATGCTATAGTGTTTAGATGGTTACTTATGTTATGACTTCTCCTCTGCATTTTGTAGTGTTTAGATGGTTCTGTTATGACTTATCCTCTGCATGTTGAAGTGTTTAGATGGTTCTGTTATAACTTCTCCTCTGCATGTTGTAGTGTTTAGATGGTTCTGTTATGACTTCTCCTCTGCATGTTGTAGTGTTTAGATGGTTCTGTTATGACTTCTCCTCTGCATGTTGTAGTATTTAGATGGTTCTGTTATGACTTCTCCTATGCATGTTGAAGTGTTTAGATGGTTCTGTTATGACTTCTCCTCTGCATGTTGTAGTGTTTAGATGGTTCTGTTATGACTTCTCCTCTGCATGCTGTAGTATTTAGATGGTTCTGTTATGACTGCATGCTGTAGTGTTTAGATGGTTCTGTTATGACTGCATGTTGTAGTATTTAGATGGTTCTGTTATGACTGCATGCTGTAGTGTTTAGATGGTTCTGTTATGACTTCTCCTCTGCAGTTCAGAGTAGGTGGGAACAGTGTTGATTTTGACAGCAAATTTAGATTTTAGTTTTAGTCGTTGAATAGTTTTAATAGTGATTATTATTTAAGTTACGTTTTGCCATAAACATTTATTTTGCCATAAATCAGGTAGCTTTAAGGTACGGCCATGACAGCAATGGTAGGAAAAAAGATGTATAATATTAATCATATTCGGATATTCGGTATTCGGTTTTCGGCCAAGAATTTCCCTTTCGGTGCATCCCTAATAAAAAGTACGTCATGACATCACAGGTTAATCCGTTAAACCGTTGAGCTTTTGGGCCTGTGGCTCTCACAAAGAGTCTCCTTTGTGAGAGTCTCCCAAGAGTCTCCCAAATATGGACTTAAGGGAGTGGTGAAAGTACACATGTAAATTAGCGGGTGGGTGCAACTGCAAACGCAAGCTAAAACTAGTTTCATTATGAAATGTTCACCGATATCGATCCAATCATAACACATGGGGCAATATTATATATATATTTTTAAACTTTTGTGTTAATGAATTAACTCATGCATATATTCATTAATTTATGTTCACTTTGTAGAATTATTTACTATAGTATGTCTTTTTTTTATATATATATATTTTTTTATCCCACGATTTTGTAACCCATTTTTCACCCCTGTGTCAATCATCTAATGTGATCCTGGGCTCTACACACCCTCCACCAACCTGGGAAGAGCAACGGACTTAACTCATGCTTCCTTCATGCTTGAGTGTCCAAGTTGCTCCTTTCAGTGTTGCCAACTCTCCAGTGACGGAAGTAGCTAGTGGCTCCTCGAAAAGTAGCTAAAAGTCGCCAGGGGTGGGATATGCGCGCGCGTAGCGCGCGCCGCCCCTAGCGACTTTTTTGCGTCCCTAGCGACTTTTAGGCGCCCCTAGCAACGAAAATATGTAGCCAGCCCAGAAAAACATTTGTCATTTATGTGCACTTAGTTTGTATCATCTCTTCATTTGATAACACATCGTTTAAACTCATTGTAATATAAAAAAAAACATACCTCAATTCAACTAACTAGAATTTCGCCCCCCTTCGGGGGGCTCAATCCTAGTGTCGTTGCAGCGCAATATGGGAAGAAGGAAATTGCGGGAATTGACAGACTCCACTTCATGTTTCAGCTGTGGTTTTAAACTCAGTAGTGTGCCCTGCACACAGCGCACACTCGCAATTGCAGCTGGAGGGCGACGCGACACACACACACACACACACACACACACACACACACACACACACACACACACACACACACACACACACACAGAGCGATGTGTGGATAAATCACTGAGATTTGGGAAATGTGTTCAGAAGTACAACGATTAAGCACGCACAGGCAAATGTCAGAAGCATCTGTTTCGGTTTCCAAACAGGAAGTTGTAAATGTGCTTATTAGACGGAGGCAGCGTGATGCTGGCATCTATTGTGATGCCAGCATCACCACATTTCACATAGAAATATAAGCACCCATTTACTCGCTTAGCGGAGACTGTGGGGTGGTAGAGGACATCTCCCCGGACGCGTGGGTATGTCCAGATAGTTGCCTCGCGGAGGCCTCTTTGTCCAGTGTCCATTCTGGGTCTGGAAACGGCACTTTTTTGAGTGTTGACCCCAATAGAAGGTCTGCTGCTCTGAATTTTACACCTCTCCCGCTTAGCGGAGACTGTGGGGTGGTAGAGGACATCTCCCCGGACGCGTGGGTATGTCCAGATAGTTGCCTGGCGGAGCCGTCTTTTGTCCAGTGTCCAGTCTGGGTCCGGAAACGGTAATTTATTTTGCATTGACCCCAGTAGAAGCTCTGCTGCTCTGAATTTTACACCTCTCTCGCTTAGCGGAGACTGTGGGGTGGTAGAGGACATCTCCCCGGACGCGTGGGTATGTCCAGATAGTTGCCTCGCGGAGGCCTCTTTGTCCAGTGTCCATTCTGGGTCTGGAAACGGCACTTTTTTGAGTGTTGACCCCAATAGAAGGTCTGCTGCTCTGAATTTTACACCTCTCCCGCTTAGCGGAGACTGTGGGGTGGTAGAGGACATCTCCCCGGACGCGTGGGTATGTCCAGATAGTTGCCTCGCGGAGGCCTCTTTGTCCAGTGTCCATTCTGGGTCCGGAAACGGTACATTTTTTTGCATTGACCCCAGTAGAAGCTCTGCTGCTGTGAATTTTACACCTCTCCCGCTTAGCGGAGACTGTGGGGTGGTAGAGGACATCTTCCCAAACGCGTGGGTATGTCCAGATAGTTGCCTGGCGGAGCCGTCTTTTGTCCAGTGTCCACTTTATAAAGTCCATGCACTCCAGTGAATAGCATTTATCCATTTAGATAACTTTTTTATGTTATTTAATTACTTATTTTTACACAGAAACATAATGTGTGTCTTTACAATAACTGTAATGTAATAATAATACTAATAATGTAATGTAAAAATTATTTAATTAACGAATTAAATAATCTTATTTTATTCTGAAAGCAACCGGATGTCTTAAATCTGCTAGCTGTCAGACCGGAAGTTCTAAATTTGCTCATAAGACGGAGCCTTAGACGGAGCCAACTCGCAGGCAGTGCGAGAGGCTGGTTACAGGATTCTATAGGTCAGCCGTTTTGGTGTGACACACACGGCTTCCACATTTAGCTTCATACTGGGTGAAAGTGTCCTTCCAAAAATTATTATTTCGCTCGAAATTCTTATTCACAATGACATCGAGTTGAGGTGTTTGTGTTTTAGGGTAATTGTTGCATAAGCGCTATTTCGCACTATTTCTCCCTCCCCTCCCCTGTGTCTGAAGCAGCTAGCATGGAAGCTATATGGATTATGGAAGCTTTCCCTCCGATTGCACACAACCATGCCGTTATCCACGCGTCCATCCGATTGCTTTTAATGTAAATGTCCCATCCACTGAGCAATAGCGATATAAGCGCCTTATTCATTCATTCGATTCATTTGGGTGTGGGGCTGTGCAGTGCTGTGGGCAGCCTTTCTGACGGAGGCTCGGAGCTGCTGCTGCTGACGCTGTTCGAGTCGCATGGAGCAGTATAGAGTAGGCGTGGCGCAGCATTAGAAGGGCGCAGCAAATGCACGACATTGAGGGGTAGAAACCATCCCGGTCGCGTGGTTCATCTAACGCGTGTGTCACTGTGAAGGACTGGCCCCAATAAGTGAACGTAGTTGGCGTAGTAGACGCCAACATGACGATTCTGACGTAGGCTGGTGATGTTGAGCAACAATGGCGTGATTGACAAAAGTAATATTTATTCAGTAATTAAGACATTTCTTTCAATGAAATGTAGCCTATATGTATTCTGGGAGTGTGCCGAATTTATTTTGCATATAGAGATGTGTGGTGAAAGTGTGGTTGGGTCGGAGAAAGCTGTTGGATAAACGGCCATGTGCTTATGTACCCCTGTCTATTAGGGTAGCAGGATTATTATGATTATTATTATTAGTATTGTTATTGTGATTATTACATGGATTATTGTTGTGATGTGAGCTTGTGGCTGACTCACTATCTAGAAAATAAAAACATGGCACTTCATTTAAAATAGGTTACAGACCCCTGTTATATGCGCTTGTTTTGGGATTCTTTTTAAAGACCTATTTACTTGTTTCTATGAGACATGGCAACGCCAACAGCGCAGCGAAAGGCATCCACGTCTTTCTCTTGTGAAATGCTGAGATTAGAAACGACCATAATTATTTCATTTCTCAACCTTAAAAAAAAAATAAAGACATCTCCATAATCCTTGGGAAGTGTGTGTAGCAAAAGTAGTCGGCATTGTCATGGTTGAAAGTATTCATGCAACACTGACGCTGTAAGCTGTGTGATGCTAACGCGCTAACACCGTTAGCATGGTCTGTGTTGGTCAAAGGAAAAAGGATAGATATGAAACTACTGGCCAAAGTGTCATACAAAACACAACACCTAAAATCGGAATGTGATGGTGACCTATTGAGCACAAACAGACAATCATGATTTGCTTGCTGGACCTATAATTAATTTATGTGCATTACATTTCCACCTCGCACATATAAATGAAAAGCAAGATGGATGCTAACGCGCTAACACCGTTAGCATGTTCTGTGTTGGTCGGAAAAAGGATAGATATGAAACTACTGGCCCAAATAAATGTCATAGAAAACACAACACCTAAAATCGGAATGTGATGGTGACCTATTGAGCACAAACAGACAATCATGATTTGCTTGCTGGACCTATAATTAATTTATGTGCATTACATTTCAACCTCGCACATATAAATCAAGCCACAGTGCAGTCAGAGAGTAGTTCACAGGTCACACACAGGAGCAGTGAAAGGGGGAGGGGCCTTCGGATGGCAGTGTAGAGTAGGCACGACATTGAGGGGTAGAAACCATCCCGGTCGCGTGGTTGATCTAACGCGTGTGTCACTGTGAAGGACTGGCCCCATTAAGTGAACGTAGTTGGCGTAGTAGACGCCAACATGACGATTCTGACGTAGGCTGTTGAGGTTGAGCAAGAATAGCGTGTTTCAGAAAAGTAATATTTAAACAGTAAAGAAGACATTTTTGGCGAATGCAATGTAGTCTATGTCTTTTGTGGGAGTGTGCAGGTTTTATTTTGCATAGAGAGATGTGTGGTGGAAGTGTGGCTTGGTCGGAGATAGAGCACGAATGAACGGCCAGGTGCTCATGTACCCCTGTCTATTAGGGTAGCAGGATTTCGCCCCCCTACGGGGGGCTCAATCCTAGTGTCGTTGCAGCGCAATATGGGAAGAAGGAAATTGCGGGAATTGACAGACTCCACTTCATGTTTCAGCTGTGGTTTTAAACTCAGTAGTGTGCCCTGCACACAGCGCACACTCGCAATTGCAGCTGGAGGGCGACGCGACACACACACACACACACACACACACACACACACACACACACACACACACACACACACACACAGCGATGTGTGGATAAATCACTGAGATTTGGGAAATGTGTTCAGAAGTACAACGATTAAGCACGCACAGGCAAATGTCAGAAGCATCTGTTTCGGTTTCCAAACAGGAAGTTGTAAATGTGCTTATTAGACGGAGGCAGCGTGATGCTGGCATCTATTGTGATGCCAGCATCACCACATTTCACATGGAAATATAAGCACCCATTTACTCGCTTAGCGGAGACTGTGGGGTGGTAGAGGACATCTCCCCGGACGCGTGGGTATGTCCAGATAGTTGCCTCGCGGAGGCCTCTTTGTCCAGTGTCCATTCTGGGTCTGGAAACGGCACTTTTTTGAGTGTTGACCCCAATAGAAGGTCTGCTGCTGTGAATTTTACACCTCTCCCGCTTAGCGGAGACTGTGGGGTGGTAGAGGACATCTCCCCGGACGCGTGGGTATGTCCAGATAGTTGCCTCGCGGAGCCGTCTTTTGTCCAGTGTCCAGTCTGGGTCCGGAAACGGTAATTTATTTTGCATTGACCCCAGTAGAAGCTCTGCTGCTCTGAATTTTACACCTCTCTCGCTTAGCGGAGACTGTGGGGTGGTAGAGGACATCTCCCCGGACGCGTGGGTATGTCCAGATAGTTGCCTCGCGGAGGCCTCTTTGTCCAGTGTCCATTCTGGGTCTGGAAACGGCACTTTTTTGAGTGTTGACCCCAATAGAAGGTCTGCTGCTCTGAATTTTACACCTCTCCCGCTTAGCGGAGACTGTGGGGTGGTAGAGGACATCTCCCCGGACGCGTGGGTATGTCCAGATAGTTGCCTCGCGGAGGCCTCTTTGTCCAGTGTCCATTCTGGGTCCGGAAACGGTACATTTTTTTGCATTGACCCCAGTAGAAGCTCTGCTGCTGTGAATTTTACACCTCTCCCGCTTAGCGGAGACTGTGGGGTGGTAGAGGACATCTTCCCAAACGCGTGGGTATGTCCAGATAGTTGCCTGGCGGAGCCGTCTTTTGTCCAGTGTCCACTTTATAAAGTCCATGCACTCCAGTGAATAGCATTTATCCATTTAGATAACTTTTTTATGTTATTTAATTACTTATTTTTACACAGAAACATAATGTGTGTCTTTACAATAACTGTAATGTAATAATAATACTAATAATGTAATGTAAAAATTATTTAATTAACGAATTAAATAATCTTATTTTATTCTGAAAGCAACCGGATGTCTTAAATCTGCTAGCTGTCAGACCGGAAGTTCTAAATTTGCTCATAAGACGGAGCCTTAGACGGAGCCAACTCGCAGGCAGTGCGAGAGGCTGGTTACAGGATTCTATAGGTCAGCCGTTTTGGTGTGACACACACGGCTTCCACATTTAGCTTCATACTGGGTGAAAGTGTCCTTCCAAAAATTATTATTTCGCTCGAAATTCTTATTCACAATGACATCGAGTTGAGGTGTTTGTGTTTTAGGGTAATTGTTGCATAAGCGCTATTTCGCACTATTTCTCCCTCCCCTCCCCTGTGTCTGAAGCAGCTAGCATGGAAGCTATATGGATTATGGAAGCTTTCCCTCCGATTGCACACAACCATGCCGTTATCCACGCGTCCATCCGATTGCTTTTAATGTAAATGTCCCATCCACTGAGCAATAGCGATATAAGCGCCTTATTCATTCATTCGATTCATTTGGGTGTGGGGCTGTGCAGTGCTGTGGGCAGCCTTTCTGACGGAGGCTCGGAGCTGCTGCTGCTGACGCTGTTCGAGTCGCATGGAGCAGTATAGAGTAGGCGTGGCGCAGCATTAGAAGGGCGCAGCAAATGCACGACATTGAGGGGTAGAAACCATCCCGGTCGCGTGGTTCATCTAACGCGTGTGTCACTGTGAAGGACTGGCCCCAATAAGTGAACGTAGTTGGCGTAGTAGACGCCAACATGACGATTCTGACGTAGGCTGGTGATGTTGAGCAACAATGGCGTGGTTGACAAAAGTAATATTTATTCAGTAATTAAGACATTTCTTTCAATGAAATGTAGCCTATATGTATTCTGGGAGTGTGCCGAATTTATTTTGCATATAGAGATGTGTGGTGAAAGTGTGGTTGGGTCGGAGAAAGCTGTTGGATAAACGGCCATGTGCTTATGTACCCCTGTCTATTAGGGTAGCAGGATTATTATGATTATTATTATTAGTATTGTTATTGTGATTATTACATGGATTATTGTTGTGATGTGAGCTTGTGGCTGACTCACTATCTAGAAAATAAAAACATGGCACTTCATTTAAAATAGGTTACAGACCCCTGTTATATGCGCTTGTTTTGGGATTATTTTTAAAGACCTATTTACTTGTTTCTATGAGACATGGCAACGCCAACAGCGCAGCGAAAGGCATCCACGTCTTTCTCTTGTGAAATGCTGAGATTAGAAACGACCATAATTATTTCATTTCTCAACCTTAAAAAAAAAATAAAGACATCTCCATAATCCTTGGGAAGTGTGTGTAGCAAAAGTAGTCGGCATTGTCATGGTTGAAAGTATTCATGCAACACTGACGCTGTAAGCTGTGTGATGCTAACGCGCTAACACCGTTAGCATGGTCTGTGTTGGTCAAAGGAAAAAGGATAGATATGAAACTACTGGCCAAAGTGTCATACAAAACACAACACCTAAAATCGGAATGTGATGGTGACCTATTGAGCACAAACAGACAATCATGATTTGCTTGCTGGACCTATAATTAATTTATGTGCATTACATTTCCACCTCGCACATATAAATCAAAAGCAAGATGGATGCTAACGCGCTAACACCGTTAGCATGTTCTGTGTTGGTCGGAAAAAGGATAGATATGAAACTACTGGCCCAAATAAATGTCATAGAAAACACAACACCTAAAATCGGAATGTGATGGTGACCTATTGAGCACAAACAGACAATCATGATTTGCTTGCTGGACCTATAATTAATTTATGTGCATTACATTTCAACCTCGCACATATAAATCAAGCCACAGTGCAGTCAGAGAGTAGTTCACAGGTCACACACAGGAGCAGTGAAAGGGGGAGGGGCCTTCGGATGGCAGTGTAGAGTAGGCACGACATTGAGGGGTAGAAACCATCCCGGTCGCGTGGTTGATCTAACGCGTGTGTCACTGTGAAGGACTGGCCCCATTAAGTGAACGTAGTTGGCGTAGTAGACGCCAACATGACGATTCTGACGTAGGCTGTTGAGGTTGAGCAAGAATAGCGTGTTTCAGAAAAGTAATATTTAAACAGTAAAGAAGACATTTTTGGCGAATGCAATGTAGTCTATGTCTTTTGTGGGAGTGTGCAGGTTTTATTTTGCATAGAGAGATGTGTGGTGGAAGTGTGGCTTGGTCGGAGATAGAGCACGAATGAACGGCCAGGTGCTCATGTACCCCTGTCTATTAGGGTAGCAGGATGTTTAGAACGCTATTTTGTTCCGATCCATACAGGAATTAGAAGGTTAATACTTTATGCATCCGAGTGTGTATTTTATTTTTACTAGCAGACTATAAACTGAGCTGCCAGTGCTTCCTCCTTTCTTGCTCTGTCGAGCTCGAGGGGCGCGTTCGGAAATACCGCACCGGAGCGCACTCGCCTAGGCAGAGCAAGAAAGGAGGAAGCACTGGTACAGACAGTCTGTGCAGTGTGCACATATAATAACCGAGCCGAGGAAGCCACTGAGCCTGCTGTGACCTGTGAGCCAGACCAGACGCGCCGACCACTTTTAGTTTTGCCAATTTAGCGGAGTTGAGGCTGAGAAAAAAAAAATAATGATTTTATCTCTGGCGCATATCTGGCGCCTGTCAACACGATTTGTCCCCAATTCACCAGGGGAAAAAAGCTAGATTTCTCGCCAGAAGCTTTTCACTAATTCAGTCGCTAGGGGGGTCTGGAAAGAAGCTAAATATGACGACAAATCCGCTAAGTTGGCAACACTGGCTCCTTTACACCTGACAGGGGGGAGTTTCCCTGGTTGGACGTAGCGCGTGAAAGGAACACATTATTCCAACCAGTTCCTTTCCCCTCCATCAGGCGCCCCGGCTGGCCAGGGGGAGGCAGTTTAGAGACCAGGATTACTACATGTTTTTGTGAGGGTACCTACCCTAGGGGACACGGGGAGAACATGCAAACTCCACACAGAAAGGCCCTTTCGCCAACCCTACTATAGTATGTATATACCGTAATACTATTTATTTTTTGCACGAGCAGCGTATCAGTAGCTCAGTCCACAGCCTTAATACCGTTGCTTTGATTCTACTAGAAAGTGCCACGCGTCGTCTCCCTTGCGATGGTGTCACCCTTGTGATGTTGCACAGCTAATTGTAGTGCGCAAGGAGGTTGTTGGTGTGAGTAATGAGTGTGATTGATGCACAATTGCACATGGAGATTGGAGAATAGAGGGTATGTGCGTGACATCATTGTACCTGTAAGTTACGCGGGAACGCCCACTGAGTGGCAAAAAACTACTTTCTAGCCTTGACAGCCCATTCAACCAAACAGAAAAGTCCTGTCTGATTGCATTAAACAATGTTAAACTCACCAACATTGCAGCTGAACGAAAAGCTTGAATTATCTTCTATCTGCAAAGTTTTTGTTTCATGAAAGTCCACCATAGAAACTTTATGAGCTACTTTCTGTCAAGAAATGCCCTGCATTTGATTATTTTTGTGTCAGAGTTTGGAAGTGCTTGTTTTCAATAACACAACATTTTGCTGCCTCCTGCATTATGTGTCTAGAAACAGGTGGTACGGCAGGACGTTTGAGTGATTTCCAACGAGCGCTTTCAAACTCCAACACTCCATGCTGCTCAATGTTTTGCCACTCAGTCTAGATGAGGGGGGGCGTGTCCTGATGGGAAAATCATGCAAGTAGGGTGTAAATGCAGACGGGTAGTAGTTGGACATAAAAAAATATTAATGCCTTGGACTTGGATTTGGTTTGAAATTGTATAGACTTATTAAAAAATATATGTATATATTTTGAAATACATCTATTTTTTGAATGTAGGAAAATAAAATTAGATTTTTACTCGAGCGAGCCTTGAGCCATAAAAAATGGTGTGGACCACAAATGGGTCCCCGCCCACTGTTTAGCTCATACTGCTTGCATCAAAGATTCATCTGTTGGGAAGTTGGGCTTACATTACTGCCATTATTTGAATGCGGTTTTATTCCTTTGCTTTTCTTTTTTTCTCTATTGCTCTGTAGAGCACTTTGAGCTGCATTTCATGCGATGAAAGGTGCTATACAAATAAAGTTTTATTATTATTATTATTAGGCCTTACTGTCTGCAAATATTATTGTTATTCTTCAATCATTAAAGTCCTTCAATTGCTTCATTTCAGACCAGTGTGTGGAGTCCAGACTGCAGGTTGAAGATGAACTCTCCAGACTCACCCAGGGACATTTCTATTAAACAGGAGGAACCTGAAGACCATCCACACCTTGGTACATTTTCATGTGCTCTCTTACCTTCACAATATCACATTTTTACTAGGGGTGCACGGTTATGAAATTATGACCGATATCCGATCTCCGATTATTTGCAGGGTCACATCTGCCGATATCGATTCTGACCGATTCCGATATTATACAGAGGACCACAATTGGGGCTTATTGGCCCAAAGCCTGTTAATACAGTGTTCAATCAATCAATAAATAGCCTATACTCTTTTCTTACTGTCTGTTTTCACAACTAAATGTAGAATGTTTTTACATTTTTTTTTTGCTGGTGAAAACCGATTAAATAATCTGTATTATTTTGAGACCATTCCGATATGACATTTTTATGGCCGATATTTCCGATTATGCTACCGATTAATCGTGCATCTATACTATACTATACTATATAATAACTTGGCAAAAATATCATGACAGTGATGATATCTCGATATGCACAGCCATCATTCAAATACCTGTATCTCTCGCAATGTTCCCTTTTAAAACTCATTCAACGCCAGGCCCAGCTTTCCGGGTTTGTGTAAACACAAACATTGAAGATAAAAGTGAGGACGCATATTGTGATTGGCCAGAATGATATGATGTATGATGATAAGAGCGCCCCTCACTTGTTTGTTTTTAGATGCCGCTCTTCGCTAACATATAGGAGTTACCATTTAGCCCTCAGTCAGATCACAGGATCTGACACAGGAGATCACATGATCGCAAAATCACGGAGGGGAGTGCCCCCTCAGCCTTGCAACACAGATAATCATATACTTTTTTAATGAATAAACTTTTTTAATGAATAAAAACAACAATATAACGTGAAATGGTGAAAGTAGCCTTACAAATGCACGCACTTAGGTTCATGCATTAGTCCACGGACCCCCATTTAATGGGATTTCTATCTCTGGGACCCCCAATTTATATTGTAAAATCAAATGTTAATTTAACTCTGAGAGTGTACAAATGGAACCAAATGGACCCGTTATGGTCCATTTGGTTCCATGTGTACACTCTCTGAGTTACAGACCCAACTAGATAGACCAACCTGCCCTGCCCTGGTGGAGACCTGTGCCCCGAGGGGCACAGGTCTCCACCAGGGCAGGGCAGGTTGTGGCCTCCTGGTGGCGCTATAAAAGGCCAATGTGAAAAGGATGCCATTTCGTCTTACGCCTTGGATGGCAATTGGATGATTTGAGGCATTTTGTTCCAAAAAACCTTGAAAGATTTCACATAAATTGCACGCTGCGTTCTGTTTATATTTACGCTACATCGTCTTATTCGTTTTTCTTTCCTCTTCTACTACCCTTTATTATTTTTTGTATTCCCGATTTTTGTAACCCATTATTCTTTTACCCAGTGTCAATTATCTAATGTAATCCTGGGCACTACTCTCCCTCTGTCAACCTGGGGAGAACCTCATGCTTTCTTCTATGCATGAGGAGTCCAAGCCGCTTCTTTTCACCTGACAGGGGGGGAGTTTTTCTGGTTGGACGTAGCGTGGAACACGTTATTCAAACCAGTTTCTTTCCCCTCCATCGAGCGCCCTGGCTGGCCAGGGGGAGGCAGTTTCTAAAATCTTGATAAAACGTTGATGTTTTAGGTTTTTTTTCTTCTGGGAACCCAAAATGGGAACTCAAAGCATTGTTATACTTTAGCCATTGGAAAATAGCAGATCTACAAGCTCATAGCGTGGCACCGAGTGCCGCGCTACGAGCTTGTAGGCTATTTTTGAAAGATCGTGAAAATGTCGCGCAAATCTTTGAATATAAATTCTTTCAGAGCGAACGTTTTACTCAAATCGTTGCTTCTAGGAGCGTCCCTGGAACAACATATTTTCAGATGGGGGTCGGCGGCCAAATACAGATGATTCTGGGTGTCCTAGACATGAAATATTGAGAACCACTGATACAGAAACATAGGGTTTTTCAGAAAACTCATGATTTAGAAGACATTTTTTTAATTTCGATGTCGGGTCTAAATGGGTTAATAACTCGTTTGGTACGTGGACCACGGAAGATAGAAAACTTGATTTACATTTTAGTAATCCAGTGTTGACTATAATGTTATTATTCTGCTCCTAGACATTCCGCACAAAGAGGAGGTTTCTCATGAACAGGAGAGGAGCCCCAGTCTGCTCCAGGAAGAACCAGCAGAGCCTCCACACATTAAAGATGAACAGGAGGAGCTACTTCAAAGACCAGAGGAGCCCGATGGATCAATGTTGACGTTACAAGCAGTGAAAAGTGAAGATGACGATGAAGACACCTCTTCACACTGCTGTGAAGTTGAAGTCGAGCTTGAATCTGACACGGAAGTCACTGAAGGCGGTGTTGATTGTGAGGAGACCAGCGAAGGTCAGTCAGTGTTAAACACAGAGACAGGACTTCAAAACTGAGAACTGGCATAATGACTGAATTTGGTAATAACAAGAGTAAGGTTAAAAAGGAAATCAAAAATATTGACAAGGAAGCCATAGTGCTCCTAAACAACCGACTTGTTTGATGATGGAAGCTTTTAAGTCTCACCAGATTTTACCTGCCTCGCCCCTTCTCTCCTCTCTCTCTCTCTCTCTCTCTCTCTCTCTCTCTCTCTCTCTCTCTCTCTCTCTCCCCTCTCAGGAGTGAGGTCCCCGTCTTCCCAGACTCAGTTCTTCTCCTGTTCTGAGTGTCCATACTCCTTCACTTCTCAGGTCTTCCTCCACAAACACATCAAGACGAGACACAATGACCTCTACTGCCAAATGCTCAGTCATCAACAGCTTACCAAGACTTTAACTCGACCGGGCGGAGATAAACCTTTCCAGTGTAAACATTGTGACAAGAGTTTCAATTGGCCATATCAACTGAAGACACACCAGCGTATCCACACGGGAGAAAAACCTTTCCACTGTACACTGTGCGACAAGAGCTTCATTCAGTCGGCTCATCTGAAGTCTCACGAGCGTATCCACACTGGAGAGAAACCTTTCCACTGTACACTCTGTAGCAAGAGTTTCAGCGTGTCATCTCATCTGACGGCACACCAGCGCATTCACACCGGAGAAAAGCCTTTCCACTGTAAGCTGTGCGACAGGAGTTTCAGCGAGTCGGGTTCCTTCAAGATACACCAGCGTCTCCACACCGGAGAAAGACCTTTCCATTGTAAACATTGTGACAAGAGTTTCAATCGGTCGTGTTACCTGAAGGCACACCAGCGTGTCCACACTGGAGAGAAACCGTTCCAGTGCAAACAGTGTAACAAGAGTTTCAGCCATTCGTCTTGTCTGAGGATGCACCAGCGTGTCCACACTGGAGAAAAACCTTTCAGCTGTACATGGTGTAACAAGAGTTTCAGATGTCGAGCTCACCTGACGAGACACCAGCTCGTCCACATTGGAGAAAAACCATTCCACTGTGCACTGTGCGACAAGAGGTTCATTCAGTCACGTGACCTTAAGAGACACCAGCTTGTCCACACCGGAGAAAGACGTTGTGACAAGAGTTCCAGTGAGTCAGGCGCTCTGAAATACAACCAGAACAATAACGCTGGAGAAAAAATGTTCCATTGTGCTCAGTGTAAAGACAGTTTTAATGAGTCACGTCAACTGAAGAATCACCAGCGTATCCACACTGGAGGAAAAACGTACCATGGTAAGCATTGTGACAAGAGGTTCAATGAATCGTACAAGAACGACGTACACAAGCACATAACCAGGTCTGAAACTTTATGTTTTAGCTCATGTTTTAGCTCAAGTAAAAGTGTGTGTGTGTGTGTGTGTGTGTGTGTGTGTGTGTGTGTGTTTTAGCTCAAAGTAAAACTGTGTGTGTGTGTTTAAACAGTAAAAATGTTGTGTAACTTGGCGAGTTGACCTGAAAGAAGAGGGGCATTTAAGTATAACTGTAAACCTGAACAGTGTTTTCCTGAAAAAAATAAACTTAAGGGTTTGAAATATAATTGAAATAACTTACCCAGTTGACAAGTTATGAACAACAATACGTTACTCCTCCCCTTGTTGTCCGAGACGAGTTTCTCCTAATTATTCCTAAACTCCTCTGGGACTTTTAATGGTTTTATTCCAGACTCTGTGGAGTCCAGACAGCAGGTGCAGATGAACTCTCCAGGTCCAGCAGCCAGACGGGAGGAACCTGAAGACCAGACGGATCTCGGTACGTTTCATTGTCTCTCTCTCTCCTTCTTCCCCTTTTCTAGCTTTGCAACGGTGTCTGTCACATCTGTTACTACAATTATCCTAACTACACGCCCCCCCACAATTCTGTGCGCACAACTGTGCGCAGTTCGGGTGGCCAAGTCACAGACCAGTGCCGTTTCCACGTGTGTGCTTTGTGGCCGTGATACAATTAATTCCAGTTATAATTTAGCTATTGAAAAAATAGCAGATCTACAAGCTTGTAGGTCTGCTATTTTTGGGGGGTAAACTCCAGGTGTTCAGTGGGTGAAACCTGAGAACAATAGGGCCATTGAACCAATTGACACCTTGACATACAATATCGTAAGGTAATCTCCACCCCCCCAAAACACTCACACAAAAGTAAGCATTTGGTGATATCATTGTAACCATTTGATGACTTTAAAACATCTATCTGTCGGAATGAAAACCTCCGTCAACATTCAAATTGTGTTAACATGGGAAAAGACGAAAGTCACAAAAAAAATGTATGTGGCCCAAAGCATTGTAACAAGTCACATAGTGGCAGTGAATCTGCAATTAATCAATGAAAGTGACTGCCACATATTATGTGGAAGCCTGCACATATTATGTGCATGCTTCTTAAATAAAAAATGACGCTTCTTTTCAACAAGCTATTACCTTCTAAGATTGACCTCATGGGATAGAAGCATTCTTAACTCATGCCTTGTTTTAATGTATAGCTTTTTCCCTTTTCTACTGCATTCTATTTTGTGATGTCCAACAGCACTGGAGCTGTTGGACAAAACAAATGTCCTTCCGGATCTATCTATCTATCTATCTATCTATCTATCTATCTATCTATCTATCTATCTATCTATAGATCTATCTATGATAGTATGTTGTGAAAATGGTGTGTTGTTTCAAGTTTCAATAGTGCAGCTGACTGAAAGGTGTCAATGGGTGAGGGGGTGATTATACAGGTGTGGTTTGGGATTGAATAAATTACCATTTGTTAACACCACATTAACAGGCCCTGAATGTGTGAAATCTTTCTAACCCGTTTTCAGTGCTTTGGCAATAATGGTTAGGCAAGATTCAAGTGACCATAATCCTTATCTTCTTCAAATAACTTCCAATTTCAATAAACGACACATCATTTGAAAGCTTACATTCTGTATTTTAATAATCTGTCAAACTAAAAATGACCAATGTTGACATGTGGCCGAAAGCATTATTTTCACATATATGTTACAAGAAATGAACACAGTGTTATTGAATAAAAATCTGTCACATGATGGCTGCGCCAGTCCAGTAAACGAACATTAAAAGTTCATAGACTTGGCTGACATTCTGTTTTTTGTTAAAAGTGCTCTAAAACATTATACTGTAGGTTCATATAGACTTGACTGCCATATGAAAAGCCAGTTCCTCTCACAAATAGATTTACATTTTAGGAATCTAGTGTTTACTTATTACTTGCGCAAGCAGAGCGCGCAAGTAATCGTTTCGCTTGGTCTCTTCGAAGTGAAGCCAAGTTTTCTTCAACGGTAAATCTGTGCCTGGTTTGCTGGGACTAGTTACAACATTACGTCATCCTTGAGAGAGTACATGGTGTGTATATGACGTAATGTTACAAGTTACAAGTTACAAGTTACAACATTACGTCATATACACACCATGTACTCTCTCAAGGATGACGTAATGTTGTAACTAGTCCCAGCAAACCAGGCACAGATTTACCGTTGAAGAAAACTTGGCTTCACTTTTTGGAACCAAGTAACCACAGTATACTGCTAATCAAATTACAACTACATACTCTGTATGTAGTTGTAACTAGAACAACTACATACAGTCTGTGCCTGGTTTGCTGGGACTAGTTACAAGTTACAAGTTACAACATTACGTCATATACACACCATGTACTCTGGTCCCAGTTCACAACGATGACGTAATGTTGTAACTGGTCCCAGCAAACCAGGCACAAACCTACGGTTGAAAAAAACTTGGCTTCACTTTTTGGAACCAAGTAACCACAGTATATACCACAGAGATACTGAGATGTGATACTTTCCAGCGGTCGAAAGTACTTGCGCGCTCTGCTTGCGCACTAGTAGGCCATTTATGGCCTACTAGTGTGCAACAAGCAAGTATGCACTCGGCAGAGTGCAGTTCTAGTTTACTTATATGTTATTTGTTTCTGCTCTTAGACATCCTGCACATAGTCGTATGCAAAGAGGAGGTTTCCCCTAAACAGCAGAGGAGCCCCGATCTGCTCCAGGAGGAACCGGAGCCTCCACACATTAAAGAGGAACAGCGGGAGCTACTTCAAAGACCATTACTAGCAGTGAAAAGTGAGGTCGACGACGAAGACGTCGCTTCACACTGCTCTGCAGTTGAGGTCGAGCTTCAATCTGACACTGAAGACAGTGATGATTGGGAGGAGACCAGCGGAGGTCAGTCAGTACATGTGGGGAAAGTTGGAAGTTGAAATAATGGCTAAATTGGGGAATATGGATGAAAGAATAAATGCATAAATAAACAAGGCAGTTGTAATTGCTCCTAAACAACGATGATGGAAGCTTTTGATATTTGGGGATTTTGCCTTCATTGATAGATCACAGTAGACTAAATTGGGAGAAAGAGAATGGGAGTGACAGGCAGCAAAGGTTGGGAGTCTTAACCCGCAACACGCTACGCTATCCGTGCAGAATAAAGCTTTTAAGTTGTATCATACTCACCATTTTAACCTGCTTCTCTCCCCCTCTCTCTCTCTTACCTCAAACTACTCTCTCAGAAGTGAGGTCTCAGTCTCCCCAGACTCAGTTCTTCTCCTGTTCTGAGTGTCCATACTCCTTCACATCTCAGATCTTTCTGTATAAACACATGAAGAGGAAACACAACGACTTCTACCGCCAAATGCTGAGCAATGGACAGATCACCTCATCGGCCTGTCAGAAAGTCACCAGCTCCGGAGAAAAACCTTTCCACTGTACACAGTGTAACAAGAGTTTCAGGTGTCCAGCTCACCTGACGAGACACCAGCTTGTCCACACCGGAGAAAAACCTTTCCAGTGTACACTATGTGACAAGAGTTTCGTTGTCTCGAGTGACCTGAAGAGACACCAGCGTGTCCACACTGGGGAAAAACCTTTCCACTGTCAACTGTGTAGCAAGAGTTTCACCGAATCCGATAAGCTGAAGATACACCTGCGTATTCACACTGGAGAGAAACCTTTCCACTGTACACTTTGTGACAAGAGTTTCATTAAGTCATCTGACCTGAACAGACACCAGCGTGTCCACACTGGAGAAAAACCTTTCCGCTGTAAACATTGTGACAAGAATTTCAGTCAGTCATGCAACCTGAACAAGCACCAGCGTGTCCACATGGGAGAAAACTCTTCTTCACATAGTTAATAGTTAACTATAGTGTTAATTGGCGGGCATCTATGCGACCACAAATTGCCTGTATTCGGGGGAGGGAAGCCGGGTGATATGGTGCATCAAAAAAACGACAGTATGTTCAAAACTCTGCCGCCCGCCTGCTCAACAGAACCCGATCCTGCAGGGACCACATCACACCTGTCCTCCGTGAACTGCAATGGCTCCCAGTCAAATTCAGAATTGACTTAAAAATACTCACCATCACATACAAAGCCCTCAACAACCAGGCCCCCCTCTACCTCTCTGAACTCATCCAACGCCATGTCCCGCACCCGCTCCCTCAGGTCAAGCACTGCCAACCATCTGGAACCCCACAAGTCTAACAAGAGAACTTGAGGTGACGGGGCCTTCGCAGTGGCCACCCCCTTCATTGTGGAACTCACTCCCAGCCCACATTGGAGCTGCCCCCACCTTTGGGACACTGCCTGTCTTGACTGTATGGTTTGACACAAGAGAACGCTAACTTGTACGTTTTATTTCTGTAGAAGAGGCAAACTAATATTGTTTATGCCGTTTGCTTTGATTGGATAATTGAATGAACATGCACGCCATAATATGATTTGATTTGGGTGTGTTTGTGTTGATTGTGTAAACTTGAAACACTTGTACTATAAAAATATCAATTTTCCCTTCATCTTTATCCATTTTAGTGTAATAGTATTAGTTTACTTTAATTAGATTAATACACGATAATCAACACTAACACTTTATTTAGAACACACCCAAATCAAATCATAGTACAACATACGTGTTATTCAATCAAAGCAAAAAAAAACAATATTATTTTGCCTCTTCTACAAAAAATAAAACTTACAAGTTAGTTACATGGCTGCATTCTGTTGCGCGTGCCAAGCTGCCATTCTCTTGTCTATTATTCACGTCTCAAGACGGGCAGTACGTGTCAGTAGACCAATCACAGGCAGGCGGGGCGTCACCATGCCTCAGCCATGCCTATGCTTGGACACAAACGGAATTCACACCCTTTGAAATGTTCAAAAGCACACTAAAAACACACTTTTCCTACATAATTCCCCCACCCCCCACTTTGTCTGCCTACCTTAGTTTCTACTTTTTAACTTGTTCATTTTTCTCTTTTTATTTTGTTTGTTTTCTGTAAAGCGACTTTGGGTACCTTGAAAAGCGCTATACAAATTGTATGTGTATTATTATTATTATTATTATGTAAATCTACAGGCTGGGGCAGAACCTGTCAGCTCCTCACTCACTGGCAGGTATGAGTCAGGGTTGCCAAGTAGTCTTGTGTCCCGCCAATGTTGTCTTTTCTTTTTCCATAGTTGCAGTTTATTTTCCAGATAAGCGGGTTGCGGTTTTTTGGGCTTGTTTAAAAAAACCAGTGGCTTGTTTTGAATATCAAACAAGCCAACATTTCTAGAAAGCTTGTTTTTGGAGGTGGGTTTGCTTATTTCTCTCATGAGAGTTGGCAACACTGGTATGAGCCAGTATGATACAGCAGAGGTTCCCAACCACTGGTACTATAGTAGCATCAGTTGTGCTGATTAGTGATTAGACAGCAGCATTATCTGGCTTAGGAATGGAACAAAAAAGCAGTTCTTATGGTGGTACTTGGAGAGCCAAATATTTTCTACAATTACATTCAAAAGGAGCTTTATTGGAATGAGCAAACATACGTTTACATAAAGGAAAGTAAAGGTACTATGTTTACCCAGGGTAACTGGACTAAGCTCAAGAACTTGTTTACAGCCAGGCGCTGCTCATAGAACATTTCATGGTAGGGGTTCAATGCCTTGTCCAAGGGCACTTCAGCGGTGGTAATTTTAACGTGCCGGTCCGGGGATACGAACTAGCGACCTTCCGATATCAAGACCGCTCCGTTCGGCCACCACTGCCCCTAAAGCAAGGGTCAAAGTACAATAAAACAGTTGAAAATGTGGAAAGTATATATACAGTTGGAGGGGGTACAGCATTTTGTAAACAGCTATGTCACATTGCATCGTTATATAGCCTGTATGAAGTTGAAACAAAGCAGATTCATTTTTGTCAAGACCATTTAAATGGTATACAAAAAAGCTGCTCTGTTTACATGTGATAGAGTTACAGACAGTAAGAGTTCAAATGGAGAAAGAAGAAACAGAACAAGATTAAAAAATAAAGTAGGGAAAATGTGTCTCTAAACTAAGTGATATTATGATTCTTTGACAGTCCCAGTCACATTAACAGCAAGTAAAAAAAACATGTCAGCATGCCATTGCACCATTTTGTATGCATATTAATGAATATAATTGTGGACATGTCTTTACATTCTGAGAAATGTTGGAATGATGCTCATGTTTATATTGACACTGATGCTCATTATTACCCAACAATGGGGGCAGTGTCTGTGCCACAAAATGCAACTAAATCGAACCCCCCACCATATGACTCCTTCGTCACAAACTGTGCAATTGAACACTCATTCCCCTGTATGAGTCCCCCTGTGTGTGTGTGTTTTCTTTAGACCACACTTTCCTTTAGACTGCATCCGTTGCCATAAACTGTACAAGTAAAGGGCTTTGTGCCTGTGTGTGACATTGTGTGCCTCTTCTTAGCTCCCTTTCGGTCAGCTTGTATATTCATATTTTCATGTTTCCATTTTCACTGTTCTTTGAAAAGGCTTCTCTTGTTCATCTTTAACCTCTGGAGGCCCCTGGCTTCCGGCCGGACCAGACTGGTCTGTTTATTCCCTCTTTTTCAGGGGAAACTCCTCTTAACACAAAGGGAGGTGCAGAATATCTAGGCAAAATGTGTGTTTTCATTCCGTTTTTCTGGCTGTGGGAGTTTCTTAATTGGCCCACCAACAGTCTCTGAAAGCTTGAAGAAAAAAAATCCCTCCCTCATACCAATACCATGTACAACATAATTATCAATGCAACCTAGTAAAATAGATAAATGGGGGGGGGGGGAAGTTAAAAATGTAAATGTTTTAACCCTAACCCTGTGCACAAAACTGCATTATCGTGTCATCAATGAGACGATCAGTGTTACATAGTGGAAACATTTTGAACTGAATTAACTTCAGTGCTCCCATTTTGTTGTTGTACACAATATGCATATTAAACCACGACAGCCTGTTTTGGGGGTCGAATGATGTGACCCTCCCCCCGTCTCCACATTCCTGTGAGTTCACACTTCAGGCCCGTCTAGTGAAGCCATCAATGACCCACATTTGCATCCGTTTGATTCCTTTTCTAAAGACAGCTAATCCATCATGCAGGTGCAGGGTTATAGTGACAGATTCCAACAGAACCACACAATTTAGCCTGCGGAAATCTTGAAAGAGAAGCAATTGTTTTCTTTACCTCGACATCCTTAATACTGAACTGTGAAATGGCTTCTACAGTTTTTGACTATTTGAATGGAAAGTGCAATGGGAAATAAGGCCTACATTTGTTAGATTTCCTACAGGGTTGAAGTGTTTGAACATAATGTGACGCTATATTAACATTATGCTGGGGACCCCCTGCAACCCCCGGGCTCCCTTGAGGACCTTGGACCCCTGACCTCACTTTGAGAACCACTGCCAATGAAGTTGGTATCGTTCAAAGTTAATCATCATCATCATCATTTTTCGACCGCGGTCGAGATCATGGATTTCACAATGCCACGCCAGACTTTCCGGTCCTTCATTGCCATCCCCAGTTCCTGCGTATTACTGATGCATGTGTCCCTATAGCGATGACATCAGGGAACGACAGTTTTCTACCTCTGGTCTGCTTTGAGGCAGGACTCCATGAGAAGAATAGATATAAGTTTGTCAGCTGTGTAGCAGTTGCCGGCAAACTGTGTTCTTCTGGATCGGACTATAGTGAAGAAACACGGGGAAGGTTGCCGTATATTAGTCGATGGGTGGCTCTTCCAAGACAGATTTTGCGCTCTCATTAGAAGGCGTGTGCAAGTGCCATCCAACCATCAAAGTTAAAACAAAAACACAAACTGTGTTCTTCTGGATCGGACATGTTTTTTATATAAAGTTTTAATAGAAACAAAGTAATAAAATAAGATGCACTGTGACTAGATACATTGATAGAATGAAGTCGATGAAGATACAGTTGAGAAAGCTAAGGATAATTGAGAAATCGGCAGCTAAGATTACAGACAGTCACTGTAAAATAGCAAATATAGTTTAGTTTGTATTCTTCCTCTCACAAGAAGACATGTTAGCTGTTATTCTCCTTACCTAATAGACGTATTGGGAGTGCAAGAAACTGTGTGCGGACATCCTACTGTATCTGTATATTTTTGTTCAGCACCGGTCAACTTTTTCTGAGATCAGCGTGCTTCCCTTTTGGATTCTATCTCAGCTGTTACGTTAGCCACATGTTATTACGTTTGGTCAGTTTTCATAAATTATTTATCTTAAAAGGCAATATGGTGAATATTATAACCCAATACATTATTAACATCACTTTGCATTGTTATGAACCAGGGGAAGGGGAACCTGCAGAAGTGAATGTTGTAGGCTAGTTGAACTATACTTCTATCATTGAATTTTGTTATGTAAACTAAATGCAACAGACTATAACAAACTTGAACCAATCACTTAAACTGGAAAACAAGTTTTAAATTATTTAAAGAATGTAACATCAATGCACTACATTTTGTTTTCCTTTGTAGGCCTATGAACAGTTTGTACATGATTTGACTAGGGGGGGGGGGGGTGTATTGTGTGGGGGCTGTTGACCTTCAGTTTCAGTGTCCCACCCATATAGGTCCCACCCCCCACTTGTGTCTATTGTTGCTGTGTCCCACCCAGAGGTCCCGCCCCCCACTCTGATTGGGCCACCATACACCCTCTGTGAGTATTTAGCAGGACTAGTCTGTCTTGTGTGGTGTCACAATAATCTGTGTTGTAATAAGAATCGAGCTCTCTCTCTTCTGGACTTCTGGAGAATCTGGACTGGATCAGGTGTGTAGTGTGCTTTCGTAAATGTTGTGTGAAGTGTGTTTTATACACTTAAGTCCCAATAGCCTGCACATCATGCTGCTATGGTCATGCAAATTATGTTTAACCTCAGGATATACTGAATGTAGATTTATTTTGTTTATTTTTTATCCTTGTTCGCCCTGTCCTATCTTGTGTTCTGAAATCATCAGTGCACTTTCTTTCAAAAAAAGTGTATGCTACAGAAAGTGTTAAATTCTTGTTTTTATGTGGCCAAACACCCACCAGTTAATACCTGTTTTTCACCTTTGCACTACCCTCCTGAACAGAAGCCTCGCCCACAGCTGCAGTGTGTTGTGTGTCTGATAATGGGGGAGGGCCGGGTAACTGTTAGGGTCATAAATAATGCCTCACAAACAGTGAATCTTCGATTGGGCCGTTTGGCTCAAAGGCTTTCAGGATGAAACAAAATATATATATTTTTGAAACCATATATAGGCTATATATATTTGAATATTCTAACTACACCTAAGGTCTATTATAATCTAATAGACCATACATATGTTAACTCTATACAAACGCATACAAAACAGAAAAAGTAAAAAAATCGTTCCATCTTTAAACCTGTGGGGTGTAATACAGTTGATTTGACTCTCATGCTGAACTACTTAAACCATTATACTTAATATGATCTCTGCTGTTTTCTCTACTAGAACTGCTGTAAAGTTGAAACACCGCACCCGCACCGGGGAACATTCCAGAGGAGGAAGTGCTATACTATAGCTCACAAAATGGCTTCCTGGAAAAGACAAGAGAAGGAGCTCACCTGTCCCGTGTGCCACGACATCTTCAAACACCCCGTTATCCTGCCATGTAGCCACAGCTTCTGCAAAGCCTGCCTGAAGCAACGGTGCGCCGGCGGAAACCCGACGTGTCCCGTTTGCAAAACGAACACCGGCTCCCAGGATGAACCTACTACTAACTTGGCGTTGAAGAACCTGTGTGAGAACTTCTTGGAGGAGAGGAGTCACGGCTCTCTGTCAACAAGGTGTGAGATGTTCTGCACTCTGCACGGCGAGAAACTCAGCCTCCTCTGCCTGGACGATGAACAGTTGGCGTGCCGTGTGTGTCAGCATTCGGCAAAACACGACGGGCACGAGTTCAAAAGCATCAACAAAGCTGCAACGTGTTACAAGGAGAACCTTCAGAAATCATTGAATTCCGCACAGGAGAAACTGGAGGATATTAATACAGTTGTAACTAATTAGATCATAGGAAATGGTTCTATTTCTGATTTTTATTTCCCCATTTAGGGTTTTTCTCGAAAACCATTTTGAACTGCATTTTGCATTTTAAATAAACGTGGTGTTTTTTTTATGAAGGACCCCAAGGGAGACTCTTTGGTATTAAAGCATCTTGTTTTGAACTATACTTTACTGTGCTTTTTCTCCCCTGCAAACTGTTAAAGTATTCAATCAATTTCCAACATGACATAAACTAGAATGCTATCTGGCCCTAAACAGAGAATACACAGTGGCAGAATACCTGAGCACTGTGACTGACCCAAAACAAAGAAAAATCTTAACTAGGTACAGACTCAGTGAGCACAGTCTCGCGATCGAGAAAGGCAGACCTGTATCCCGAGAGAAGACAGACTATAGTATGCACCCACTGCACACTAAATGAAGTGGAAACCGAGCTACACTTCCTAACCATCTGTCCATTGTACCAGGACATCAGAGACACATACTTCCCACAGATTGCAACCACACACGGAGATTTTGAAAACATGACCAATGACAAAAAACTCCCATATCTGCTGGGCGAAGTAGGCTACAACAATGTGCAAACACAGCAGCAAGATTTGTGAGTTGCTGTGATAGGAGAAGGATATCAAATGGAACACAACCACCCTAAAAACTAACCATTGTGTATATTCCTGCACTATACCTGCATCGAGTGATCTTGGTACATAGAAGTTGATCTATTGAAGATTCTGACCTTCAAATGTACATCATTTTTGTTTTGATTGTATTGCTGTATTGTTGTATTGTTCTTTCTGCTTTGGCAATGTAAGCGTATGTTTTCTCATGCCAATAAAGCCATTTGAATTGAAATTGAATTGACATCCTTTGTTTACATCAACATTGAAAAACCTAAAAAAAAATGCACATAATGTAGGAGGCATTTTGTCATACTCCTATACGGGCTGGGGTAACACCTGTCAGAGGGCAATGTTGAACAGGATGAGTAGAGCGAAAGCTCCATGTCCTCCCGGTCAGGGTTCCTCACTGGCAGGTGAGCCAGTATAGGGTACAACAGCAGTGCCAAACAGTGGTAGGAATTAATTGGCATAGGCCTACTGACTAAATTAATAGTATTGGTGTACTCTCGGTTATCTGGTTATGGTTTATGTTGTGCTTTGCCCTGTGGTAAGTTATGTTCTCTTTTGTTCCAATTGGTCTTGGGGAGCAGAGCCTGATGATGATGATAATCAGTCTTAAGTGGCTGGCATCTGGGCTCTGTGCCAACGCCCTATAAAAGCCTGCCTCCCTCGTTCTGTTCTTTTCACTTGCCTCATGCACCTTTCCTACTATGCAGGGCACCCTTGAAGGATAATTCCATGCTAGAATGCTTTCTTATTTCTTACCTTTCTTTGTAGTTGTTACGTCCCCACCAAAGAGGTCCAGGTGTTTTTTTGTGCAAAAACTCCTTATTGGCAATTTCCCCTACCATAAGCCCTCAATGAATTGCATTGCATTGAATGGGGCTATGGGGTGTTATGCTAATTCGCTTATTTCCATCGAAAGAAGTAGTAAAGTGTGCCGCTTGGGATATTATTTACATTATGAAGAGGGGATATATACAAATAAATTATAATTTTGAGCGATGGAAATAAGCGAATACGTTAATACGTGCCACAAGCACCCACACACACTTCACTCATGCATACACACATACTACAGTACACTACTGACTACTGATTTCCACACTTCATCTGTTTATGATTCAATCCCTTGATTCCTTATTTTTGCTTATTTAATAAAATCAATGTATTTTTGGTAACCAATTTCAAAGTTAAAACCACATACACGGGCACGGTGGCACAGTCGGTAGTGCTGTCGCCTCACAGCTAGAAGGTCCTGGGTTTGATTGCCACTCGGGACGCTGTGGTGGGTGCTGGCGGCGTGTCCTCTCCTCCGCGTCATCAGTGCCCATACCTGAGGCGGTGTTGGCGAAAGGGCCTTTCTGTGTGGAGTTTGCATGTTCTCCCCGTGCCCCCTAGGGTAGGTACCCTCACAAAAACATGCAGTAATCCTGGTCTTTAAATTGCCTCCCCCTGGCCAGCCTGATGTAGGGGAAAGGAACTGGTTGGAATAACGTGTCCCTTCCACGCGCTACGTCCAACCAGACAACCCTGTCAGGTGTAAAGGAGCAACCTGGACACTCATGCATGAAGGAAGCATGAGTTCAAGTCCGTTGCTCTCCCCATGTCCCCCATATATGGGGACTAGGTTGGCGGAGGGTGTGTAGAGCCCAGGAATCTGAGTAGGCAGACATTTGAGTATCAGTGGATCAAGACTAGTTGTACATCGCCGAGTTCTGCGTGTAGAACTCAGTTTGTGTAGGCAAATCTTGTCAAATGGCCGATGTACAAGATCACAATGGGAATTATTTCCTGTTTGACCAATGACATGCTCCAAAATATGGATTCTGTGGTGAAGGTGTGCCCCCAGGTACCCAATACATCGGCTTCACAGATTGCCCAAGCTTTGCGTGATGTTTGCGCCACTGCATCGATAAAAGTGGGAACGTACACAACATAAAGTGAACACTCCGGTGAATAAAACGTCTTTGCATGCCCACCAGTGCCGTCTGTCTGAGATGCTGAGCTGGACTATTCACCTGCCGGGCGGACCACAGAAACACTACCACGCTGCTGTAGCAGTGGGTCACAAGCTGTACTCGTTTGGAGGGGATTTCTGCGAGGGGAGCGTTGTGAACGACATGGTGGTCATCGACGTGTACGTCTTCAACACAGTGTCTCTGCGCTGGAACAAGTTGCCCGCAGTGACAACCGAAAGTGGAAAACATCCCCTGGAGGTGCCTTCCATGTGCTGGGGCCACACAGCGGTGCTGATAGAAGATGCTGTCTACATATGGGGCGGTTTGACCACTGTGCAATTGAAGTGCTTCAATGTGCTTTACGCGTTTGATGTCGACACCCGCGGATGGTTCAAGCCGGCCGTTTCTGGGACTGTTCCAGAGGCGCGGTGGGGCCACTCGGCCTGCGTCTCGGGAAAGCTCATGTATGTCTTTGGAGGATGCAACCAACAGGTTAGATGCACCGATGCCATGTATACGTTGGACACCGCCACAATGGTCTGGACTTCAATCTGCTCCGGAGGCACGCTGCCACCTGCTTCATTATGTCACTCTGCAACCATCATCGGGAAACATATGTTTGTATTCGGGGGCAAAGGGTACGAGTGGGATCAGTACCGCAACGACATCAGAGTGTTTGACACCGAGACCAACGTCTGGCTGAGCACTCCTTCTGCACTGCTGCGTCCAGACGGACGCATGCGTCACACGGCCTTTGCCTACAACGGAGAGCTGTACATCTACGGTGGCGATAACAATCGTCAGACCTTCAGTGATCTGTGGAAATTCAACCCAGAGACCGTCTCCTTTCACGAGGTGGAGCCCAACGGGAAAGGCCCGTCTCCAAGGATGTCCAGGACCTGCTGTTGCAAGGTAGGAGATAGTGTCATCATCTTTGGAGGAAACGGGACATACCTGGCGTGTACAGGCCATCATCTGTATATCTTGGACTTAAGTCCTAGTCTGAAGACGTTATGCAAACTGGCAGTTATTCGATGCGGTTTGGAGTACTCGGGACTCCCACAGGGCATCAGGTGGGAACTGGCAGCCATGACTATACCAACACATCCGTGACGTATGAGGACGTGTCAGCCCAGTCATGGGCATAATTTCATTATGAAAATAACGCTTTCTCTTAAATGCATGCATGCATCATTTTTTTGTACCCCAGTAGCTGAGCATTACTACTCATTTTCAGCAACGCCCTGCACATGGAAACACACACGGACACACACCTGGGAGCTGACCAGCTGTACAACCACAGTCTTATACTGTTGGCCATGCACTAAGCAGCCACTGGAGCAGTTGGGGGTTCAGTGCCTTGCTCAAGGGCACCTCAGCGGTGTCGGGTGATCCCAGATTTTCCCTGCCCGTCCAGGGAATCAAACCGGCAACCTTTCGACAACAATGGGCTCCTCTAACCCATAGGCCAGACAGACAGACAGAGAGACAGACAGACAGACAGACAGACAGACAGACAGACAGACAGAGAGACATCTTTGTGGCTTTTTTGATTTCTTTCTTTCTTGTTTTTACACAATGGATCTGCAAGGAGCTGACCCTGTTTTACTGTTTTACTACATTCTTTAGTGTTCTTAGAAGCATCAATGCAGAGGAGGCCACATCCTTTATGACGAAGAGGATGGGTTTACGTCTGTGTGTGTGTGAGTGAGCAGGCATAAAAAGGGATGATGATCTAGTCAGTCACAATTATAAATATTTTTTCTTCATATTCCATATTGGCGGTGTGCTGGTGATGTAGACAACAAATCCCAACTGTGTGAAGTGAGGGGCGCTCTTATCATTATACATCATCATACATCATCTCATGAACAACTGAATTCATGTGATGGTTAGCCCATTTGCTCGTCTACACATATGACGTTCATTTTCCCTTCATTGTCAATGGCCTTTAATGTTTGTGTTGTCACAAATTTACCTCATATTTGGCGGACATTTGACCTAATTTCTCCTTTCATTGTCAATGGCAAATATGAGACGTGTGGGGACATAAAAGCCTACTCCTGTTACAGAAGAAATGTAGCAAATTCTTGCTTCAGGTATGCCTATGCGGTAAAGCCGCTCAGTCCCATGGCCATGATTCACACCTGTGCCCCGTCGGCCACCGGCCTACTTGGGAACGATGCAAGTTGTCCCATATGGACACCTGTGTCTGAAGAGTGCAAACTGACTGTGAAAAGTGGACTGGTTAAGTAATCAAATGGCAGGTGTGGGGTTGCCATGGCAATCAATTGTCTGAGTGAGGCTGGGAATTGGTTAGGTGAGGGGTCTTAATTCCTAATTCCTATCCCTAAACTACTTTACCCTTTTCTACTATTTTGAAAAACATTTTTGAATAGTTAAAAAAGCCAATTAAATTGGCACATTGTGAGCTCGTAGATATAAGCTAGCATGACATCCCCCAGACCTCAGAAACTACATCTCCCAGAGTGCAGCAGCAAGATATGCCTGCTCGTTGCCTGTTTAGGAGCACCTTAAAAGGAATTCTCTCAAACAAAACACCAGATGCAAACGGAAAACACTGGTTTGTTGTTTGCAAGAGGCTCTAACCTCTTTGCATATATGACAGAATGACCACAAAGTCAACATTTTCAGGCTGTTTTGCAGCTTTGATCTGAGTTATAGGGAGCGTTCGGAAATACCGCACCGGAGCACACTTGCCTATTAGTTTGCATTGCACAGTGTGCTATTTCCGAACGCGCCCATAACAAATTACTATAGGGTGTGACGATACATTTTAACAGTGATACGATGAGCATCACGATACATGGTTGATGCTACGATGCTACGATGCTACTGCCCTGCTGGCAGTCACAGAAGCACTACATGCTGCCCAAGCTGCTTCCCACTCTGCAGTACTGATTCTCCTAGACCTATCGGCAGCATTTGACACAGTGAACCACCAGCTGCTCCTAGACACCCTAGCGGATCTAGGCATCGGTGGAACGGCACTAAAGTGGTTCTCCTCCTACCTCACCGAACGGACCTACCAGGTTTCCTGGAAAGGTCTGTTATCATCCCCCCGAACCCTCCAAACTGGGGTCCCACAGGGATCTGTACTTGGTCCCCTCCTTTTCTCACTGTACACTAAATCCCTTGGCACTATCATCTCTGCCCACAATATATCCTATCACTGCTACGCCGATGACACACAACTGTTTCTATCCTTCCCCCCTTCTGCCACTCAGGTGGAAGAGCGCATCACGGCATGCCTGGCTGACATCTCACAGTGGATGTCCTCCAACCACCTCAAGCTGAACCCAGACAAGACTGAGCTTCTCTTCTTCCCAGCTAAGTCCTGCCCTATGCGGGAGTTAACTATTTCCGTAGACAACGCCCTGGTAACGTCTGTCCCAACAGCCAGGAATCTTGGTGTTGTCCTGGACAGTCAGCTCTCGTTCAAAGCTCACATCACAGCTGTCACTCGATCCTGTAGGTTCACACTCTATAACATACGACGAATTAGACCGTTCCTCACCCAGGAATCAGCCCAGCTCCTAATCCAGACAACAGTCTTGTCAAAACTTGACTATTGTAACTCCCTCCTTACTGGCCTACCAGCATGTGCACTTAAGCCTCTCCAGCTGATCCAAAATGCCGCAGCTCGCTTGGTCTTCAACCAGCCAAAATTCTCACATGTCTCCCCCCTGCTCCGCTCCCTCCACTGGCTCCCGGTCGCTGCCCGCACAGAATACAAAACTCTGATGCTGGCATTCAAAGCAACCAAAGGCATGGCTCCCCCATATCTTGCAAGTATGATTGAACCCTACAAACCCTCCCGCGCACTCAGATCAGCTAACGCAGGGAAGCTGGAAGTACCCTCACTAAAAACGCCGGGACAACGCTCCACACGTCCCAAACTCTTCTCCCTTCTGGCTCCAAAACTGTGGAATGCACTTCCCATGGCAGTCAGAACTGCAGCATCACTCCCAATCTTCCGCCGTAGTCTGAAAACCCACCTTTTCAGACTCCATCATGGCCCATAGCACTTACTCTACCCTAGATAGCACTTCTGTAGACTTAGATAGCATTTGAAACAGACTTATAGCATGTTATGTAGACAGCACTAGAATTGCATTGTATATAGTCATAGCACGCCATAGTACATATGTATAGCATAGTAGTATATATATAAAGTTTATACGTATAAATTTCAATATATAGATATTCCACTGTTACTTTCTTAGCTTACGCATGTTTCATGATGAATGTTTTTATGTGATGTATTCCCATGCTTTTGTTCTTGCTTAATGTAAGTCGCTCTGGATTAAGAGCGTCTGCTAAATGCCTAAATTGTAAATTGTAAATTGTACGATACATGGACGATATTGGCTCATTCATGGCGATACGATACGATTCAATGATTTAAAATTGATATACAGTAACTATTTAGCAAATAAATTAAATCTGTGAAACGTGTGGATAGTGCAGATTCTTTAAGAGAAACATTTTCAGGCTTATGTATTACTGGCAGCACGACCCATGATGGCTTTCTTAGTGTTTCTCTCAGGTTTCAAAAGCATTATGTAACACTTTGGCCCAAACAATGCCGCCAAAAGGCCAAAACTAGACGCCAAAATAGCAAATACCTCCACTACGTCTGCATATTTGCCTGGAGAGCTGATGTATGCTGGGATGAAGGCTATCCACACGGCACAGAAGATCAACATGCTGAACGTGATTAACTTGGCTTCATTGAAGTTGTCTGGAAGATTCCGTGCCATGAATGCTAAGACGAAGCTGAGGAGTGCCAGTAAACCAATATAACCTAGTAACACTGCAAAACCAACTGTTGATCCCACTTCACACTCATAGACTATCTTATCGCTGTAGTATTGTGTGTTTTTATGAGGAGTTGGTGAGGCAGAGACAAGCCAGGCTATGCAGATTATTGCCTGGATGGAAGTGAGAGCCAGAACTGTCCCTCTTTGCTGCATAGCCCCGAAAAACTTCATAATGTCTGCACCCCCAGGCTTGGAGGCCTTGAACACGGCCAACACCACCATAGTCTTTACCAGGATGCAGGAGACACACAGCACAAAGCTGATCCCAAACACTGCATGCCTCAGCTGACAAGTCCAGAGTCTGGGTTGTCCAATGAACAGAAGTGAGCACATGAAACACAATTTGAGTGACATCAAAATTTGGAAGCTGAGTTCTGAGTTGTTGGCGCGCACCATGGGTGTCTCTCGGTGGTAGATGAAAATTCCCAACACAATGGCACAGGTAAGTGTGCCTAACAATGAGATGGTTGTCAGGGAGATACCCAGTTCCTCATGGAAGGAGAGGAACTCCACGCTCTTTGGGACACAGTGGTCACGCTGGGGACTGGACCAGAAGTCCTCTGGACAACTGGTGCACTCTGTAGAGTCTAGCAAAGGAAAGACGATTAAGGTCACAGACATTCCAGCCTAAAGATAAGCTTCTGTATATACAATGTAAACCTACCAGTCTCGTTGCTGATCTCTCCCTCAGAACAAGCGATGCAGTCAAAGCAGCAGACAGGTTCTCCTTTCCTTCTGGCTAGACGGGTTCCAGGGGAGCAGCTCTCACTGCACACTGACCGAAGTGGCTACGGAGGAAATCAGTTTGAGTCCAAACTAAATTACATTCAACAACATCAACATTAGGTATTGTATAGCCATAGCAACCTTTTTGGTTTCAAAGTTCCAGAAGATGCTGTCTTCATCAATGATGAGTTCTTCATCTCCAGAGACCGACGTCTTGTACACGCCTAAATACTGAACCTCTGAGCTTCCATTAGGGAGCCACACCATGTTCATGACATCACAGATTGGTGAGGCGTCGCTGTTCTCTTCAAATGACACTTGATCACCAAACGATGTGGTGAAGTTGATCTTTTCCAGGTAATACACAAGCTAGAAAAGGCGACGAACAGAATTACGAAGAGCAAGAGACACGATTTAAACAAACAATGCATATTATTTTTCCCCAACCATAGTAGGTGCATTGAGAAATGGGATTATATTTGAAAAGAAAACCAATTAGTATGATGTATTATCACTATAAGAAATTTGGCAATACAGTTTAATATTCATTATGTATTATATTATCTGTCTCTGTCTGTCTGTCTGTGGGTGCGTGCGTTCGTTCGTGTGTATTGTAATCCACGTAACTCGAGAACCGTTCGCCCCACCGACTTCAAATTCGACACACGCATTCCACACCACCACAGGGAGTGCAGTGCCCGGAGTCGATCGGACCGACGGTTGGACAGAAGCGCCTCTGCCCGGGATCTAGGACAGGGCCCCTGACCAGGGTCCATATATGGAGCTTGCCTGAGCTTGCCTGATCTGAAAAACTCCATTTCTGGGCATGTGCCTGACACAGAACTCCATAAGATCTGGCCTGTTCTGACATCACAACACTCACACAGAACTCCATATAGGAATAATAAACACACAGACAGATGGGTGGAACGGGTATACTCTGAATTTCAGGTTATCCAGAACTGCAGCACGAAAGCCTCATTTGAACATACTTGACAATTAACTCCATATATGGACATAAAAGGGACACATACATAACTAGAACGGCACTCTGTCGAGTGCCTACTTGCGTGTTGCACACAAGTAGACCATAAATGGCCTACTAGCAGTATACTGTGGTTACTTGGGTCGTTTGATGCGTATGTCCCGTATAGCTGCATATGACGTGATGAAGATATATGTATCAATGCCAGGGTATAACTGGCTCTCGATGACGTGATGAAGATATGTACCAATGCCAGGGTATAACTGGCTCTCGATGACGTGATGAAGATATGTACCAATGCCAGGGTATAACTGGCTCTCAATGACGTGACGACGATATGTACCAATGCCAGGGTATAACTGGCTCTCGATGACGTGATGAAGATATGTACCAATGCCAGGGTATAACTGGCTCTCAATGACGTGATGAAGATATGTACCAATGCCAGGGTATAACTGGTTCTCGATGACGTGATGAAGATATGTACCAATGCCAGGGTATAACTGGCTCTCGATGACGTGATGAAGATATGTACCAATGCCAGGGTATAACTGGCTCTCGATGGTGACGTAATAATGATATGTTTCAGTTCACAAAAAGCCTCTGGACCTGATCACCTCCATATATGGATCTGGCCTGTTCTGACATCACAACACGGGCACCACACAGTCTAGTTCATAATTATATCTCTAATAAACAGTTTGTTATAATATCACACACCTGCCATGGCTGGACTGTCTGTAAACTGGCACAGCTGTGCCCAGTGAAAGGCCCTCTTCCTGGCACACACTGCAGCATGTCATGGAGGGCGTGGGCCACAGCGTACACAGCCTTGTACACGGTCACCTCTATCCTGAGGTCAGACACGTCCAGCAGGGTGGTCTCTGCTGTCCCCAGGTCCTCTTGTCCAGTGCACACCCTCCCACCGGCGTCCGCCCACTCTGACGGAAGGGGTGCAAATTTACACTTAAACGTGTGCTCCCAAAACTGCCTCACCTGAAGAGAATTAAAACTTGATCAGAAATATAATACCCTGTGAATATTTAAAGATGGAGTGCCGTCATACATGTGAGTACCAGGACACGTAAACGATTTGGGACAGAAAAGGTTTGGATGTACTAAAATACCGGCGTTAGAACGACTAGCTCCATTCTAATCTAAACAGCATTTTACCTCTACACAATATAAATATAACCTTGAACATAGAACTTAAACAAGCGGCTCACTATGATATTTTCACGGCTATTTCCAAGGTCATTGCCAGGATGTGTTTTCGACAAGAAGTCCTCGAGTCCCGGTATCTCTCCACGGTGTATTTCAACACCCAGGGTGCCTCTCAGGTAGGGCATGTAACGAGGATCCTGGAGGTTTGGGTCTGCTAAGAAATCCACACCAGCTATCCACTGCAAACCTGTCACCTTCTGCTTCACCACCTGTTGATTGTGAACAATTAACAATCAACAACGACAATTAACTAACTAGAAAAGTGCTCCTTAGTCCGAGCACATGGTCTCCGCCATGTCAGGTTTGAAAAAAAAACCTGCCTCCTGGTGGTGGCGCTAAACCGGCCCTTAGTTTAAAAAAGTGTTGAATGGTTTATTTGCTTATCGTGCAAAGAAGAAAGTGTAGGAGAAAACGTGATTAGAATGTGCAAAAGGAAACATATTTTCCTGCATTGCCGTTTAATTGTGATCAAATTGTGTATGATTGTACGCAATTAACCAAATGCTTGCAATTAAATAGAAACCTATGTGTCTGTATACTGTAGGCTTATGAAAGTGAAATGTCTTCACGTCGATATGACTCATTTCAGATTGAGTTGAGTATATGGTGTGAGTTGCCAGTGTGATCATAACCAGGTACGTGCAGAGAGTGTTAGAGGGGCAGGGGCTGAAATCCCGTAAGAGGGCACTTTTGGACAAAAATAGCAGATCTACAAGCTCACAACGCTGCGCTGTGGCACGTTGAGAGCTTGTAGATCAGCTGTTTTCGGGGCGCAACCCAGCACTCTTTAGCTAGTGGAGATGCAGGTGTGCAACGACATGGATTTCTAAACAAATGTGTTCAACGCAAAAAATACTGTGTTCAAGTTCAGGAGACTTCGGGGGGAAAAAAATGCAATATTCTCCTGAATGCTGCCTTCCGGCATGGCATAGAAAGGAGTGGCATTTGCATTTCTTTCACCATTAGTAAATGCTACATTCGTGGTCTGGAGAGGGCAGTCGTTTTACAGACAGGTAAAAGGGCAGATATAGGGGCCGAAGCCCCCCTTTGATGTCTATGTGTGTGCACGTCCCTGATCTGACCTCGTCCATGAGTTTAAGTGCACGGATCCCGTGTTGAATGACGGCGACCACGCGCGCTGTGGACTTCTTCATCACGGAGACAATTCTTTGCAGCTCGGCGGGGTCGCTGTCCCAGGGTGTGGCCTCCGCGTACGCCAGGCAACCCCAACCGGACTGGGCCAGCTCAGTCTGGAATATGTGGCCCGCGTCGTGGCCATAGGTGTCATCGATAAACAGCAGTCCGAACCACGTCCACTCAAACCGTCTCATGATCTGGAGTATAGCTCGCACCTGATCAAATGAAAAGAATGAAAAAAATGCTGGTGAATCTTTGATCTCTTTGAAAGTTCCGTTGCAGGGTCGGTCTGTCTGTCTGTCTGTCTGTCTGTCTGTCTGTCTGTCTGTCTGTCTGTCTGTCTGTCTGTCTACGCAAATCAGTGAATCTATAGATTCCACTAATTAAAAGGTATTTTTTGATTGATTGATTGAAATATGTATTAACAGTTTGCAGAATTACAGTACATTTCAAGCACAAACTCAATATAAAGCTGTTAAATGTGAGTGGACGACCCAATGAACCATTACACTTGTTTACAAGATCGGGGTCCACCTTGTTCAATTCATCAAAACATTTAAAGACGTACAAATAGACAATTCTAAGAAAGAAATCTTTATCCAATCTTTATCACAATCATATGAGAGGTGACATATGTGATATCAATTACATTCACTAGAGGGATGTATTTGTCATGTGTGTGTGTGTGTGTGTGTGTGTGTGTGTGTGTGTGTGTGTGTGTGTGTGTGTGTGTGTGTGTGTGTGTGTGTGTGTGTGTGTGTGTGTGTGTGTGTGTGTGTGTGTGTGTGTGTGGTGTGGTGTGGAACATGTACTATACTTTTAGAGAGGTTCACCTGGATGGCACTACTTATGATGGTTCTGAAGAAGGATGGGTACTGATTCCGGTCACTCAGGCAGGAGCACATGGCCCAGTAACTTATCTGAAAAAAGGACACATCTGTTCTGTAATATGACACTTTTTTTCTTTTTTTTAGTGGTTCCAAGGAACAGCAATGTCCGTTTTCACCTATGCACCTATGTGTGTCCGCCTATGTGTTGGTTATTTATTTATTTATTTGACAGGGACAACGCTCATTAATCAACATGTCAGTTTTCACATCAATGTAAATGGGCCAGAGTTATAGCCAAAGCTAAATTTCATCTGTAGGTTAATGAGCACCAGTACTATGAGTAGGGGATAGTGCTGCACTGTTGGCTGCTAATATGAGAGAGAGAGAGAGAGAGAGAGAGAGAGAGAGAGAGAGAGAGAGAGAGAGAGAGAGAGAGAGAGAGAGGGAGAGGTGGGGAGGGGGTGTGATTTTTTTGTTCCATTTCCCCTGCAAGCAAAGCGTGTGAGAGGAGTGAGCTGACAAGGCTGTTTTCATGCTCCACTCAACTGTCACTGTGCTCAACACCACAGAAGTGAAAGTGACTCCAAGATATTTGCCGGAACTATATATATACCTCCTAATATCGTTGTGCCTCATTCAGGCATCATCCCTGCATTACATTTCTTTCTTAGAAATGATTGATCTACTATATAATGCGCCACGTCTCTGCGTGCGTACGTGTGTGTGCGTGTGTGTGTGTGTGTGTGTGTGTGTGTGTGTGTGTGTGTGTGTGTGTGTGTGTGTGTGTGTACGTGTGTGTACGGTTGTAATGCACGTAACTCGAGAACCGTTTGACCCACCGACTTCACATTCGACACGCGCGTTCCCACACCCCCCACAGGGAGTGCAGTGCCCGGTATCAAAAGGCTCTGGCCAGGCTCTGCCAGTGCAGGGCCTAATGATGCCATCTCCTTTCACCTGTGCAATTTCCAGCCTCTGCATGCCGCCTCAGCCAATTGAGGCTCAACCAATCAGGCTCTGGCAATCAGTGGTGCCGAATTGATTGCCAAGTACACTTTTTAAGTTTGCAGTCTTGAATTCACACACAGGCACACGCACAGATCTCCACGTGGGACAACCGGCTGACAGTTAAAACGGGTGCTATATGACAACGTATATCATTATAGGTTCCAAAAGTTGCATCGTTCCCGAGTAGGCCGGTGGCCGACTGCGACAGACAGTCACGTACAGGTCTAGTTTAAATGAAATGGTAATGTGTTAATGTTGACTTCGATTTCAAACTCCCCATTAGACTATACGGTATATATGCCTATATGTGACCATGAGACTCAGGGCCTAAGAATTCCTGCTCTCGGGGCCAGGATGAATCCAACCTGGAACACAGATGCATTGCACTCTGACCTTATGAAAACTTACATTTGAAATCTGCCTGCTCTGCTAATGTCGTATCTCTTTCAAGCATAATGCGGGTGGAAACTTTTGTTTGATTTACACACAGTGTCACACAAACGTGACAAAAAAACTGCCATACTTATATACTCCTATACTGTATGACTAAGTACTGTAGAAGGGCATTGCAACGATACATGTACGTCATATTATACTGTGTATATCGTCTCTGTCGGGTAGACCCTCATATGTCCTGTAACAATACTGTTACTGTAGGCCAGGGGTGCCCAAAAGGTAGATCGCGATCTACAAGTAGATCACATACTGTAGGTTGTGCAAGTAGACCACATGACATGCTCCTAAAATATATAATACAAAACCTTTTTTGGCATCTACCAATGAAGGTGACTTGATTGATACATGACATAAAAAGGACATGTCAGCTCAAACCCACAAAGCAATACATTGTTTTCAAGAGTGTTGCAGACAAACATTACAAAGTTGAAAATCCTATGCCAATTCCATTTTGCCCTTCTATTTAGTGTGTTTGTCATATATCTAACGCCTCAGGTAAAGTGGTAAACTATTTTCAGCAATGGGATAATATTTTTGTGGGTGGGTATAGATCTTGTTGAGCTGGTCAGTTTAAAAGTAGTTCTCGAGTGAAAAAAGTGTGGGTACCCCTGCTAGTGTAGGCTATACGGTGCTGCGTTACTACGTGCCTCATTGTGCCACATTGGTGGCAGCGGTGGGGACAGGTTTAGCCGTGTTCCCCATTCCAAAGGCAAAGTATACGTTAACGTACCCATAAGCCCAAAAATGTGTAGCTTTGTACTGTGTTTGGAGCTTGTTGACCTGCTACTTCTGATGCATTTTTTGTGTGATGCTGTAGTATGATTGATCAAATATATAAATAATATAAAAAGGTTTCTGCCTGAAAACAATAAATATGAATAAGCGCATATCATCAATAGGTGATGGCAAAAGGGGGGGGGGTTCAAGTAGTAAACTTACCAGGGGCACGCTGTACAAACCTACTACACTAGATATGGCGATAGAATTAGCTGAGGACGCAGCGCCCACAATTCCGAGCACCGGCGGAGAGCCAACACAGCTGTCGTCCAATAGAAAATGTGCCTCTCTCCCGCTGACCAAAGACAACGCGGCACGGAACCCAACGCCGAGCGTGAAACAGGTGTCGTAGATGCTATATCCCAGCGTGACGTTGGGGAGCAGGCCGGGGTTGCTGTTGATCTCTGCCACGGCAAAAGCCATGGTCTGGGCCTGCCTGAACACGTCAATGCTGAAACTGTATAGCACACAAAATGACACTTTAACCCATTTTGGACTGAGGTCGATTAAAAAAAAAGGCTTCTAAATACTAACATTTTTTCTGAAAAACTGCATGTCAGGCCTTAAAATAGTAAAAAATTGAAAAAATAAGTGTAGCGATACGAGATAAGGGCAAAAGTACAAAAGGCTCAACATTTTGCTGTCAAAAAGAAATATACTCACCCATAGCAAATGAGGTCCAGTTGCTTGGAGGTGAAAGACAGATCAGGGAAGACGGGTGAGAGGTTGAAATCAAACAACCCTCCCAGAACCACGTCTCCAGACTCGTAAAATCGGTTGAGATTAAACAGTGCCTGCAACTCACAAGAAGAGGACGACGAGGAGGAAGAACAACACAGAGGAGAGAAGTAAGAGAACAATATCAAATATGAAAGCAGGCGTAGGACTAAAGAAACCCTCATGACTGTCCTCTGTCTCACCCCCGCCGCACCCATTCTCTAAAAAACCCATTGTCCAGTTCTTATACGTTTTATACACAGTGCATGGTGTGGCATCCCCTGTGCCACCACATGGCATTACATAATATTTCACAACACTGTGCCCATCCCCTGTGCCACCCTTGTGGCATTATGTGATCTTTCATAATCTCAGATCTTTCATAATCTCAGAGCAGAGGCGGACGTGTAGATGCGGGCCTTAAAAGGATCCCTGGCTGATGAAAACAGTCATTATTTTATTTCATTTAGAAATAAGTTCTCATATTAACTGTAGGAAGTATTACGTTGTTTCCACTCAATCCCATCTTTACGCGGACGACACAGTTTTATATTGTGTTGCCAATTCTGTTGAGGTTGCCGTTAAGAATCTGCAGCTTGCTTTTAATACTCTCCAGGATGCCCTGCCATGGTTGAGCTGAGACTCGTTTTAAATGCAAGTTAAACTGTATGCTGTTTTCTAGGGCTATGAATATTGACTTGGATAGTGTACTTACCAGTAAGACGCGCAAACGCGGGAAGCGAACGCAGCTCGTACATATTTGGGTTTTTTAAAGATTTATTTTTAAGTTATTCTTTTTTTAACCATATAAGGAGTCCCCAAAGCAGCTATACGTCAAAATATGGAGTGTGTTGCATCAATCACAAACAAATCACTCAGCTCCATATATGGGCACAAAGGGGGGACACACAGACGCACGCACGGACAGACATGATCTGCTAGGTCTCATAGTAAGTGCTCACGTCCAAATATGGAGTGTGTTGCATCAATGACAAACAAATAACTCAGCTCCATATATGGGCACAAAGGGGGGACACACAGACACACGCACGGACAGACATGATCTGCTAGGTCTCATAGTAAGTGCTCACTGCGTTCGCAATAACTTCTTCAGATTGCTCCACGATTGAGAGGGTCTCTGAATATAAATATCTTGGCATCTGGCTTGACGATAAACTTTCTTTTACATTTCATATTGTTGATCTTGTCTCCAAACTTAGACAAAAACTAGGTTTTCTGTATAGCAATATTTCCAAATTCCAGTAAAAAAGCTATTATTGAGTCCACTTTCCTCTCGGTCCTGGACTACGGGGACATAATTTATAGGTCTGCTGCTCCTTCACTTTTTAAAGTGGCTAGACACATGTCTACCCCTCTGCCTTGCGGTGGACTACTGGAGATAGTTATGGTACCCACCACTGTGCACTTTATGAGAACTCAGGTTTATCCTCTCTGACAGAGAGGCGAGATAAGCATTGGCACCTATTTTCATATAAAGGCGCCATTGCTGGGATGCTCCCTGACTATAACTGCTCCATGTTGGAATTGAACAATAGCACGTATCAGACCCGCTCTAGTGATTTTTTAAGGCTCAAGGTTCCTCAGGCTCAGACAGAGTTGGGCAGGACAGCTTTTTCTGTCTATGGCCCAACCTCGTGGAATGAACTTCAAAACTCCTTCAAACTGAGCTCCCTGCCTACATGGACCAATTACAACATCAACTACTCTAAATATTCTTATAACGGCACCCACTGTCCAGTGGACCTCAAAGCACTACTATTCCTCAAGCTCACACCTCAGGTCGAATCACCCGGAGGGTACTACCAAGCCACGCCCTGGAAACCCCCAAGTTTAAACACCAAATGCCTCGATAGGAGCTTTCTCCACTCTGCTATGAGGACATGGAACAGCCTTCCTCCGGTGGCTGTTGGAGACATTACATCTAGCAGTGTTTACGCCTTCAAGAAGAGGCTGAACAAACACCTCCTCAGTATGTGACTGTAATCCCACAAAGACTGTCATTCATCCAACATTCAGTTTACATATCCTGACTGAGTAACTGCAGATCATTGATAGGCTTTTGAATGTGTTTTTCTCATAGCCTGTATCTGCTTAAGCTTAAAAAAAACCTACCAGATCTTGATTGTCGAAGTAAAACAATAGGTTGTATTTTAATGTGTTACATGGTGGATTCAGCCAACTGCTGTGTTTTGTTTTGTTTTGTTTTATAGGCTTAGCTCTTTGCTGTGCTTCATGCCCCTTTTCTATACTGTACCTATTTTGTATTGTATTTTACTCTTGCATTGATAACCAATTGCCCAATTAGATGTTAATTGATACTAATTGTTGTTTCGTGCATATGTACTAAGATGAGAATTTACGGAGGGGAAGAATTCTTAATTCCCCTCTTCCTCACTGCATGCTGTGTGCGTGTTTAGAGTTCACCTGAATTTGTACGTCTCTAAATGTTATGATGAATTGAACATGGTGGACCCTTTTGTAAGTGTAATGCTTTATGGTGTCTTGTATTGAGTTGTGCTTGAAATGTACTGTAATTATCCAATCTGTTAATAAATACTTAAATCAATCAATATAACTTGAGCTTAAAGGACTGCAGGGCAGCTGTTCTCACATTATTGCTTTTCTAGTAGGAGTATATCGTCTATTGGCGATTTTGTGTGTGTGTGTGTGTGTGTGTGTGTGTGTGTGTGTGTGTGTGTGTGTGTGTGTGTGCGTGCGTGTGTGCGTGCGTGCATGCGTTCGTGTGCGTCTGTGTGTGTGTATACCTTTTAGTTCTGAGCTCATTCTGAAGTTCATGTGACAAAAGCAGACCATATACCCAGGTGGGTTGGGTGTGCGTGTGTTAATTAACCATTGATTACATTTTTGCCATGTGGCGCCCAGAGCTGACGAAACACTGGCTCAACAACAAGGTGCAATGTTAATGTTAATTAATTCCCCACATCTAAAGAGGGGAATGAGTCCCTGGAGATCTGCTCAAAACATGCTCAAATTAATTAACAACACGTGAGTGCCATACGGGTATGGACAACAACAACACAGTACATACTCAATTGTCGTTAATATGTAGACGTTGTCGCTGTTGAGTGGAAACCTTGTATGTCCAAAACTGTTACCTTTTCAGGGAATTGTTATAACCTGTTCCAATGGATCCACATAGTTATTATTGAGAGGCGCTAGCCACTCCTATATATGTCCAGCTTTGAGGGTTAACACAAACATTGTCCTAACAGAAACATTGTGTAAACACAAACATTGAATGCCATTCACAATGAATGGCCAGTTTTGAGTGTTTGTACAAACACAAACATCGAATGCCATTGACAATGAATGGCCAGTTTTCAGTGTTTGCACAAACACTCGATGTTTGTGTTTGCACAAACACAAACATTGAATGCCATTGGCAATGAATTGCCAGTTTTTAACACAAACATTGTGTGGTCAGTTTTGAGTGTTTGTGTAAACACAAACATTGTGTACACACAAACATTAAAGACGAAAGTGAGGACGCAAATTGTGATTGGACGGAATGAGATGATGTAAAAGCACCCCTCACTTGACGAAGTTGACGGGTGTGATTTGTTTTAGTCACAAGCTTTTGCTAGTACATTGCTCAGTGGGTGGGAGAGCAACGCCCGCAGAAGGTCATCAGAACGCTGAGCAAGGCAGGAGTCTTGCTCATGATGACAGGCTTGATTGATTGATTGAAGTATTTATTAACAGTTTGCGGAGTTACAGTACATTTCAAGCACAACTCAATACAAAAAATGTTAACTGTGAGTGGACGACACCATACAGCATACAGCAGCATTACACTTGTTTAGAAGAGGGTCCACCGTTTTCAATTCATCATAACATTTAGAGACGTATACAAACACAGTACACACTTCTATGTTAATGCTATTAGGCTGGCCCCTAGACCTTTTTTTTGCTCTTCCTGAACCTATACTGTGGATTATACCAGGGACTAGTTGACTTGGACTTTAGCTCTTCCTTGAACCACCCGTGGCGTGGACTATTGGACAATTAAGGTACTCGAATTAAGGTATTCTTCCTCCGCAGATTATACCAATGTCAGCCCTCAATGTAGCTGACACACACTGACTCCTTGCAACTTGTACCTAGTGTCCTAGCAGTTCAAACCCCGGCTCTTCCTATAGGCACTATATAAATGCACCATTTACCATTTGCCCAAACCACACCAGTTCGGACTCCTTGGGAGTTGGGACAAATCCGTTTTAAGGTCAACCACACCAATGCAACTTTTGTGGTAAAGAAAAACTCCCCCTTAGCTGGAAGAAATGTCAAGCAGAACCTGACTCTGCGTCGACCGTGTCGGGGGAGAGAAAGAGAGACAGAGAGGGAGATTCAGGTAAATACAAGTAGTAGCAATAATAATAATACATGTAATAATGTAAGATAATATAAGGTGGAGGTGGCGTGTACGCAGCCACCTGGGTGACGGCAGACTGCTGGGCGAGCGCTGGTGCTTTGGCATCATGGGGGGGTCAGATGAGATCAACATATGGAATGAATTCTGTACTGGCCATATATGGAGCGTGACTTGAGTGTACAGGGTTTGATGAGGTCAGATAAACATAAGGAATGTCAGAACAGGTCAGCTCCATATATGGGGTGGCAGCGGGGGCAGTGTCTTGAGTGTACAGGGTTTGGTGGGGGCTCAGGTAAGCCTTACGTTTTGGGCCTGTTGAGAACTCCAGGCTGCCGGGTGCGGCTGCACTGAAAACTTTGGGGCGGGCCTGTCTAGAGTTAGCACATCTCCGGCCGATAGGTGTAACGGTTTTGCCGACGTGCTATAATGGAAGACCGTTTTTAAACAAAGCTAGGCGGCTCGCATGCTGTGGTTAGCTTTTTTACTAACAGAAATTTGTATGCACAAGGGCTGCCCAGAGTATAGACTATCTTTTGTTGTTCTTCTGGTTTTTTCTCCCCCCCCCCTCCCTTCAAAGTTAGACTGGGCCAGCTCTAAACTGACTGGGCCACGGCCTGCGTGGCCCAGTGGGCCCTAGCTACGGCGGTGCACGAGGCGCGGCCATATATGGATTTGTGACGTGACACGCGGAAATGCAGGTTTTCAAAGTAAATGCGACCTATACTGTCGCAATAATAATGTTGGATAATATACAGTGTAGTGGTATAATATAATGTTGTAGGAATCCTGTGAAAAGGCCTGGTCCACGGTCATACTCTTGATAGGCAGGTTAGTGGCAGGCCTTATACTGGACCGTGAGTCTGTACAGTGTTACGACGATGGACGGCTCGCAGAGTCCTATTCGTACTCCAGATTTAGGTGATAAGGTAACCACCGGTGGTTAGTAAAAACAAGAGGGATGAGTTTGGGTGAGCGGTGAGTTGCTTACAACCGCGGCCGCTGCGTGACGTCATGTTGTATAGTTTTCGGTGGTGGTCACCTTATCGTGTATGAACTGGCCTTATCTCCTCCTCTGTTGTAGCTGTTGACCCTCAACATTCTGTTGTAGCTGTTGACAATCTTCACATCACACTCTTGTAGCTGTTGGCCCTTCACATTCTGTTGTAGCTGAAATGTCCAGCTTACAGCTCCTGCATTTGTTTGTTCCATCCACAAGGGGTCAGTGTAACACAATGATTGAGCCAGACAGGGCTGCAAAACCCAGACATGCACGTTATTTCACACTGGTTAGGACAACACAGTGGTGCAAAGTAACTAAGCAGTGGTGTAACTAAGTATATTACTCGAGTGCTGTACGTACATTTGGGGTTATACATATATATATATATATATATATATATATATATATTATTTATTTTCCTTCTTTTTTTATATTTATGAATTGATGAATTGAACAAGGTGGACCATGCAGGACCTCTTGCAATTTTTGCAATACTTCTTCTGCTCCACGTCTTGGAAGTTGCAAGTTACTTTCTAGATTTAGATTATGAATTATTATTATTTCAAAACCCACATTAACCAATTAAGCCCTATATGTTACGATATACTAGCTGTTAAAACAATCAGCAGATCTACAAGCTCAACTGTTGCAATGTGATGTACTGCAATAGTTGCATTGTTTACTATACCAATCAGCTGTTTCATGGCGATAACAGGCATGCACTTCCAGCCAATGAGAAGCACATCAACAAAACCAAGGCCGCGCCCACTCCACGACTCGCACTGGCCAATGAGAGCGACGCGTCGACGAGACTGACGTCCCAACAAGCCAATGCGAGGACTCCCTCGTGTTATGAACCCGCTCAACCCCCCCCCCCCCCCCCTCCAGCTCCTCCCAAGCCCAGTCAGTGAATGCCAGAGAAGAGAGCCCCGATTTTATTTTATTTTCTCCCTACACTTCGTCGCGCAACGGTGCCGCGCTCTGGAAAAACCCACAGATCTACAAGCGCACGAAATGTCACTTTGTGACCGTTGTGACGCGTTGTGAGCTTCTAGACCTGCGTTCTTTCTTTTTCCCCCCTCCTCTTGCGCAGCACCGCAGTACGACGCCATACAAAGAGGGCATTATATTTCGATGGCGACAGCCCTCGGTGAGTGGAAGTTGTTCTGTCGTTTTAATACTTGTATGCATGTAGTATTATTTTATAATGAAACAAACGTCTCAAACTAGCGTTTTATACAATGAGCGCGCGCGCGTCCATGGCGCTATTACGAAATAGCAAAAGAAACAAGCTGTCACTGCGGTTTTTTGTACTCTTTTATTTGATTTGTATTTTTGACGGACGGACGGGGCTCTTTCTTTTTTCTCATTGTGACGTGTTGTTGTTTTGGTTTAGCAGCTGGAAGGTTTGGCAGCACTTTGTGTTTATATTCACTGAAACGTAACCAATAAACACGACGTTTAATGTTTACGTAGTTTTCTTAATAGTGCTTTTTTTGTCGCTGCCTTATATTCCGTCTTTAATGTATAGTTTATATTCGTTTATGATGAGAATTGCCCTGGGACAATAAAAGACGCGTTGAATTTAATATAGGCCTGCACATAATTACGAAGACAAAACGACACAAGTTTAAATGACAAAGTGTGTCGTTTTTGTGAAATGTTTCTGAATGTTTTTGGTCTCATTCATTTGCACGGACGGGGAGATGCAGAGGTGGGGGGGGGGGGGTTGCGTCATCATGCCTCAACTTGTTGACATTCTTTTGTTTACACCGAGAGACTCTCTTTTGGGCGGTCCGGTTCCGTTTAGCGAAGTTGCACATCCTTTCCGGAGCGGATACGGAAGTGGTCATTGTGTGCCCGCGTTGAAATAGCCCGAAACGGGAGGCGGGCGCACGGACCGGACGTGACCGCCGAGGGGTGAATGGAAACCAGGCATTTCCAATAAAGAGCTGATCTATAAGCTATCAACGCGTAGCATCCATAGATTGGAGTATTGGATGCGACGCATTGATAGCTTGTAGATCTAATCGACAAGCGACTACGTTACAAATTCATTCATTCATTCGTCTTTACAGACTGTTGTTATTTTCTTTTGTGAATCAATCAGTCTGGTTTCCTTTGTCTTTGTGTGTGTCAGTTTGTGCGTTGTTTTAAGAACTATAATAACCCTCTGGATTGTGTTTTACTTTTATTTAATTTTACAAGAAATGTATCAATATAAATATGTACATGCTTTACATTATACTTGGATGTAAAGTGTTCATTCATAGGCTTAATACAAAGAAAGAAACATGAAATTAAGTTTTAAAAAAAATGTAAAAGCACATATATGTGAATGTATCACATGAATCACATAAATATGAATGTGTGTGAGTACAGTTATCTTGAGTTTATAAAGATGCCTGAACACATTTTGACCACATGATCAGGCTGTCAGACAAAGGAACCACACACACACACACACACACACACACACACACACACACACACACACACACCAATATTGTCATTGTTATGATTTTGGCATATTTGAGGGTGGAAAGGTTTACAATGTCAAGACATCAATTTTGGATTTTGTATATTCTGTCTAGTTATTTTAAACACATTAGACACCTTTGAAGTTTTATTCATTCATTTGACTTAATTTGTCTTGACTTCGTTTATTTGATCATCGACGTGATGTTTCATTGAGTCTTCGATATTGTTTCGACAGATATGAAGTGAATGACGTTGATGTGAAATCGTCGTTCTGTCAGAATGGACGAATCCTTTGATCCTCTCAAATGCACAGAGGACCTGCCTGCCTCACCCAGCTGCCACATGGACTATGGTAACTATGAGGACCACTCGACTTCATGCAAATTGAAGTTTAAAATATAGGCGTTTAGCAGACACGTATATCCAGAGTGCATACATAGGCCTCACTCACAGTCACACGTAAGACACACGCAAGACGCACTTGTGTCCTGTGTCTTCTGTGTGTCATGGCCGCCTCAATGCATTTCCAATGAGAGTCACATGGTTTGAAGACACAACCTTGTTGCGACCACTCAGGAGGACCGTTAAAACAGCAGCTAAAATCATTGGCACAGCCTCCACAATATCTACACCCCTCGCTGTACGAAAAAAGCCCACAACATCATTAAAGACACTGCAGCCATCCCGCAAATACCCTGTTCCAACCACTCCCTTCCAAAAAAAACACTACCAGAGCAAATCTCGTATACCACCCGTCCCAGTAACAGTTTCTTCCCCCAGGCAGTCAGGCTGCTGAACAGCTGACCTTGAACTGTATTGCACTCTTCACTCACTGTCACTTCACTTTGCACTTTGTGTTCTTTCTTTGCACTATAGATGTTTGTTTTTGTCCTGTGTCTATAAGACTGTATTTTGCGTGTCTTAAGTACCAGGTCTTATTACTCAACTTAAGACCTGGAGGCGCGTGCGTGGTCAATGCTCTTTGGCCACTCAGAATAGCCAAATGGCATTGATCATGCCTCCAGGTCTTAAGTTAAGTAACAAGACCTGGTACTTAAGACACGCAAAATACAGCCCTGAGAGTGCTCTGGAAAAAAGAATCCGGCATAGGAAGTGGGAGTCAACTTTAAAAAAAATCTTCAATCTGATCGATGGAAGAATAGAAAGAAAGAAAGAGCGTTGACAGATGTTGACAAATCATCTCTCATATGGGTCCCTGCCACACTGTCATATTTTAACAATTAAGCTTCCTTAAAGGTTTCATGACATTCCTTTTCTTTTGACATTTAACTGAGAGTGTAGTAGAAATGGAACCTAATAGACCCTTATAAGTCTGAGAGTTATAGTGGTCCTTGAAATTAAAAAGCTTGCTCTTGCCCTGAAAATGAATTTTCAGGGCAAGGCCTCGACCTTGCGCGTTGTGACGGCCCGAAATGGTCCCCGAGCCGTCTGTTCGTGACACCTGTCACTCACCCCTGGGAACCACCTATTCTAAAATGCCACGTTGATTGCGCCGGTGCGCAAGCGAGTGTGGAGGCAGACAGGCAGTGTGAGAGCAAAACCCGTCAGCGGTGGACCTGTCATGTGAATCGTGAACGAGGAAGTTAGTCCCTCGATTCGAGTGTGTTCCGTGTCGTTTTGCTCCGTAAAGTGGCGTAGCCTCGGGCGTGAACCAACCTGCAGAGCTACAAACAACCATTCCCACGGACGACCAACGGCCAACTACAACGATCCCCGCATCTTGACCTGTCTCTGTCCCTGTCACCTATCACACACGGAGCAGTGGTATTTCCCCTTTATTATTTCAAGCCTCTTTTGTTTGTTATTTTGTTGTTTTGGAGACGATTAAAGAGCCGTGCTGCTCGGACAGACGGACTATACTTTTGTTTACTAACATTCACGTTGCGTCTGCATTGCGTGGATCTGGAACAATACACCGTTTATTTATTTATGAACTGAGAGGTTGAGACGCAATGAATTGACGGGTGGTTTCGAGCGGAGGTTACGTGTGTAACCATGGATGGTACTTTAAGTTGCTGACTACCTGTTTTTGTCTATTTTGGTTTATTTACAAACATTGCAAACTATTGGGTCTTAATTGTTTCATGAACTGATGAACTGTGTGTGTTTGGGTTTGGTGAAATTCAATATAATAACTTGAAACTGAGTTGACAAAGTGTGTTGTGTGTTATTTCTTGGTATAAGGGTTTACATTTTAATATGTAAGTCCTGTGTCGGTTTCACCAGTGGTTAACCCAGATGAGGAAGAACTCATAAGAAAAGGAGAAACACTTCTCTGGTAGACTAAATCTACCTGGCACCCCTAAGACAAATAACCATCCAACTGGGAAACCGTTACATAAAAGTGGCACCCCAGATGGGACTTCTAAAACACTGAGTATAATAAAACAAACATGGATGTCAACCAAACAAACAATTCAGTCAATCAGTCCAATGATTCAGTCAACCAGGCACCTGATGTTCTCAATCAACCAATCAATTCAGCTGATCAGTCACTTGATGCCGCCCACCAACAAGTCAATCAGTCACTTGGCGCCGCCCCTCAACCAGTCAATCAATTGCTTAATGCTGCCAATCAACCGGGCAATCAACCAATCAGTGGAGCTCACAATGTTCAGGAGGAAGGATGCCACACCAGCCATTCAATTCTTGATATGGATCTCATTGACTTAACACACTTTGATCTTCCACCTGCACAAGGCCGAAGGCCACCTCCACCTCTTTTCCCACCGCCGTTACTCCAAATGCAAGGAGATGTACTCTCTCTGCGTCAGAACCAACAAAGATCTCAGAATCTCATTCATGACCAAATCACACAACTCAGAGAGAAACAGGAAAGAGACACATTGGAGCTCAAATATGCCATTGACACACTGTCTAACCACATAACACAACTACATGATAAGGACAAAGGGGACATGAATATTGTTATTGACAAACAGTTTGATTACCACAGAACACAACTCATCACTGGCGTTCAGTGGCGCTTACAGATCCACCACCAGGAGCTTCTCAAAGAAGTAAACGCAATCACTACTCCTCTAATGAATTCAATAACCCACTTACAAATGGAGCTTTCACAATGTAGCAAAATGTTAAAGGACATGTCTGTTGACATGACCACTCTCAAACAACAGTCACTACACACCGCTTCTGTGGTATCTTCCACTCTGCCACCCCCTGAAAAACAAGCCACCTTCTCTAACCCATTGGCTACAGGTCATGCCACACCCTCCCAGATGCACTCTACTATGCATCCTTGCCCTCAGAATCATGGTCTCATTGACACTTCACCTATCACCTCTACCCATCATTCTTGCTCTCCTGATCATACGTCTGCTCATACAGATATGTATCGACGCCATGTAGGGAAACTGCCAATTAAGTTGGAATTTCCTACTTTTGGGAAAAAGGATGACAGTTCTGATCCACTCCTTTACCTTGAAAGGTGTCGTGATTTCCTTGCTCTCAATCCTCTAGCAGATGATGAATTGCTTGCCACATTACGCAATGTGCTTGATGGAACCGCTAGGGATTGGTGGAACGTGGCACGCTTGAACACGCACTCGTGGGCTGACTTTGAGACCAAGTTCTCTTCTGCTTTCTTGTCTGAAGACTACACGGATGAGTTAGCCGACAGAGTCAGAAACCGTGTTCAAGGCGAGAAGGAGAGTATCAGGGACTTTGCTTACAGCTACTACTCGCTGTGCAAACGCTGGAATCCAGACATACAGGAGGATGAGGTCATCAAGATGATTCTCAAAAATATCAACCCTCTTCTTGCTAGCCAGCTCAGAGAGAGAGCAACTACGGTTGACTCACTTGTTCGGCTGGGGCAGCAGTTCGAAAAGGACAGAGAATGTCAACAACAATACGACCTGCGCACCAGACCCTCAAACAAGCAGACAAACAAACAACCCAACCAAACCAACCAAAGCCAACCCTCTCAGTCAGAGTCCACATCCAATGTTGGACTATTCTGTTGGAGATGTAATAAGAAGGGACATGCGCCGGACTCTTGTTACTCTCTGCTACCACCTGATCACCCCAAAAACCGGAACAGGTCCTCAAATAAAAATCAATCATCCAATCCTCACTCTCAGCAACAGACAAACCAACCGACACTCAGTGCTTTAACACAACCAGAAAGACCCAGAGAAAACTCTTATGTCCATCCTTCCATAGTCCCTCCCCATCGACCAATACCACGTCAGCTGGTCTTACCTCTGTCTGTTGGGCTGTGGACAGGAAAAGCCATTCTGGACACTGGGTCATCCTACACCTTACTCAATGAGCAGCTGTGGACCGAAGTGAAGACCAAAAACCAAAAACTTCACCCTTGGGTTGAAGGTCCTTTGTATCTGGCTGATGGTGGAGCCAAGCAACCACTTGGATGGAGTGAGGTTGAGCTTCGACTGCATGATCAGTGTTACACGATCCCTTCAGTCATTCTACCTCCCGAAACTCTTGCTTTCCCTGCTGTGTTGGGACTTGACTTCATGTACATCAGCGGTATCCAGATGAATGTCACCCACAACTCTTACTGGTTTCCTCATAACCCCGGTAAGAAGTACTCTTTCTCGTCAGAAGGAGCAAAGCTGCAGGATTGGCGTCCTGTTGTCGCATTCTTTTCTGCTGTCCCTCCCTTTCTGCCCACCCATGACAACCCAGTTGAGGATCTACTTGAACTCGCAGTAAAAAGAGCTCAGCTGGAACAGTCTGAAGAGTTCAAACTGCTGGCACAGCTACGCCGAAATTCGGATGTATGTACATCACTGCTGGGACGCACTGGGCTCTTGAAGCACAAAATTCATCTTGCACAAGAAACTGTGCCCATCAAACAAAAGCCCTATCGGTTGTCTCCAGCCAAGTACAGCATCCAACATGAACTTCTGCAGGATATGCTGGCCAAAGACATCATTGAACGGTCCATGTCTCCCTGGGCTTCTCCTGTTGTCCTTATCCCCAAGAAGACAGGAGATTACAGGTACTGCGTGGACTACAGGAAGCTAAACAGCGTCACCCAAAATGATGCGTACCCTCTGCCTACCATCAACGAGATCTTGGAGTCCTTGTCTGGCTCTGTCATCTTCACCACTCTTGACCTTAACAGTGGATATTGGCAGGTTGAAATGGATCCACCTAGCCGTGACATGACTGCCTTTGTCTGTGCGGAAGGCCTTTACCGCTTCAAAGTTATGCCGTTTGGATTGAAGAACGCGCCAGCCACCTTCCAAAGACTCATGGAGACCGCATTGGTTGAGCTGAAGGGAAAAAACTGCTTTGTATATCTTGATGATATAATAATCTATTCCCAGGACAGAGAACAACATTTCCAGGACCTCCAGGAAGTGTTGAACAAACTTTGGGAAGCAGGCTTAACTGTCAACATTAAAAAAAGCAATTTCTGCCAGACTTCACTGAAATTCCTTGGACACATTGTGTCAGCACAAGGAATCGAGGTGGATCCCGGAAAGACCAGCGCAGTCCAGGACTTTCCTGTACCAACAAACATCAAGGCTCTACAGAGATTTTTGGGCATGGCCGGCTGGTACCACCGGTATGTACCCAACTTCTCGCACACAGCCGATCCTCTGAATGCCTTGAAGCGGAAAGGGGCAAAGTTTAAATGGACGGCTGCGTGTCAGACTGCCTTCGACACCCTGAAACACCATCTTGTCACCCCTCCAATACTTGGACACCCAAACTTTGACTTACCCTTTGTGGTATACACCGATGCCAGCGATGTCGGTGTGGGAGCAGTACTCGCGCAACGGACTGGACTTGGTACTGAAGACGTGCTGGCATTCGCCAGTAGAACCCTTAACAGAGCTGAACGCAACTATTCAACCACCGAGCAGGAATGTCTTGCTGTTGTGTGGGCTCTGGAAAAGTGGCGATACTATCTTGAAGGCAGGTTCTTCACTGTCGTCACTGACCATTCGTCACTTGTGTGGGTGTTCAAAACGCACAACCCCAGTACCAGACTTATCAGGTGGGCACTCCGCTTACAAGAATTCACCTTCGCAGTGGAGTACAGGAAGGGGAAGTACAACACAGTCCCGGATGCACTCTCAAGAGCTCCGGTAGATCCTGTTGACCACTCTAAACCCACTTGTGCCACAGTCTTGTCCAGCCATCGAGACTCGCCTACGGATGACTTCCCTCTCTCAGACGAGACTATCTGGAAAGCACAGCAGGAAGATCCTGAAACACAGATCATCTACCAGAAAATTCTGGATGAGGGAGAACAGGTCATCAACCCTACCACAAAGTTGACCATCATCGAGGACAAAGTCTACCGTATCTTGGAGTTGCCCCACCGAACCCTCTACCAAGTATACATTCCACAACCTTTCCGTCTATCACTCTTACAACACTTCCATGAACACCCAATAGCAGGTCATCTAGGCAGATTCAAAACATACAAACGACTTCAGTCAGTACTGTACTGGCCAAACCTCAGCTTGGATGTCAAGACCCACACCAAAAACTGTCCGGTTTGCCAAGTGTACAAGCCTGAAGGCCGGAAGACGGCTGGTATGTTGCAGCAAACCATTGTCTCCCAACCGTGGGAAATGTTAGGAGTGGACATAATGGGTCCATTCCCAAGGAGCTCCAAACAAAATTAGTATCTACTCGTTTTTGTTGACTACTACTCCAAGTGGGTAGAGCTCTTTGGTCTTCGTCAGGCCACTGCAAAGACTGTCTCCAACATTCTCACAAGGGAGATCTTGACGCGCTGGGGAGTACCAGACTTCATCCTATCAGACAGAGGTTCTCAGTTTGTCTCAGACCTCTTCGAGGAGACCTGCCAACGGTGGAACTTGAAGCATAAACTGACCACAGCTTATCACCCTCAAACAAATCTCACAGAGAGAGTGAATCGAACTCTGAAGACGATGATTGCCTCTTACGTAGGGACCCAGCATAAGCACTGGGATCAGCACCTTCATGAGTTCCGCTTTGCTCTTAATTCAGCCGTGCAAGAGTCTATTGGAGTGACGCCTGCAGAGTTGAACCTAAGTCGTCCTCTTCGTGGACCCTTGGACCAGGCTCTTCAACCTCAGAACGCTACGCCAGACTCTGCATGCTACGACCAGGTAGTTCAGCTTCACGACTTGAAAGCTCTTGTCAATGAGAATCTGACAAAAGCCAGAGTGAAACAGAAGAGGAACTACGACAAGAAGAGACGGGAAGTTCAATTCCACGTTCGTGACCGGGTGTGGTTAAGGACCCACCCGTATTCAAAGAAGGAAAAATCCTTCACAGCCAAGCTAGCCCCAAAATGGCAAGGTCCATATAGGATTGTGGAGCAGCTGGGCCCTCTGAACTATCGAGCGGTTAAGGAAAAAACGGGTGAAGACATGCGTGTTGTCCATGTCTCACGCCTTAAGGCCTGTTACCCCTCGGCAGAGGAGTTGGAGGAACTGGAGCGCCGTAAAGTTCTGGATATCCTGGAGGAGGAAAGCGACGAGGAGACCTTCCTTGGTTTTCCGGACTCTGAAGTCTCCCCAACTAAAATCTCTCTCCCCTCAGAGAACCCTGTGACGACAGAGGAAGAGGAGGATGAGGAGGAAAGTTTGCTGGAGACTAAAGCCCTTACTGGTCGTTACCAGTTGAGGAAAAGGAGCCCAAAACGATATGGGAAGTAAATGGACGTAAGGATAGGACCTTACTTTTTTCAGGGGGGGAGGTGTGTGACGGCCCGAAATGGTCCCCGAGCCGTCTGTTCGTGACACCTGTCACTCACCCCTGGGAACCACCTATTCTAAAATGCCACGTTGATTGCGCCGGTGCGCGAGCGAGTGTGGAGGCAGACAGGCAGTGTGAGAGCAAAACCCGTCAGCGGTGGACCTGTCATGTGAATCGTGAACGAGGAAGTTAGTCCCTCGATTCGAGTGTGTTCCGTGTCGTTTTGCTCCGTAAAGTGGCGTAGCCTCGGGCGTGAACCAACCTGCAGAGCTACAAACAACCATTCCCACGGACGACCAACGGCCAACTACAACGATCCCCGCATCTTGACCTGTCTCTGTCCCTGTCACCTATCACACACGGAGCAGTGGTATTTCCCCTTTATTATTTCAAGCCTCTTTTGTTTGTTATTTTGTTGTTTTGGAGACGATTAAAGAGCCGTGCTGCTCGGACAGACGGACTATACTTTTGTTTACTAACATTCACGTTGCGTCTGCGTTGCGTGGATCTGGAACAATACACCGTTTATTTATTTATGAACTGAGAGGTTGAGACGCAATGAATTGACGGGTGGTTTCGAGCGGAGGTTACGTGTGTAACCATGGATGGTACTTTAAGTTGCTGACTACCTGTTTTTGTCTATTTTGGTTTATTTACAAACATTGCAAACTATTGGGTCTTAATTGTTTCATGAACTGATGAACTGTGTGTGTTTGGGTTTGGTGAAATTCAATATAATAACTTGAAACTGAGTTGACAAAGTGTGTTGTGTGTTATTTCTTGGTATAAGGGTTTACATTTTAATATGTAAGTCCTGTGTCGGTTTCACCAGTGGTTAACCCAGATGAGGAAGAACTCATAAGAAAAGGAGAAACACTTCTCTGGTAGACTAAATCTACCTGGCACCCCTAAGACAAATAACCATCCAACTGGGAAACCGTTACAGCGTGCAGACTCGGCCCCCAGCCTTGGTACGCTAAAAGTTATTGCTGTAGAGTCTGCACCTATAGAGCGCCGCAGTCCCGCCCCCTTTCAGAAAAGCGACTGGCCCAGGAAGTGGAAGCCCCATGCATTCTCCCATCGGCACTTTTAATATAATTTATTTAAAGACGGTTACGCCGCGGACTAAGCCAATTCGGATCGTGACGAATCATGACAATGAACACAATATTTTGGGCCGATCAAATAATTTATAAGACGAAAAATAAAACAAATAGTGTTGTCTCCTGACTTTCTTTTCTTCTTTCTAATGATTTGATCGTCCCAAAATATTGTGTTCATTGTCATGATTCGTCACGATCCGAATTGGCTTTGTCCGCGGCGTAACCGTCTTTAAATAAATTATATTAAAAGTGCCGATGGGAGAATGCATGGGGCTTCCACTTCCTGGGCCACTCGCTTTTCTGAAAGGGGGCGGGGACTGCGGCGCTCTATAGCCCCCATGAGCTGAGTAATGGAAGCTGCCATTTCCGTTCACGGAAATATATTTTAAAATATCTTTAGAGCTTATTTTCTGCTAAACAACAAGCTAGATGTTTTCTATTTATATTAGGATAAATGTGCACGACTGTAAAGACGAAACGGAAGTACAGTTTACTCATGACAGCTCTTCCGTTGGCCCCAGAACTGAATGATGAAGCATTTGGAAATTGTCAACAGTCTGGTTAACGCGAGACTACGCAAACGTGATGGAACCGGTTCCGGTTCCCCAATGTTGGATCCGGTTCTTCCGGATCCCAACCCCAGCCCGCAGGGCTCTTCAAAAGGGGGGGGTCCCTCCCTGGACCAAGTAACATCAATTGCAGGGTCCTTAGAAGACCTTAACATTGTTTGAGAGCCGTTGACTGCTTGCTCCCCAGATGACATGCCGGAGCTCCAGGAGGTGGAGCTGGACCGGAGCTCAGACGTGTACCTGCACGTGGGGTCCGAGGTGTCCCACCACCACCACCGCAAGGCAGCCCGGCAGCTCGGCAGCTCTCCGCGTGACAGCGGCTGGCTCACAGAGCTGGCTAACATCGCCACCGGCCCCCAGAGCCCCCTGGTGAAGGACAGCGGCGCCCCCCACAAGAGGTTAGACACGGAGACACGTCAGTCTTATCTGCAACACGTTTTTAGCGTATTCCAATTAAAGGCTGTCAAAGTTATCGTGTTAATGAATTGCGTTGAAATATTTAACGCAATTAAATGCATGTGCAGTGTTCCCCCTAACGCGTGCGCGCGGCTCAGGAACGTCCAGCGCATAACATTCATTACACGCAGTCACACACGCACGTCGCACGCACACACACACACACACACACACACACACACACGCCTCCTCCACCTCCAGTCTTGAGTCTTCCTCCTCCCTCTTCCGCACACACGCACGCACACACGCACACTACTAGTGGGCTCAGACGCAGCGCGCTGCAAGAATCACTCACTTGTGGACAGTTTGAAAATGCGGGTCCTACAAACGTTAAGCCATTAAAGTTGGTTCGGCTGGTTTCCTTTTGTCCAACGCGATTACGGGAATCAGCAGGGCTGCACCTGCAGTAGGCTATTACCAAAACAAACACATGGTACTTTTGAAAAACGACCATGGATATAAAGACAGTTCCCCTGTGCTGCTGTGCACAGCGGAGATAATGCACAACTCCAGGTACGAACTAAGGCCGCATTCACACCTAATACTTCGGTATAGACTCGATGCGAATGGGCGGAAAAGTTGGGATTCTTTCATATTTAATTTGCTGCGGTTTGCCATCACACTGCGCTGCTGTCATCCGCAGCAATTGGAAACGCTGCAGGGAACTTCATCAATGTGTTCCATTCATAACACAGTTAAATCTATGGTGTTAAAATAATACGTTGAGTAATAATTAGGATGTAAAATTAGGGTACCGTGTGTCGGGGACTATAGACGTCTCTCCCTCACTCTTGTGTGCACACGTGCGTGCGTGCGTGTCTGTGTGCACACTGTTCTTTTGGGCATGTGGAGGCACAGCGCAGACAGCAGCGCAAAATGAATCCGACCTCCGTTTACAAGTTTATCGACATGAAGAACGTTCCCATGCACTCCCTCCCCACACAGTGACAGCAGTGACAACAACACTCCATGTTTACGCACAGACGGACTGAATATTCTGTACACTACAGTGTTTCCTTAAGCAATTGATTAATCTAGGCCTATACTCGTCCTCATATTTCAATGAGTGCTTCAGTCTCCTTATTTGCCCACATTATTCACGGTTAAACGGGACATATTTGCGCTGCGTAACATTTATATCCCTTCTCCGTCTCCAACTGTGTTTAGCTTAATTTTCCTTTATTTGCTGCGGATTGCATTCCCACCTGCACCGAATCGAAATCAAATGCGATTGGAAGCGAAGCGAAACCCTTGTTTTTGGACGAAGTAGAATGCAGTTCTTTGATGTGCATTAGGATTCGAATGAGGCTTCACACCTGCCAAACGAAGCGCACTTTCCGACAATGTGCAGCAGGATTCATTTTAACCGTAGTAAAGCTTTCTGGTGTGAAGGCGACCTAAGACACTAACTGAAGCTGATCATTCACAACGAACTATCTCCAGAGTCCTGCATTCCCGCAATGAAGGAGAGACAATCTCATCTCTCACTATGGTCCACTTCTCTACAATGCCATGATTCTAGCCATAAAACCTACATTTATATGTTATTCAATACATTACTTTAGCGCAAAATATAGGCTTTTCTAAACCAAGCCCTGTTTTCAAAAATGGCTATGTACCATGCTATTTTATTTTGTGAATTAACTATAGTCTATACACAGTTTTAACCCATTGATTCTCAGCCATTTTAATTTCAAGGACCCCCAAATTAAATAGATAGAAATTAGCCTAGGGCCATTTCATTATGATATTCATCTCTGGACTGGGACCCCAGTCTGCATGGCCAAAAGCCAGTGTTCATTTAACCTAAAAGTGTAGGCTAGGCCTACAAATGCTCACATCACATCATATACTAAATGCATTAGAAAGCAAAAAGACATTAAAAAACAAATGTATATCCGCTTTCTGTCATTTATATTCCCACGTCCACAACAATATTCAGGAAAACCTGGCATATTTTGGACATGGTTCGAATGGTGATTAATCATGATGAATTCATTTTTAAGCTGTGATTAATCTGATGACATTAGTCATCTGACATTAGTCATCTGACAATTCCAATATTTCACCCATTTTGGAGCATTATGATATACTTTAGCTATTGAGAAATAGCAGATCTACAAGCTCATAGTGCGGCACCGAGTGCCATGCTACGAGCTTGTATGTCCGCTATTTTATTTTAATCGTGAAAATGTGCCTGAAATCTTTGGACATATATTCTTTCAGAGCGAACGTTTTTTTTTTTTTGCTTCTGAGGGGTTCCTGTAATTACATATTTTCAGATGGAGGTCGGTGCAGGCCTATTACATATAATTTTTTCATCTGTAATAGACATGAAATATTGAGCACCACTGAAACAGAAACATAGCTATTTCAGAAAACTGTCAGGACATTTAAAACATTTCGACTAAATGGGTTAATAGTGATTATTTGTAAAAAAAACTATTTCACAGACTTCTATATACCTGTAAACCTGTGATGTGAAGTAGTTGATTCAGATTCGAATTGCCATAGCAGACCTATAATTTCCTGAATTATAACCCAACTCTAGAAGGTAATGGCTCGTTGCATACTGGCCAACACCAACTCAGGACTCTTGAACCCCGTTTACATCTACACTGTCCTGATCAGATCGATTCATTGATTTTATTCAGTGTTAATAAAAAGAGAACTTTCCAGTACATCCATGTAGCCGGTTGCTCCTCTTTCCTTTGCTCGATAGTCGATACCATTCCCGGGTGCCTGACGCAGTGCCCAGCCAACGGCATCCTTTCCTCTCGCTGACCTTGTCTGTGATCCGTGGAAGAAGGTCAAAGCTATACAATTCAGGACTAATTGTAATGAATACATCGTCAAATCTCTCTCATTTGCTTGACTCGCGGTCCGGGGGGGGAGCGGCGGCTTGCAAGCCAGCACTGTCGGTCCACCTGCCTCGTGATATAATAATAATAATAATAATAATAATTTATTATTATTAATAATAATACATTATAATTGTAACACATTACATTTTTTTTGTGCAAATCACAAAGTGCTTCAGAGAGAGAGAGAGAGAGTGACATGAACAAAGAATACACACATTTTTTGATGGACCAAGTGTAGCGATATGGAATGGAAGAGTATTTTTTTTATTTTTTTCTTCTTAAAATTGCTAAATACAATATAGTAGCATTGAGTATTGATTAAATTGATTATTTGCATTGCAAAACGATTCAATACCGATTGTTTACATTGGCGTTAACGATACAAAGTCAAGCGATACGATACGATATTTGCTGTTTACATATCGATATACTTTGACTTTTTTAATTTAAATCAATATTTTGATTATAGCTTTAAGTTTAGGACACAAGCACACGTGTGTGTGTATATATATATAAAATAGCATTCGTGTGTGTGTGTGTGTGTGTGTGTGCGTGTGCGTGTGCGTGTGCGTGCAGATCGTCTCCCGTCCACATCTTTGGCCACAGTAACAGTTTGCATTCCTACGCCCGGCCCCCGCTGGCCAACAGCGCCCCCACGCCCTCTAGAGGACACCTGAGGGAGCGCAGGCGTGTCAGGGTACGTTTTCACAGGTCCATTGTTGAGAAATAATAAACCCTGGCAGGGTGTGATTTATAGACCCTGGCGTGAAGCGGAAGAGGGCTCTCGTATCATCCCAACAACATATTTTCAGATGGCGGCCGGCGACCAAATACATATATTTTTGGGGGTCCTTGACATGAAAATGTTTTGAGGACCACTGACATAGAAACATGAGTTCTTTTAGAAAACTGTCTGGATTTAGAAAGCATTCGTAGAATCGTCCTCAGGTCAAAATGGGTTAACAACGTACCTGAGGGGGCTTTGGAATAGAAGCGCTATTAGCGCTAATAGCTATTAGCGCTATTATTACATAGAAGACAACGCACACTTGGAATGGGAAATAGAGGGGGGAAATGGAATCGCTAGGCTTTCTTTTTTTGTATATAACTTTGTAAGGCTATACTGACATTCGTGCGCAACATTCTTGAAAACAAAGTATTGCGTTGATGGTTTGAGCTAACAGTTAATGTTTTGTTTTTTGTTTTTCATATATTTTAATTATATATATTTTTAGGGGCCATGTCATGCATGTGGTCTATACCTGCACAGCCTTTGTGATCTACTGGTAGATCATAATCTACCTTTTGGGCCCTAAAGGGTTAATTTAACCCATTTTGGGGGCGGGAACCCCTTTTGGTGTTTTTTAAAGCATTATGTTATGCTTTAGCTGTTGAAAAATAGCAGATCTACAAGCTCATAGCCCAGCACCGAGTGCCGCGCTATGAACTCGTATAGGTCTGCTATTTTTGAAAAATCATGCAAATGTGCCTGAAATCGTTGAATATATATATTTTCTTTCAGAGCGAGTTTTTAACTCAAATCTTTGCTACTGGGAGGGTCCCTGGAACAACATATTTTCAGATGGGGGGGGGGGGGGGGTCTGCGGCCAATGTCATATATATTTGTGGTCCTTGACATGAATATGTTTGAGAGCGACTTGCATAGACACATTTCCATTTTCAGAAAACTGTTCAGAAGACATTTATTTTTTTATTTAAATGTTTTTTTTTATCAGTAATGACGGTTCTATACTCCCATCAGGCCAGCAGCGAGTCGGAGTCGGGTGTGTTCTCCATGTCGTCCTCCTTCTCAGACGACGAGGACATGGTCTGGTCCCATTCCTGGCCCGAAACAGCCTGGCACTGCTTCCTCAAAGGTAATACACACTGCTAGGCATGTGGATCTCGTCACTGAGGCCGATTCGATACGATATATCTCGATGCACTGCTTCCTCAAAGGTAATACACACATACTAGGCATGTGGATCTCGTCACTGAGGCCGATTCGATACGATATATCTCGATGCACTGCTTCCTCAAAGGTAATACACACTACTAGGCATGTGGATCTCGTCACTGAGGCCGATTCGATACGATATATCTCGATGCACTGCCAGCCGAAACGATACTTTATAGCGATACATGATGGAATCTCCTGGCGATACGGTGCGAATACGATTCACCCCTCTTCCCCGATACGATGCGATTTGACAGCGATTCAATTCTGGACATTGCGATGCGATACGATACGATGTGATACGATGGCGATTCAACACAATAGAAAGGATTTATATTAAAGATCCTGGTCTCTAAACTGCCTCCCCCTGGCCAGCCGGGGCGCCTGATGGAGGGGAAAGGAACTGGTTGGAATAACGTGTTCCTTCCACGCACTATACGTCCAACCAGGGAAACTCCCCCCCCCTGTCAGGTGTAAAGGAGCAACTTGGACACTCAGGCATGAAGGAAGCATGAGTTCAAGTCCGTTGCTCTCCCCTTGTCCCCCCATATATGGAGACTAGGTTGGCAGAGGGTGTGTAGAGCCCAGGATCACATTTGATCATTGACACAGGGGTGAAAAATGGGTTACAAAATCGTGGGATATAAAATAAAATAAAAGATCTGTTAATTTCCCAAATATGTAAAAATGCATTACGTTTCAATTCAAAGCAATTCATTGTTTTACTGTAGGTTAGTATCATACAGTATAGCTCTGCATCTCAAACAACTCCAACTTATAGAATTCTGTAAGTAAACAAACCAGCTCTGCTGGTTATTGTGGAATTGTTAGATTACTAATCCTAGGCTATAGTTAGCTCTGGTCCATAGCATTAATGCTTCGATTCTGCAAATTTCTTTCCTGCATTAAGGCTATGGGACTTTCCCTATTAAATCTCAAATCGAAATCAGACCAGCCTCTCCTCTTTAGTGGAAATCTCACGAACGTTTGACCTACTCACCAATACAAACACGGGTTGTGTCAATAGAAAGCCTACTTTCCTTAGTGGACGCACTCTGAGCCCCCCACCACACGTATAAACGGTACTTTTTGGCCAAAAAGGGATATTTTTTCACCGGAGGAAAAATATCCTCTATGAGGCAGTTCTCTGGGCAATATCAGTAGAGGGCGCAGCGGAGTAACTAAAAATGTTTTTTTTCCGGTGGAAACAAAATCCCTTTTTGGCCAAAAAGTACAGTTTATACGTGTGGTGGGGGGCTCAGAGTGCTTCCACTAAGGAAAGTAGTCTTTCTATTGACACAACCTGCCTTTGTTTTGGTGAGTAGCAAAAACGTTCTTTTTATTTACACTAAAGAGTAGAGGCTGGTCTGCATTCATGCGAGCGGCGGAAGTTGAAAGTAACATAGCTCTAAGGCACGCATTAGAGCTATGGACCAGAGCTAGGCTATAGTACATTATATAATATATACTGTATTTAACCTCAAAGGTCAATTTGAGGTTTTGAGTATAGAGGGTTTAATAAGAGATTAAAATGTAATAGTACATCGTTCATCAATTAACGTTACTAACGTATAAATAGAAGGGCAGAATGGAAAACTGTCAGGATGTAGAAGACATTTTTTTTAGAATCTGATCTCAGGTCAGAATGGGTTCATCGGCAGAGCTGTGTCGAGAATTCGATTTGGCCGACGGTCACTTTGTGGCGTCCCCTAAATGGAATACATGTCATGTGCGTGTTTACACACACACACACACACACACACACTACCCAATCATTGACAGGCGGTTCCATTTTCTTCTCAGGCACACGCCTGCACTTCCACAGGGGTCCTATAACGTCTGTATTTCTGTTCAGGCACACGCCTGCGCTTCCATACAGGGGTCCTAATAACGTCTGTATTTCTGTTCAGACACACGCCTGCGCTTCCATACAGGGGTCCCAATAACGTCTGTATTTCTGTTCAGGCACACGCCTGCGCTTCCATACAGGGGTCCTAATAACGTCTGTATTTCTGTTAAGGCACATGCCTGCGCTTCCACAGGGGTCCTAATAACGTCTGTATTTCTGTTCAGGCACACGCCTGCGCTTCCACAGGGGTCCTAATAACGTCTGTATTTCTGTTCAGGCACACGCCTGCGCTTCCATACAGGGGTCCTAATAACGTCTGTATTTCTGTTCAGGCACACGCCTGCGCTTCCACAGGGGTCCCAACGTGGAGTGGCAGGACGCCGACGACCTCGGAGACTCGGACGACGACTCGGACGACGAGAGCGTGACGTCGTTCTCTACTCTCAAGGTCCGTGACATCATTGACCCATTCTGACCTGAGATCAGATTCTAAAAATGTCTTCTATGTCAGTCGCTCTTCGACTTTTCAAAAATAGCAGACCTACAAGCTCGAGCTTGCTATTTTTCAAACGCTAAAGTGCAACTAAATGCTTTAAACACCAAACATGCATCAAATAATTTCTAACAGATGCTAATTCCCACCAACACCTCACTGCTCCTTGTGCTTATGAGCAACTGACTGGTTTCACGTCACTGGTTTCACGTACAAGCAACTATACAACTAAAGATCTTTACACACTGGAGAGACGTGATTAATAAATCACAGGTGTAACTATAGTCACACGCATGATAACAGCATCCTAAGGTTAGCAAGGAATATCACCTCTAATACTATCGGCATGTGGTGTATGGAGAATATAGGTTGCTACCTTCAGGAAGGAGATACAGTGTATAGTGTACCAGCATACAATAAGGTCGGACTAAAGAGGTCCTTTGTCCACCAGTCGACCTTGAAGCTTACTCAGGAGTTGTAGTAGCCACAGGGTAATCTAGGCGGTGGATATTGATCTTCTCTTCATGTCTTTATGTATGTAAATTGTCTTGTTCTTTGTGTTACGTCTGCATACTTGGCTGCTGGGTCGCGAGACAAATTTCAGTGTGAACTGACAATAAAGTACTATATCATATCATATTCACATACTGTCATGTAGTTGATGCCGCATTTGTTTCCGAATAAAAAAACTGTGTTGCTTTTATATCTGCGTAATATTCACATCAGGACCGAAATGAGTCCCTTTTCGTGTAATTGGCTCGATTGATTGGCTGTGGGTTTGACTTGCGGTGCGATTTGATTGGCTGTGGGTTGACTTGCAGTGCGATTTGATTGGGCTGTGGTGTATTTCAGCGCTACGGTTCGGAGGGTCTGCAGCTGGTGAACCGCGAGGAGACGCTGTCGTTCAGCCAGGCCGTCCTCAAGTTGACCTTTGACCCCGGCTCACCTGACCACGGGCTTTTAACTGCGGAATGTCGACTGGACCATCCCTTCTTCGTCAAAAACAAAGGTATGTACAAATGGAACCATTTGTACACTCAGAGTTACAGACCCATAAGGGCCCAATTGGTTCCAAACTATCATTTAGCTGGGGACCCCCTGGAACTGCCTCAAGGACCCCTGGGGGTCCCCGGACCCCACTTTGGGAACCACTGCCCTAGGGTAAGTACCCTTATCCCTCCGCGGCGCCTGATGGAGGGGAAATTAAGTAACTGGTTGGAATAACGTGTTCCTTCGACGTGCTACGTCCAAACCAGGGAAACTCCGCCATGTCAGGTGAAAGAAGCGGCTTGGACGATGATGAGGGAAGCATGAGTTCAAGTCCGTTGCTCTCCCCAGATTGGCAGAGGGAGAAAAATTGACACTAGGTGAAAAAAAATGGGTTACATAATCGTGGAAAAAAAGATTATAAAACAAATTGCACATTTTTCGTCTTAGTTTAAGTCGACAAAAACAACAGTGCACAGCAGCACATGGAGCCCTGCTGAAGGTGGTCTTTTCCCTTTTGTATCCATTTGGGTTTCTTGTCTTTTCAGGGTGGTCTTCCTTTTATCCGAGCCTTACCGTGGTGCATCATGGGATACCTTGTTACGAGATGCAGGTGGGCGAGGTCTGTCTGCCGCCGAGCCACCCCGACGCCATCAACTGTGACGACTCCGTGGTGTTCGACACGTTCAGGAGGTACGTCGTAAACTTACATCTGACCTGAGATCAGATTATAAAAAAATGTCTTCTACATCCTGACAGTTTTCCATTCTGACCTGAGATCAGATTCTTAAAAATGTCTTCTACATCGTCGCACGATAAAATAAAATAAAAGCAGACCTACAAGCTCGTAGATCTGCTATTTTTCGACGTAACGTAATGCTAACACCAAAATGGGTTAATCCAGAGCAAAAACAAAAGCATGGCATACATCACATATATAAAAAGTAGTTTATCATGAATCATACGTACTGTATAAACTAAGAACGTAACAGTGGAGTATCTATGTAAACTATACATACTAATACTATATTATATATTATACATGTGTACTATAAAGTGCTATGACTACATAAAATGCAATTCTAGTGCTGTCTACGTAACAAGCTATAAGTCTGTTTAAAATACTATCTAAGTCTACATGAAGTGCTACCGTATCTAAGGGGCTAGGCTATAGGGCAAGTTTGGAGTGAGGCTGCAGTTCTGACTGTGATGGGAAGTGCATTCCATAGTTTTGCAGCCAGAAGGGAGAATAGTTTTTAGTGAAGGTGCCTCCAGCTTCCCTGCGTTGGCTGATCTGAGTGCGCGGGAGGGTTTGGAGGGTATACGATCATACTTGTGAGATATGGGGGGAGACATGCCTTTGGTTGCTTTGAATGCCAGCATCACATAATGACCTGTTCAGGAGGTATGTTTATCCAACCTGTGTTTTCGCAATTTTTGGTGGTCTCTCTGTAGACGGAAGATGCACCCTAGACACCCCTGTCAGAGATATGAGAGAGAGAGAGAGAGAGAGAGAGAGAGAGGAGAGAGGGACACATGGATTCAAGTTCTCTATCGCCACCACAACTGATTTCAGTTGTCTTCTCTTGACTAACTCTCTGCTTTCTTTCTTAAAGAGAAAGTATATTTAAACGTTGTTGAACAACATGGCGAGCGATTATGTACAAATCCCACAAACACCGTGTGGCTGGTAAACTCAAGCCCTACGCTACGGTAATGCTAGAAATCAAAGTTTATTTTATGATTAAAGCATATTTTGAAGTGGTCAAACAAAGCAATAGAATAATCATATTGTGTTAATTACTTACTTACTAATACTTAAGACTCAATCTTCTGTTATGGAAAGCAACCGGAACATAGGATTTGGAGTTTGTTTGATTGATTGATTGATTGAAATATTTATTAACAGTTTGCAGAATTACAGTACATTTCAAGCACAACGCAATACAAAATACTGTTAACTGTGAGTCGACGACCCAGTAACGCATTACACTTGTTTACAAGAGGGTCCACCTTGTTCAATTCATCAAAACATTTAGAGACGTACAAATATACACTTCTATATAGCCAAAGAACAGAACAGGACATCATCATAGAGGAGGTAAGAAGAGAAAAGAAACATATACAGTAACATATAGTAGGTGGGTGTGGGGATTCAGATAGTAAGGCTGCAACAACATCCATTAAATCGATTATCTGCAATGAATCGCGAGTATTTAGCTTAGGGCTGCTAAACGTTTTAAAAGACAGAATTAGAGACACCGTTTCTTCCCGCAGTGTGTGTGACAGTTGCGCATGCGCACTGTAGCGACCGGACCACAACACACATCACAACAAATAAGGCACAATGGCGGCGTCCATATAGTGCCATCTCGCCGTCGCATAAAAACGTGTAAAAGCTGCTTGCAAACATCGCAAGATGGATTTGGTGTGGCATGATGGGAGCACACCTACCTATCAGACCCGCTCTACAGCTGTAGTGATTGAAAAACCTGTATTTCGATGTCAGTGGTGCTCAACCTATTTCATGTCAAGGACCCCCAGAATTATCTGTATTTGGCCGCCGGCCCCCATCTGAAAATATGTTGTTCCAGGGTCCCCCCACAGAGGCAAAGATTTGAGTTAAAAAACGTTTGCTCTGAAAGAATATCCGCGCCACATTTTCACGATTTTTCCATAAATAGCAGATCTACAAGCTCGTACCGCGGCACCCGGTGCCACGCTATGAACTTGTAGATCTGCTATTTTTCCTCATGCTCAGACAGAGCTGGGTAAGACAGCCTTCTCTGTCAGCGGCCCAAAAAACCCTTTGATAGCCCTTGTTTCAACGGAGTTATTTTTGTTTGTTTGTTTGACTGGTTGCTCTGCATAAAGGTCCTTTGTCATTTACCCTGATTCATAATGTATTGTGTTTTCGATGTATTATTGATTGTACTGTGTCTATTGTAACCTCGGCTACATTGAAAATGAGGGCTTGCCCTCAATTGTACTTAACGAGTATAAATAAAAAATGATGATTATGATGATGACAAGCACGATGAACGAGCATCTGAGGAGAAACCACGTTGGTGTTTTCGAACCAGACGAAGACTCGCCTTCGGTAAGTTGGCTTGTGAGCTTGACCTGACTGAGTCGTCTTGGCTTTTGACATTTAAAATTAACTTCTACGTCACCAGACTTTCCACTGTGGAAAGCCTGCTTTATTTCTTTTTACCATTCAGTAAGGGTCACATTGGTCTGGCCCAATTAGTAATAGTCTTTACTTTGTGTTATGGCCCCTACAGACTGTACACTGTAGGAGTTTTAAAGTTGTCGGCGAGTTAAGTATTTCACACTGCAGGCACTAAATGTGTTAACCCATTTAGACCTGACGTAGAAAAAATGTCTTCAAAATACCTGTTTTCTATGTCAGTCGTTCTCAAACTATTTAATGGCAAGGACCCCCAAAAGATTGGCCGCCGACCCCCACCTGAAAATAAGTTGTTCCAGGGACCCCTCAGAAGCAAAGATTTGAGTTAAAAACGTACGTTTGAAAGAATATGTTCAAAGATTTGCGCCACATTTTCACAATAAAAATAAATAAATAGCCAAAGGTACAACATAATCCTTAAAACACCAAAAGGGCTTCTCGTTCTGAATGGGTCAAAGCCAAGACATCACGGTCTATACCTGCGTGCAGGATTAAAGAATCAAGAACATGAAATTATGACTAGAATGTTTTATGTTTCATATCAAATAAAATGTGAATGAATTCATAATAATAAATACAATATTTGAATTGAATAGAGATAGGCCTATGTTACAATATAGCTTGACAGATGTCTTTCCTTTTTAATCAATGTAAAAAGAGTAAAGTTTCCATGGATGCCTGAGGCCTGTCTGCACTCCACAGCAAGCGACTGCCCTCACCCAGTCACACCACCAAAGCACCTGGAAATTATCACTTTCCTCACTTTGAATAAACTGTGAATTTGACATCATGCTCAGAGTTGTGTGTCTGTCTGTCTGTAGCCTGTATAGACCAAAAGGCAGTGTTCACAGAATGTACTTTTCTGTGATTTAAGTTTACTTGATTGCACTATTATTAGACAAAATGGTTTAAATACTAAATGGAAATATTTTGTCTTACAGAAAATGAGTCAATGACACATTTTATATCAGCACTTTGTTTTTTCCTACAGAGGAAAACGCATAATATTTTTGTTTTCTGTTATGGAAATAATATACAGTATATGTCCATCTGGAAGGTGAATGTATATCTAGGGGGTTATTCAGAAGAACAGCAACCAAGACGAAAAATGTTCGTCGACTACCTTTTTCCACTGACGATAACTAAATGGAATCTAAATAAAAAAGAAAAACATCGAGCTAATTCCCACCCACCCCCCTATGGTCCACGCCCCCCTATGGTCCCCGCGAGCGAGCCAGTTGCCTGAAAAGTTAAACAGATAAACAACAGTGGGGAATATTTGAGGTGAGGGTGAGAAGAACTAGCTAAGAAGAACTTCACTTCAGGGCAGAAAGAGGCTGAAAAGCGGAGTTATGTGAAGAACTGGACAATATTTGGATTTCCACTTTGATTATAAGACCGTTCAGTCGGGGAAAGGAGCGGCATCGGGCTGTGGAGAGGATCTAGAATACACAACTGCGTCGAAAACTGCCGAAAAGAAGACGAAAGATAGTTTTTGAGACAAATACAAACATTGCTGCAGAGAGAGCTATTTCACAGTCTTTTATCCCAGTTCACGCAGCCAAAAAAAACCCCAAAAAACAGCATTCCTAAGCTTTTGCTGCCATTATTGCTGTTGTTGTGCTAGGCAAGCATATAGTCTGTAACTGTAAGTATGACTTTTTGCACGATTGGATTAACCTTGTTAAACAAGTGATTTGGGATGTATATTAATGTTCCTATGCTAACATGCTACATGCTAACTTGATTTTCACGAGTGCTGTGATTATGCACTAGCTGTTTAACCAGTGCTATTCTTCGGTTGAGTGTTTGTTGAATAGTTTCTTAGACAGAATGTATACAGCTCTGGTCTATATAGCTCGGACCAGAGCTTGACAGAATGTATAGTTAAACAGCAACATAGTACAGTATAGGCAACACACAAAAGCATAGCACCCAAAAATGGCCTTGCTGTCTTGTTTCCATTTAGGCCCTATGCAATCAATCAATTCCAATTATTCCAGTGGTAGAAATTAACTACATTTACTTAAGTACACTTTGAGTTATTTGTACTTTTGAGTATTTCCAGGACTTTTTTTTACTTCTACTCCACTACATCTCAGAGGCAAATATTGTACTTTTAATCCACTACATTTATTTGAAAACTTTAGTCACTTTGTAGATTTTGCTTATTATTACAACACGTACAGTAACCACTTCAGCGCTATATACATTTGGGCCATTTGAAAATAGCTAATCTACAAGTTCATAATAGCTGATTCTACGAGTTCATGATGTGATGCATTGTGAGCTTGTAGATCTGACATATTTGTAGACATAACTTGAAATGATTCTGGACATTTACTTCTAACAGAGAATTTCTATATTACAGTATTGATAGTTTTACTTAAAGGACCACTTTTTTTTAATATAATTTATTTTGAGGATTTTCAGACAGACAAGGTCAACACTAGACAGACTTACATTCAAGACATTGTACACTGTAAATCGATAATTTGATAACGTAATCATACATATAGGCCTACCAACAAATAACAATATGAAACACAAACAATGAAAACCTTCACCACTTTTCACATTTGTCATCAACCAGTCCACCAGTGACATCATCGTTAGGCAGATTTGTATTATTTTGGGAACGATGGCTTCCATTTTCGCATTGCAACCAATGTTTCAGGACTAGAAAGCCTGCAGTTTAGCTTGGCTTCCCCATTGATGATGTCACTGGAAGACGGTTTCTGAACTGCCCACAGCCCTCGCACGAGACACAGACAGAGTAGAAAGAGAAATGGTACTATTTTATCATGATCATCAGTACGGACCAATTATGTGAAGATAAGTTGAAACGTGGTGAAGTGGTCCTTTAAGCAAAACATTTGAGTACTTTTCCACCACTGATCAATTCATAGACATGCACAATAACACAAATCTATTTCATACAGTTCTTATGCTTGTGAAAAGACTATTGCCTCATTTGTTACAGTTGCCATGCATATACTTACCATGATAACCTTAACCCATTCTGACCTGAGATCAGATTCACACGAGGTTTCCACTGGACACACACTGGTCTGATGAACCCATTCTGACCTAAGATCAGATTCTAAAAATGTCAGTCGTTCCTTAGATTTTTCAAAAATAGCAGACCTACAAGCTCGTAGCGCGCCACTCGGTGGCGCGCTATGAGCTTGTAGATCTGCTATTTTTCAATAGCTAAAGCATAACATGATGCTATAACACCAAAACGGGTTCCCGTTCAGAATGGGTTAAACCATTTAGACCTGCATGAGGACGATTCTACAAAATATCTTCTAAATCCTGACAGTTTTCTGAAAAAAAACATGTTTCTATGTCAGTGGTTCTCAAACATTTTCATGTCAAGGAGCCCTATCTGACCCTCATCTGAAAATATGTTGTTCCCAGGGACCCCCCCCCCCCCCCCCCGCCCAGAAGCAAAGAATTGAGTTAAAAACGTTCGCTCTGAAAGCATATATATTCCAAATCTGCGCCACTTTTTGATGTTTCGTAGGTGCCGCGCTATGAGCTTGTAGATCTGCTATTTTATCAATAGCTAAAGTATAACATAATGCTTAAAAACACCAAAAGGGTTCTCGTTCCACAATGGGTTAAATGTATGCTACATGTATATATATACGGTATGCACCTTGAGTCTGCAATAAATATGTTGGAGCATATACACGTTGACTCTCATGTCCTCTGTGAGTTTGGCTTGCTGTGTCTAATTGTGGTTTGCTACACCACAAGAAGGACAGTAATATTAGCGACTCAAAAAAGAGCCCGACCCAGTGTTTGGGAGAGGAAAACACCGTAGAGTTATGCTTTTAACAATGAAACATTCATGTCATTTTTTACTAGTTATGACTTCACGCCGCTGGATTCGTCCGCCGTGTACCTGCTGAGCAGCATGGCACGCCAGCGACGCACTTCCCAGTCCAGCGGGGGCGCCGCGAGCCCGGAGCGCGACGGCCCCTCCCCCCCGGCGCACGCCGCCTCAGGAAACCGGTCCGGCGCCAGAGGCAATAACGCCTCCTCCGCCGTCTCCGCCACCGCCACCTCGGGGACGACGACGGTCGCGGCGGTCACGCCCGTCAAGTGCAAGCGTCCGATGAATGCCTTCATGCTCTTCGCCAAGAAGTTCCGCGTGGAGTACACGCAGCTGTACCCTGGGAAAGACAACAGGTAATATGGCACGCTGAACACCAGTGTGTACTACTTGGCGTCGAAATTTGAAAAATGTTCTTAGTAAAGCATGACAATTTTCGGAAAAAACTCTCATGTTTCTATATCGGTGGTGCTCAATATTTCATGTCAAGGACCCCGACAATTATATGTAATTGGCCGCCGACCCTCGTCTGAAAATATGTTGTTCCAGGAACCTTCCAGAAGCAAAGATTTGAGTTAAAAATGTTCGCTCTGAAAGCATATATATATATCTAAAGATTTGCGCCACATTTCCACGATTTTTCAAAAAAAAGCAGACCTACAAGCTCGTGGCGTGGCACTCGGTGCCGCGCTATGAGCTTGTAGGTCTTTATTTTTCAATAGCTAAAGCATAACGTAATGCTTTAAAACGCCAAAAGGGGTTCCCGCCCCAAAATGGGTTGTGAATCGCTCTATATTGTGACAGTAATCATTGCTAGAGAGTAGACCAGGGGTCTTCAATGTTTTTCACGCCAAGGACCCCTTGGCTGAGCTCAGTAGCCTACTGTATACAATAGTTACAGAATACACTTTTCTTTTCATAGATAGCTCATCACAAATAGTCTTGTTTGTTGTTTACATATTATCTTTTCTAATGATATACGATGCAACTTTATCGTCAGCTTGTACTGAAATTTGTGTTTTGCGACCATGACGTCACCGTTCAAGAAACAAACAAGACATGGACATACATTACAAAATGGTAGACGTTACAGGACAAAAAATCACAGAAAACAATCGGGGAACTAGAACATATCCACTGGTTTAACGACTTTGGTTTAGAAGCAAAGACAGACTGATGTACAAACGAGTTATTTAGTCTGTTCTTCTTAAATGTGGCGACTCTAAACCAGCCTCATGGAGGGCAACAGTTGATATTCATCATTTTAAAACATGTAAGGGGGTCAGAAGAGATACTCTTCACAAGTCTAAGCGTGCTCTTGGGTCTGGGCCTCTTTAAAGGAACGTAACGCGACCTCCACAGGCCTACCGACAACTTTAGCGCAGATCTTAATTTGGCTGTACAGTTTGTTCTTATATATACCATTGATAGGCTGTTAAACCAGGCCGTGCTGCAGTACAACATCACAGTTTGAACAACAAGACGTATAGAAAAGAGACAAGATCTGACTAACATGCTATGATTCATGTTCGTGTATTTTCAGACATTTAAACACTTTAACCCTTTAACCATCCATACTGGAAATATTACAGTATGCAATAACAATGGGCATTACACTAGTATGAATGTCCCACAATGACAACAACACACCATAATGTACATGGACAGCGACGTAACGTCAATTATGCTTTTATGAAAAGATATGTAGTGGTTTTTTTTTGTTGTTGAAACAGTCCAAAAACAAGGTTTAACTGCTATATGCAGTGATGAAACAGGAGCATGTATTGTGTAGTACGGGGTGCATGCTTAGTTTAGACTAGTCATTGGTTAGACATGGGTTAAGGTTAGGTTTAGGTGTGCTGCCCCGTGGGAGGTTAGGTTTAGGGTGAGGGTTTGAGATAGGTTGTAGTTGTATAGGACTAATGACTGGTCCAACCAATGACTAGTCTAAACCAAAAAATGTCTAAACTAAGTACTGCACCCGTGTATTACCTCTGCTTTGTCACAAGATGGGGCACTTTCCTAACATGCTGTGTGCTCTCACTTACAAAAACACCTTTTAAATCCCAACCTAATCTGGTTTCATGTTAGCAAATATCTAATATGACACGGATGCTTAAATAAGGGTATAGGCATGTGGGGGAACGTAGAACCCTGGGAACATAGAAACTGAGGAACATAACCACCAATGGTGTATGCTAGTGTTGTTTTTGGCAGGAGATTTTAGTTTTAGTCATAGGTCTCTTGAATTAGTTTTAGTCACATTTTAGTCACCTGCAATGTTTTAGTGTTAGTCCAGTTTTAGTCGACTAAATATCATGAGATTTCAGTCTACTAAATCTACAGTTGATTTAGTCGACTAAAATGTATTTTGGCGGGCCTTGAGGCCGTCTTAATGGCTGTTTTTTTTTACACCAATCTACAAGCTCACGCGACGCGTTGTGAGCTTGTGTAGATCTGCTATTTTGAGCATACAACCAAGCGTAAAATGACTTATGACTGGTTCTCTCGTCCACTAGTCCATTCCTAACATTTTTAGTCTAGTTTTTATTTGTTGACGAAATTGTCAATATATTTACTCATAGTTTTAGTCACCATAGCTTAGTTTTCATTTAGTTTTCGTCCAGTGGGAAAAAGGGTAGTCGACCAAACATTTTTCAGCCGTAGTTTAAAAAAACTATATTGTGGGGGAAAAATGTTAGTCTGTAATTTGGGGATGCGTCCCCATGACCTCCATGAGGCTGTGTGAGCTTGACCTTTGACCCTTTGGCCATGCCCCCCCCCCCCCCCCCCCCCCAGAGCCATCAGTGTGATCCTGGGTGACCGCTGGAAGAAGATGCGGAGCGACGAGCGGAGGATGTACACACTGGAGGCCAAGGCGCTGGCCGACCAGCAGAAGAAGATCAACCCGGACTGCTGGAAGCGCAAGAGAACCAACTCTGTAAGACCTTCTTTGACTCCATGTTTACCTCACGGAATCCTTATAACCCCATTCTGACCTGAGATCAGATTCTATATAAATGTCTTCTGCATCCTGACAGCTTTCATTCTGACCTGAGATCAGATTAAAAAAAAAAAAGTCAGTCGCTCTTCGATTTTTCAAAAATAGCAGACCTACAAGCTCGTAGCGCGCCACTCGGTGGCGCGCTACGAGCTTGTAGATCTGCTATTTTTCAATAGCTAAAGCATAACATAATGCTAACACCAGAAGGGGTTCCCGTACAAAATGGGATAACTGACTACAGGACCATTCTACAAAAATGTCTTCTAGAGATTCTGACACTTTTCTGAACAAAAATCCATGTTTCTATTATCCGTCGTGCTCAAATATTTTGTATATATATATTTGCTCAAATATATGTATTTGGCCCCCCAGGGACCTCAATCTCAAAATGTTGTTCCAGCGGACCCCCCCCCCCCCCTTGAGCTAAAAAACATTCACTCTGAAAGAATATATATTCAAAGATTTGTGCCACATTTTCACGATTTTTCAAAAATAACAGATCTACAAGCTCGTAGCGCGGCACTCGGTGCGGCGCTATGAGCTTGTCGATCTGCTATTTTTTTGGGAAATGCAAAATCAGCAGTTCTACAAGCTCGTAGCCGCAGCACTCTGTGCCGCGATATGAGCTTGTAGATCTGCTATTTTTCAATAGCTACAGTTTCACATAATGCTCAAAACGCCAAAAGGGCCACGAATGGATTAACATTAAGTAGAGAACCAATCTTTCGACCCTTTTTGCACCCGCATGGAACCGCTTCTGTTCTTTTAACCCCTGCCTAATTTAGAACCAGTTTGGAGTTTTTACAACTGAAAATCGGTTAGTTAAAAGCTGTCTTTTGTTACACTGGCGTAAAGTCCACAATAGCCAACATATTGTGTGGCTGTTCATTTCACTTTAGCATTTTATTACAATGTAGCATATTTTATGAGCAGGCGAGAGTGTAACTGAACAAACGATAGAGAGCGTCACAGTCAAAAAGTATTTATTTAAAGACGTTTACGCAGCGGGCAAAGCCAACTCGAGTTGTGACAAACCATGCCAATAAACGCAATATTTTGGGCTGATCAAATAATTAGCAGAAAAAAAGGCAGGATACAACACTTTTTGTTTTGTTTTTCTTCTTACAAAATGAACGGGGAATTATTTTCCGCGTCTCTCGTCGTCATGAAAGGGGCCGGGACTGCGACGCTCTATAGACCCCACACACACACACACACACACACACACACACACACACACACACACACCTTTTCAGTTGAAGACTGAAACCATTGAAGACCATGTTATTTCGCCATATTTCAGAAGACGATTAGAAGTATTAATATCAAGAAGAACCATACTATAATAGCGCCATGGTGAAACATTGCCGTTGGGGGGGGACCTGCAACAGTGATTCTAGGTACCCAGGTAACGTTTGGAGGGGGCATTTTCTTATTCCTTTCCCCCGCCAAGCCCAAACAAGCACCGAATAATTGCAAGCTGTGGGTGAAGTTATGCGGCCGACCATATTACAAACATTTAAACGTCGGGGAAAGTTTCAAAGACCACCTATATTTGTTCCAAGGTAAGTTATTTGAAGTATTAGACAATTGATTTAACCATTGTTTAGTAAACTTAGCTGTTTAATAATATGCTTTAGTAGCGGGTTGAATGAGTAAAACGTTAGCATTTTAGCCGTGGATCAAGACAGTGACAGCCACAGTATTGTATCAAGGTTATCTGAACAGTGGCGTTCACGTCACTAGCCTTGCCTTAAAGGACCACTTCACCACTTTTCAACCTATCTTCATATAATAGGTCCTCACAAATAATCATGAAAAAATGGCGCAATGTTTTTCTACTCTGTGGCTGAGGCTGTTGGCAGTTCAGAAACCGTCTTCCAGTGACATCATCAATGGGGAATTCAAGCTAATACAAACTGCAGGCTTACTAGTCCTGAAAAGTTGCAATATGAAAATGGAAGCCATCGTTCTCATGATAATGAAAATCTAAACATTTTTGTAAAAAACATCTTGTTTAAAAAAACATCTGCCTAATGATGATGTCACTGGAAGACGGTTTCTAAACTGCCCTAAGCCCTCCTATGAGACACAGACTGAGTAGAAAAAAATTAGTGAGGACCTATTATATGAAGATAGGTTGAAAAGTGGTGAATTGGTCCTTTAACCATCACAAAATAAAATATCCCAGGCTCCGTAATATATTGATGACGAGGCTGATTGAGGCAACGAGGCTCAGCTTGGATCAAGACTAACTCTGGTCCATAGCATTAATTAAATCATCATTTTGACAGTTTTTTTTGTTTTTAGATTTTGAAGTTGATTATCTTTTCTCATGAAGCTTTCAGAATGTTCCCCTTCCATGACCTTCATCATTCCATCATCTCAGAAATGTTTGACATCTGAAAGAATTTCTAAATATGAATTTAAGCACATGCTACTTCTGTCAGATAGTGTTTAGGAGAAGTCCTTATAACCCTGGGAAATGAAGTTAGCAAACATTACAAAATGTGCATAATGTAGATCAATGTTGAGAAATCATTTCTTTCTCAAATGTCAGCTAAAGTAGATATTACATTGATGTATAGAACTGAACTTCATCATGTACAGTATGTTTATAATTTGTGTGTGTATGTGTTTCTAGCATGAAGCAACAACAAAAGCACACCCCGTTGTCCCTAAAATAAGGTAACATATAAGCAGATGTAAAGCTTAAGGTTTCATACGCTATTCATTGTGGGTGTCATCAGCGACCTCGTTAATAGCATGGTTCCTTGATTGTGTCTTGTTTTTAAATGGGTCCAGTATGGCAGATTACTGAGCCAACCATTCTATTCTTTGCATCTTTTATTTTATTTTATTTAGTGTACCCACTAACTATTTTCTAATACATTCTATTCCAGGTACAAGAAGAAGAAGAAGAAGCTTGACACAAAGCAGGACTCGGCAGAAATTGGTATGTATGTATGCATGCATGTATGCATGCATACATGGATCAGCAAAATGTCTTAACACACACACACACACGAACGCACGCGCGCGTACACAGTATAGCAATAACTTATTTCCTTGAAAATGTAATAGTGCAAGTGCAAATGCATGTCATAAACAGTGCAAATACATATCATTTTGGTGGTTCTTAGCCCGAAGAAGTTTGAGAATCACTGCTTTAGAAGGCATTTGTAGAATTAGCCTCAGGTCATAAAGGACCATGTTTAGAGCTTGATTAAAGATTCATTTGAGGTTACGATATGAAAAAATAACAGTCCGGGCGGCAGATCAGGGCCGTGAGCGAGCATGGAGCCCAAATGGCGGGCAATCACTTCCAGGGTTGGCCGGACGGACGAGGGTTCGCCTTTGTTTTTTTGTTGCGCATTTCACTGGCACTGGCCTCGACGTTGCCGCCTATCGTAGCGGCATGGAATGCACAATGTGTGCTTCCCCTATGAGCCAGAACGTGGCGCTGCAGTGCCAAATAAATCCGCACTATAAGCTTACAAGACGGGTCGCTTCCGCCCCTCGCCCCGGAAGTGATAGCCGCCCCATATTTGAGCCACATCTTCATTCTAGGCTGTGCGTCGTCGTGGGATGGATTCACTTTCTTAGCGCGATCAAAGTTTAGACTTTTATATCGCAGTTTGTCTCATTTTGAGGAGGAAAAAGGACTATTAAGCGTGCGACCATGTGCGCGTCGGGTCAGTGCGGAGGCTGTCTTAACGTGAGTAAAAGCTCAAAGAAATAACGTATTTTTTAATTACTCGATTAAATCAAATTTAAGAGACGAGATTTCTCGTTTTGGCACAGGCGTGTTTTGGAGAGAAGAACGAGATCCTGCGTTATTGACATGCATTCGGTTAATGGGTTAACGTTACAATGTGCAAAAACGGTATTTAACACTAAAAATCCTTTCCCTAAATTTCTGATGAACTTCAAATATTTATATAGCAGCATCAAATATTTTACAGCTGACATGGGCTTTGGAGTCTCAAAATCATTTGATACATTCTGTGTCAAAAAAACCCCACATCTTTTATTTTCTAGTGTAAATCACTAAGTCACAGAATGCTAGGCCACTCAGTAGCTGACTGGTAGCAGCTGGCCTTGAATCTGGCTAGTGAATTTTAGAGATGGTGAAGGTCTCTCCCTCTTTTACAATGTAAACGTTTTTTTACTGCAATGGCTACCGCCATGTCCCTTGCAGCAAAGGGACATTTAAGGGTCAAGCAACCCAATCGCATACAATGCCATCTGGCGTTGCCCCAAGGAAAGGCAGACTTGGCTGCAGTAGAAGAAGGCCCCAACTGTGCAGGTGCATGCCGCTCAGGAAATGTGAAAAATATAATTACAACCACACAACATGATGAATACGAAGTAAAGTATATATTCCATTCAAATATTTACATTGTTGTTATAAATCAAATGTAACTTGTTTCTTAGGTTGCCGTGGATACCAGGAATTTGTCGAGAAGCGACGCCAAACGGACAGTGAGAGGGTGTTCTTGCTCGAACGAATTGAACATTTGGGACGAGCTCTCAGCTATAGCGATGAAATGACCCCCGAGCGAATACAGTTCTGCACCGTTCCAAATTCCTTCCAGCGCAACACGGGGTTCACCTACGAGCGGTTCAACGTCCTGTGCGCCGTGTTCGGCATTCCCAACGGCGCAAATGCTCCGCCACAAACGACGGCACCCCCGATTTACGAAAAAGCCGACGAGCGAATGACTCTCATGCCTCTGCGTCAGCAGTTCCTCCTGGTTCTGATGAAGCTACGTCAAGACTTTGATCACAACGAGCTCGCGTTCAAGTTCAACATCAGTCATCAATGCGTGAGCCTCTTGTTCAACTCTTGGATCGATTTTATGTTCACGACACTCGGGCGCTTTCCCATGTGGCCCCACAGAGACATAATAACACAGAGAATGCCGTCCACGTACTGGTCTGAGTTCCCCACCACGTTTGCCGTCCTGGACCGCACGGAGATCAAGATTCAGCAACAGAGCTCTTTATTGGCGCTCCGGAGCGAAGCGTTTTCAAATTACAAATCTACCGACACGCTCAAGTCATTGATTGCCGTCGACCCGAGAGGCTCCGTTATGTTTTGTTCCAGCTTATTCACGGGTTGTGTGTCGGACAAGGAGATGGTCAAGAAGTGTGGAATCGTGCCCCTGCTGAGGAATCTGATCGTGGACGGCTACCTCAAGCAGGGCGACGGGCTCATGGCAGACGAGGGGTTTCTAATAGACCAAGAGGTGGTGGAGGACGTGGGGCTGAAATTAAACATCCTCCCTCCCTTTGTCCGGTCTAACCGCCGGATGCCGGCGTGCGATGTCGGCAAAGCGAAGGCCGTCGCGCACCACAGAGTTCACGTCGAAAGGGCCATTTCGAAAATAAAATGTTTTAAAATTGTCTCCGACATAATCCCCAACCACCGCTTGCACAACATAAACAAGATTTGGTACGTCGTGAGTGTCCTCTCCAACTTTCAACCGACGGTAATGAAAGGTTATAGCGCCGTAGTTGATGAGTAATGGTATACTGTCATTTTAGAACGTAAATGGACGATGATAAATCTCAATCTGGGGATTAATTCTGAATGTGGGAATGACTGGCCATTTGCATCATCACTGTTCTACATGTCCATGTGTTTCTTTGTTGGAAGTATTTGTGTAAAATAAATCACTATGCTATATATTGTGTGTCTGTCTGCATGTATGAATATGTAATCACTTCTAGAAGGCTTTCTTACCTATATTTGTAGTTGTTACGTCCCCACCAAAGAGGTCCAGGTGTTATTTTGTGCAAAAGTGCATTATTGGCTATATCCCCCTACCATAAGCCCTAAATGGGGGTTGGGTTTTTGTGCTATTTTCGCTTATTTCCATCGGCACACTTTACCACTTCCAAATAAGTAGTAGTGTACCGCTTGGGATACTATTTGCGTTGATCATTGAGCAATGGAAATAAGCAAATTAGCACAACCCAATGCCCAATTCAATGCAATTCAATTCATTGAGGGAAATAGCCAATAATGTGCTTTTGCACAAAATAACACCTGGACCTCTTTGGTGGGGACGTAACGACTACAAATGAAGGTCTGAAATTCTCCTTTAATAGAAACACATTTTTGATCAAAATCACAAGACACAATGCTCCGTGATGTGTTGAAACCTCATTACTTTGGAATCCCGAATCACTTGCTCTTAGATCAATGAGCATGTGTAGAAACGTACAGTTTATCACGAGAACTGCTCAGTAATACAGTACATACTTATGTTATCATTACTAGTACTGAATCATTTTTTAACATTTTAAGCAAATGTGTAGGCCCATTTGTGAGAGACTGGCTGGGACTTCCACAAGAGGTCATGATGTTAGCAAGCGTGCTCACTAGCAGAACGTTTTGGTCACTTGGGCAAGTGCAACGGAGCACCGTATGAAACTACAAAGCAATGTACCCATTCCTCATTAGGTTTGTGTATTAACTAAGTACCTAATTTGTTGTACGTGCCCTGCAATATGTGAACACTCCTGTCCAGTCACACTGTCACCAAGTAAAAGATGGCTCTTTCATTGGGACTCGGGAGCGATACACTTTTCTTCAATCGTGTTTGAAGACGCTTATATTATACGTACATATCCCTCCACTGCATATTGCAGGCCATGCTGGTGAGATTTCTGGGGGGGCGGTAAACCTCCATATTTGTAAACACTGAAAATGTGCATGTGCGCACACATGGGGAAAAAGGAATGGAAGAAAATGCCCCCAAAATATTCTGGGTACCTAATGAAGCACTGTTGCAGGGCGCCCGAATGCGACATTTCACCACGGTGTTATAGTATAGTATAGATGTTCTTGATATTAATACTTATGATCCTCTTCTGAAATAACAAGGTCTTCAATGGTATATAGGAGCAGCCAGTTTGTCTTAGCAACCGTAACGTCGTATGAGGTATTTTCACCTAAAATACCTCATATACTGTACAAGCTCACAACGCATCGCGTTGCAACGTATTGTGGGTGGGGTTCACACACACACACACACACACACACACACAATAATGCAGTGTTTTTATTATGTATTCAAAGTTTGACTTATTTTCATTCTCTTCCCCCCCGCTCAGGGTTCACAGCAGACTTAAGGATCTTTCCCAGAATCCTCTCTGGTTGGACGGAGAAAGAAGCAGGACAGCAATGATGTCAACTGTGACGACACATTTTTTTTTAATCCACCCTTTTTATTACCGTTAAAACGTTATGCAGACAACATATTATGGGAGGTGGGTGGGGTGGGGGGGGACAATTATGCGTTTTTATATGAAACCTGTAATCTAGTAATCTAACTTTGCTTATATATATTTTCTTATATTTTTTATGTCGGACGCTGGTCACACACAACTCGTCAGGTGTCTCATAGACCAGTGGTTCTCAAAGTGACCACCAGGGATCCTTGATGCCCCGAGAGCAACAAAAAGAGAGAGGGGGAGAGTGCTACTGAATTGTGACCAGATTTGACTGAGAGCTTGCCATGGCGCAAATTCCTTTTCACCTTTTTTCGTTCTGCCCCAAAATGAGTTTAATGGCACAGGCAAGACTGAAATAAGTGTCAGAGCTGAAATATGAAATAAATTAAACATGTAGCTATAGGTGTGACGTTGGAGACCACAGAAGTGAACCTTTTAGAGCCTGTTTCTCTGCGAGACATTACTCTATATAAGCCATATCTCCAAAACGGGTGGGTCGAACTGAACAAACAAACATGTCATTTTGAAGCTATATGATTCCCCGCTTTCATATGTCATGAAAAAAAAGCGAAAATTCAAAAGAAAAAAAGAAAGAAATCCGATGGCCGTCCCTCAGTCAAATCTGGTCACAATTTTCAATTCGTGTCGTATACCTAAATAAAGCAGGCCGTCGGGAATAAACGGTATACATACGATAATCGAGTGCGACGTATAGCTCTGTCCATGTGAGGAAGGCCAGAGGTTTTTGGGAGGCTGGTTGCTGTGTTGATGTGATGCTGCTACGTTTGTTCTCGTTGGACGAAACCCAACAACTAGGGAAAACGGGGCTCTCCCCTATGCACAGCAGCCCATATTGGAGAGAAATCGGGGGCCCTCGCTTCCTTCAAAGGTCTTAACAATATCAATCTGAAAGAACCCATAAAGGCAAAACGGCACCCTCTCTTTTCCTTTTGAATGATGCGAGTCAACAGTATTGTCTCAATATACCAATAAGGCTCTGTTCCATTTAGTGTAGCACAGTGGTTCTCAAACATATACCCATTCTCGGGCGGGAAGGCCTTTTTTGGTGTTTAAAGCATTATGTTATATACTTTAGCTATTGAAAAATAGCAGATCTACAAGCTCATAGTGAGCCACCGAGTGGCACGCTGCGAGCTTGTAGGTCTGCTATTTATTTATTTTTATCGTTAAAATGTGGCGCAAATCATTGAATATATATTTCAGAGCGAACATTACTGGAACTACACATTTTGAGATGGTGGTCCGTGGCCCAATAGAGATAATTCTGGGGGTCCTTGACATGGAAAAGGACTGAGCACCACTGACATAGAAAGATGGGTTTTTCTGAATTTTGTCTGGATTCAGAAGCCCTTTTTTTTTTAATCGACCTCAGTCCAAAATGTATTAAAGGAAGTATAGAAGCCCTATTCCTGTCCAATATGGCTGCTGTGCATAGAGCCCGTTGAAGTGTCTGCCGCCTCGGCATGTGTTTTGACTACAATGTTTCTGATGCACACGTGTGACCGTATAGTAGTCCCTGATGACTGAAACCCACCAGCCAAAATGTCCCCTTAAAATCTTAAAACGTTGAATAACTCTTGATCTAAATCAATCCGTCCAAACTTTGAACCTGCGTCATCTGTATAGGCTCTCTGTGATTACACTGAGAGTTTATATAAATATTTTATATAATAATATTAGCTGTGAATCTCCCAGGTTTCATTGGGTGAGAATTGATCTAAATGTTTGTGTGGGGTGGTCCTTCTCAGTGAATGCGGTCTGGGTTCAGGTTTTTTTTTTGGTGAGAACTGTCGCGCGAACAATGCTTGCCAGTGGTGGAAAGTAAATAAGTACTTTTACTTAAGTACTGTACTTAAGTACACATTTTGAGGTATTTCCATTTTCCAGTACTTTCTACTCCATTACATCTCGGAGCCAAAATTAGTACTTTTACTTCACTGCAATTATTTGAAATTTTTTAGTTACTTTGGGAGATTTTAATTTTGATTAGAAAACACATTTACCACTAACCAATTTGAAAAATTGCCGATCTACAAGTATAGCACGGCTATTTTCAATAGATTTTTGTATACATTTGGAACTTGTGAAATGGGACATTCTGCAATATGAGTACTTTTACTTTTAGTATTTTAAGTACATTTTGATGCTGATACTTTTGTACTTTTACTTGTAACGAAGTACTTCTAAATTGCAGTATCGGTACTTTTACTTAAGTGGAGTACTTTTTCCACCACTGCAAATGACACGCTGTGGGTTACAGGCCATTATATAATCCTCTGATATATGAAGCTGCTCTTTTATTTTTGAGGTTGTCTCATCGCGATTATGAAACATGGACGCCTTGTGGTGCTAAAAAAAAGAGCAGTTCAAATATATAATCCAACATCTGGACATGTATAAAAGAGGATTGATTAATCAGCCGTCCATATGGGATTGGCAACTTTCATTGCACAGATTTACAACTTTTTTATTGTAATTTGGAATTATACTCGTACTGCACACGGTATTAAAAAAAAGGTCAAACTGTGTGGACATGTACAGGTCCGTTTGGTTCCATTTGTACCCTCCTAACCACTTAAACCCTTAGGGCCGATTCATACTCCTATTTTAGAGCCGAATAAAAGTCGGTTCGGCGCTGTAGAGCCTACAATTTGACGTCATTTGAGGTTCGGGGGGAGGGGGGGGGGGTACCGTCCTAAAGTCGTCTCTTCGGTGCTACTGAAATTTTCTGACGAGCCGAAATCATTTCGGCACTACAGCGCCGAAACCGCTGTAAAATAGGAGTATGAATTGGCCCTTATACCATAGCTGACCGGGGGTCCCCCAGGGCTTTGTAGTAGGCATCCTCCTTTTTTTTATCCCCCCTCTAGACAAAATCTCTTTGGCGAAAGTATAGCCGATCTACGGGCTTTGTAGATTGGCCGTTTTCACCGAAACGTTGGCCAATTCTCCGAGAACGCTCGCTTATTGTGGATAGGACAGGGACACCTGGGTTCATGTCAAGTTACAACACCCAGAACGGTAACCGATAACTATAATTAATTAATATAAATTCGTAACAACTATACTTTTATAACGACTATTATAACTTTTCAAAATAATTTCTGAAATTGAAACATGACAAAAAAAAAAAACAAGTACAAATAGCACATGTAGATCTGATATTCTCACTATTTAATAGTGCTTAAGTGGTTAATTATAATAATGCAATTTTTATAAATCTGTCCAGAATGTCTCTTTTGAGTATGGAGAACCCTGTGTTGTTGACTGAGATTCTTCAGGGCTCTATATTGGTGTATTTTCTGTTCTCTTTAACCCATTCTGACCGGGAACCCCTTTTGGTGTTGGCATCATGTTATGCTTTAGCTATTGAAAGATAGGTCTGCTATTTTTGAAAGATCGAAGAACGACTGACATTTTTAGAATCTGATCTCAGGTCAGAATGGGTTATAATCAGACCAGTGTGTGCCCAGTGGAAACCTCGTATGAATCTGATCTCGGGTCAGAATGGGTTAAATGTTTTCTGCGAAAAGCCTTCCCCACAATATGGATGTTGGGGTTTAAGTGATCATGGCCTACTCAGAAATGTTCCAGAAAAGCCAAGCTCGTGAGCTTGTAGATAGGAAATTGTTAAATTCTCAGTTAGTTATTTTGTATTCGTCTATGCAACACCCGGGCATTCGAACCCCAGGTCTCCCACGTACGCTGGGAAACCAACATCTTTATCCACTAGCCTAAAGGGTCATTTCCGCCATGGGTCTGGTGAGATATTGGGCTTTTTTAGTCTCTCGAGCCAATTCTGCTATACGCCAATAAGAGTACCGAAGTCCTGACGTCAATGAAATTGGATCATCTCAGAATCATCTCAGAATAATTGTGGTCCAAAAATAAACTGTCCTGGCGATATCGTCAGGTACGTTGGCTCTGTATCGTTTACGATAGTCAAGTCACTCATATTTGATACAGTCCCGTTTCTGGCGAAATGTTTACTAATTTTGTCGGTGTGTGATATTAGTGTGTTAGTGTTTTCTCGCCGTCAGTTGATACTTCATATCCATATTAATCAAACCGCCATGCTCTTTGGTTTATTTTTGGAATACAGTTCTTATTTGATGCAAGTCTATGGGAATTCAGAATGGGGGGGGGGGACTGACCACAGGTAGGATGCATAAATGACGTCACGACATGGCCAAAACATGGATGGCGCTGCACGTTGAAATCTGCTATTCCCTGCCAATGTTCCCCCAAGATTATCGGGATGGTTGGTCTAAAACTCCCTCCCCCAGAATCTCTGACACCCAGAGGACGCCACCCTGTTGAAGACCCCTGATATACAGACGTCTGTATGTTGGCGTTTGTTGGGGTCTTAAGTGTTCAGGTCTTCACTGTGTTGCATTTATTTTTATTGCACTTTATATAAATATGTAATCTTATCTAATGTTCAGCCATTGTACGATATTATGACATCATAATGTTGTGCTTTTGTTCATAATGTACAGGTTCACATCAGTGTCATATTATGCCAACATCTTTGTATTATATTAAACTTGACTGTAGGCTACATTTTATATGCTTTGTCTTGGGTGTTTGTTCTTTCCCGTGTAAATTGGATGTTTCTTACATGACTTTCAACATTTAGATGTGGGTCATTATTCTGGAAGGGCTTTGCTCCTTATTGTATTTGGTAAGTTTCCTTTATAGTTCTGTCCAATTAGACCTGAGGACGATTCTACAAATTGTCTTGTAAATCCTGACAGTTTTCAGGAAAAAAAACGATGTTTCCATGTCAGTCGTTCTCAAACATTTTCATGTCAAGGACCCCCCAAAAATATATGTATTTGGCCACCGACCCCGTTCTGAAAATATGTAGTTCCAGGGATCCACCATGAAGCAAAGATTTTAGTTAAAAATGTTCGCTCTGAAAGAATGTATTCAAACATTTGGGCCACTTTTTCATGATTTTTCAAAAATAGCAGACCTACAAGCTCATAGAGCATGTGAATGTGCTATTTTTCAATAGCTAAAGTACAACATGCTTAAAACACCAAAAGGGGTTCCTTTTATACTAGATATAAAAGGAACCCCAATATACTAGAGGGCTTTGTACCTACAACCATTAGCCAAAGTGTGGTGCTACTGTATAGCACTCAATTGAGGTCACTCGCTCATACCCTGGTTTCCCCTGGTTCATGGAAGTCATTTCTCTATGGAGATATGGGGTCATCTTAAAATCCTTTCACATAGCCTAAGCATTGTGGTCCAAAATGAAAACAAGATGTTTGCGTTATTGTCAAGGAGGTGTCTGTATCTTTTGCGACAGTCAGTCACTCATATATATATGATTTGAGTTGTTTCTTCACATCCATTTGAGTGAAACGGCCGGGATGACATGTTTATTTTTCAAACACCGTTCTTATATGAGGCTATACAAATCCCCCTATGGGGATTACAATGCAAATAAATTGTACATGAACCCGTAGATTTGCGCCCCTCTACCGAAATATTGCATTATGTGAACAGTGAACAGTTCAAATCGATCTACTCCTGGGATTTTCTTTGATCATAATGGACAAAACCTTCTACACGTAAACTTTTGATCAATATCTAAAGAAAGATCTGGGGCTTTTGTATTTAAGTGGAATAAATTAAGCTTTTATATGCCAATGAATATTGCATCTTTATGAAAATTATCATTCTGCCGCTAATACATACATCCAGAGTCACATGTTTATGAAACATTACAGTATAGTAGAAGCTGAAGTCATACCAAATAGCACTGACACCAGTCTTACTTCAATTGCAATAGCAATTTTTGCTATAGCATATGTGTGTACGTACACGCACGGGCACACAAACGTACGTACGTACGTATGTACGTACGTACACACACACACCTTCACAACAGTCAGCCCATTTCTCAGAAATGGATCCAATGCAATGAATTATACAAGCTGAAAGTGAAAGTTTGGGTCAGGCTACTCTTTGCACACTGCTGACCAGATAACGAGCACACACACACACACACACACCCACGGTGCAGTTCAGCTTCAACCGTGTTCCGACTTTTCTCACCAAGGACTCGGGAGATACAACTTAAATTACCTGCTGTCCAAAGTGTCTAAGTCAAAGGTACAGCAAGTGCGAGTCTCCATGTTGTAAAATTAAACTTCCCTTTCCTTTAAGTGCTAAAAGTATCCTATAAAGTTTAGGATAGTACCCCCCCCCCCCCCCCCCCGCACATAATTAATTAAAGGACCACTTCACCACTTTTCAACCTATCTTCATATAATAGGTCCTCCCTAATAATCTTGTAAAAATGGCGCATTTTTTTTCTACTCTGTCTGTGTCTCATAGGGGGGCTGTGGGCAGTTCAGAAACCGTCTTCCAGTGACATCATCGATGGGGAATAGAAGCTAATAGAAAGTGCAGGCTTTCTAGTCCTGAAAAGTTGCAATGCGAAAATGGAAGCCATCGTTCTCACGATAATGAAAATCTAAAGCCTAATGATGATGTCACTGGAAGACGGTTTCTAAACTGCCCACAGCCCTCCTATGAGACACAGACTGAGTAGAAAAGAATTGTGCCATTTTATCATGATTATTAGTGAGGACCTATTATATGAAGATAGGTTGAAAAGTAGTCCTTTAATATGAAATATGTTATAAAATAAAATATGTTTAAAATGTAGTGTTTTGCCAATTATCCAGAGTCAAATGAGAGACGACAAGGTTTTATTACATGCCGTTATGATTCAATTAATGTTTTCCTAGTAATGACGTAGTAATTAATGATTTCCTAGTAATTAGTATGTCCTTGTAATCACACCCGGGGTTCCGATTCAGATCACATCAGTACTAAACATGATGAAGATGAGGTCATTTCCTGTTCGCTGTGGCTGATATTCTTACTACACCATTAACATTAACAACGGAATACTTGTATTACTATATACTTGTGAGGGCACAATGTTCCCATCATTTGAGGACAATACATTTCCCTGCTCCTCACAAGATAAATGCTTGTTTTAATGAAATAGTTCTGGTGTGAGTTACAGGTTTCCTCCAAAACTATACACGGCTAGACAATAAGGAAAAGCTAGGATTAGGGTTACATTCAGAGGTTAGTTAGTTTTAAGGGTAATGCCTGAAAAGGTTTGGTGTCCCACGCCGAAAATCAACGAGTTCCCAACGCATTGCACAGCAATGCGTTGATTGTTGTGATTGCGCATGATGTGCGATTATAGATCAGCTATTTCTATAGCTTTGCTTTGAGGGTTAAAATTGATTATAAATGCATTCATGAAGCCGTCCTCACAAATACAGTATATTACAAAATGTGCATGCATGTGTGCATGCATGCATGTGTGATTGCATGTGTGCACATGTGTGTGGTCTGTTCCTAAAATAGGACACATTAGGAGACTTGGGGACGATTGGGGACATCATATCAAATTGGTGTTCCTAAAATGTCACTTTAATATGTTTACGATTTAATAGTCCAGTCAATCTAGGACTCCCCTTTAAAACGAGATGCTGCAACTCAAGGGATTCGTCCTCTAGTGAAATGTCAAGATGAAATATAACGGGAAACAGCCCAGAGCCAGGAGCATTTAAATTCTAATCGTTTTTTTTTTTAATTGGTCCTATAAGTAAACCACTGCATCTTATTAAAAGTACACTTCATGCATCTACATTGAAATGGATAAAATTGTGTCAATCTTTCCATAGATTTTCACATTTCTTGTATACCTACATGTATTTGGGGTACCACCACCAACACCCAATATCTTTGCCAAAACAAACATGGAAACCAAACGTATATATATACAGGGGTCTTCAACAGGGGGTCCGGGACCAGTATAGGGTTCCCTCAGAGTTACTACAGGGGGGTCGCAGAATCTTGAACCCTAGCATCCTATAGGAAACTTTAGCCGACAATGGCCGATCTCTGCACAACGTTGTAATTCTGCTTTTTGGGGGGGATGTTCTTTGTCTTACAAGTATGCGTGTTCGCCAACCTTAATCCGGCCATTTTCTGGATTAACAATATTTTTACATAGGACGCCTCAGGCCGTCTTAAGGATTCGAACCGAGAGGTGCCTTGGACGTCGGTGGACGTCCTAGCGCATCCTCAATGATACGGGGCGAGATAAGAATATTCAGTTTTTTTTTTTTTGGCCGTTCGACTTTCGGCTGCCGTATACTAACGCTCTGGGCAATTATTAGCTTGCCGTTGACTTCCATGTCTTCCAGACAACTCCGGCACCCCAGAGCTCGTATTTTGAAGCACTTCCGGCACTGATAGTGTGGACCAATGACTGGTCAGAGAAGCGTGCACGCCCCTGTAGCACCCCTTTAAGAGTAGTGCATAAAAGTTTCAGTTTGTCCAGAAGCCTTATTTGACTGTTTGTTGGGGACTTCGGGGCACGAGGTGTATACAGCCACATTGGTACTATACTAGCCCCAGTAGTAATTATAAGCCATAGTTTAGCACCTGGCAAAACTATCCCATCCCCGAGCCCCCGTACAAGTGCGTTCCATTTGTAAACACAGTCTCAGAGGAACGGTTTGCCCTTGAAATGTGTTTTAAATCAATTGAGAGAACCTGCCGCAGAACCTTCATTGGTAAACACCTGTGAAGGAAGTATAAGGAAGAGGCCCAATGTCTTTATAACATGGCTGCTGTGCATATATATATATTGTATAGAGCCTATTCTAGCCGGTCCATCTATTTAAATGGTGTGTTAATCTCGCCTGCTCACAGGAGATAACCGCTGCGCTGGTAACACCCTCGGAGTCAAATTGAACACTAAGCATGGACACATTTTAATCCCTTTGTGGGATTTTAACGCCGTGAGATTGACTCGTCATTCCAATGAGAGCTCAGCTCAGGGAATGAATGAAGGCTGGAATAACCTTGTAGTGAGATAATGCGTGTGTGTGTGCGTGCATGCGTGCGTGCGTGTGCACGTAATCACATCACTACTTGTGTGACGGCCACAAGTGTATAGTATAATTTGACACATAATATACAGTAAGTTGTGAGGATAATTTTCCTGGTCCTCACAAGATGAACGCTGTTTTATGGTTTTAAAATGACTGTATATAGGTTTATGAATAGGAAAATATTGAGGTTGGGATTAAGACTAGGAATTTATAGTAGACCTGTGATGTCATGCCGTACTTTTAATTTGTGTTTTCTTCTATTAATTTGGTCATTCATTTATTTTCTTCATTGGCACCCGTCCGTCGAGAGAGACTATATTGGAGTCGCGCTCTGGATATTGGGTTCTTTGTTGCTTTTGGTGCAGCGTTCAGTGTGTCTGAGTATAGACGAATGAGGGATTCGCACTCCCTTCCTCACTTCACACAGGAGAAAGACTGATGCTGGTCTGTCCGGTTGGGTTTTGGGCCTCGGTCTCTTTGCCACTGGACTGCTGGGCGAGAAGTCTCTTCAAAACCTGGAGAGAACGTCCTCGATGCTCTGTCTCTCTCCAAGCTGCGCGATCGGATGCTGCAGCTTCCCCAGGTGTCCAGATCGATGTCCGAATGAGGCCTTCAGGTCTCGCTTTGCAAATGTCTTTGTATTGTAGCGCAGTTTTGGTCTTCCTACGGGACGTTTTCCCTTAACTATAGTCCTTTTGGAATCGGTTGGAACCGACATCCATCCATCCTCACGACATGACCCTCCTTAACCCATTCTGAACGGGAACACATTTTGGTGTTAGCATCATGTCGTGCTTTAGCTATTGAAAAATAGCAGATCTACAAGCTCGTAGCGCGCCACCGAGTGGCGCGCTACGAGCTTGCAGGTCTGCTATTCTTGAAAATTCGAAGAACGACTGACATTTTTTAAATCTGATCTCAGGTCAGAATGGGTTAATCAGACCAGTAGTGTGTGTCCAGTGGAAACCTCGTATGAATCTGATCTCGGGTCAGAATGGGTTAACACTGAGGACACTCCTTTGTACCTCCGCTGTGGAGTGAACTGCATGAAGCCCCAAACGGCTCGGTACAGAACATCCTGTCTGTCTGGACAGTGGACACTGATGGGAGGGTTCACTACACGCACGCACACACACACACACACACACACACACAGTCACACACACACACACACACACACACACACACACACACACGCACGCACGCACACACACACCGCCGATGGTACCATCGGTGGTGTTAGATTGATGAAAATGGAGCTACAGTCAGTGATTGCTTTTTAGTGGATATATAGTATTGCTGCTTTGCCCTTCGATTTCCCCTAAAAAAGAAAAGTGGACACTTCAGCACAAAATTGGGTTTTTTAAATCATAGTGTGTAGCTGCACCCCCCCACCCCCCCCCCCTCCCCCGCCGCAGAGGGGGAAAAAAAGTTGATGTTTTTCTCTTTCGTTTCACAATAAACCCCAAGAGTTTAGGTTCTATAAACACTTATTTGTAACACGTTTCAAAAACGTGTCACATTGTTTAGATTATAAACAGAAGAGCATGTTTTTATTTTTGTTTTTTTTTATATATTTTTTTATCCCACGATTTTGTAACCCATTTTTCACCCCTGTGTCAATTATCTAATGTGATCCTGGGCTCTACACACCCTCCACCAACCTGGGGAGAGCAACGGACTTGAACTCATGCTTCCTTCATGCCTGAGTGTCAAAGTTGCTCCTTTACACCTGACAGGGGGGAGTTTCCCTGGTTGGACGTCGTAGCGCATGGAAGGAACACGTTATTCCAACCAGTTCCTTTCCCCTCCATCAGGCGCCCCGGCTGGCCAGGGGGAGGCAGTTTTAAAGAGCATGTTTAAATGCCATCATGATTGCACCGAGTCATCTGGTAATCCTTAAACCATGAGGCTAGAGAGCGTCGCAGTCCCTCCCCCTTTCAGAACAACGAGTGGCCCAGGAAATGGCTCTCCATTCATTTTCACCATAGGCGATTCCTACATTATTTATTTAAAGACGGTTATGCCGCGGACAAAGCCAACTCGGATCGTGACAAATCATGACAATGAACACAATGTTTTGGGCCAAACAAATAATTAGAAAGTAGAAAAAAACGGCAGGTTACAACACTTCTTTTGTTGTTTTTCTTCTTATAAATTATTTGATCGGCCTAGGGACTAGGTTGGTGGAGGGTGTGTAGAGCCCAGGATCACATTAGATGATTGACACAGGGGTGAAAAATGGGTTACAAAATCGTGGGATAAAAATTAAAATAAAGACCTTTTCATTCATGGTAGGCTACAAAGAAACAAAACATGTTGTCTATACTTACCGCTAATCCTCTTTACTTTCAGAATAATGCAGCTTTGCAAGTATACAGTGCCGGTATACTTCAGCTGTTTTTGTAGCTATTTGAGCTATTTGACTTTTGAGTGGTTGCTGTCCATTAGACACCAAAGAAAGAACTATCCCTAGATCCATTAGCTATATAGTTTTGTCTCCCAATTTCTCCATTTCCATCCAGTCCTACACAGTGTCCGCTAAGGCTGAATGAATTCGGTCCATTATTGATTATAATGAAGCACATCGAAGAGCTTGTGCTCGTCTAAGCCGGGGGGAGAAAAGGAAAGAAAAAAAAAATACCTTTTCTTTAATACGAACATGTAAGCACTTCACCATGCTAGTCTGCTTTGTGAGAATACTATTCTCCACAAAGCCACTCGCAGGGCCGCACTCCATTCAGTTGCTGCACATGGACTGACGTTTTTCTGTACTAAAAGTACAAATCCTTACAATTAAATGGCTAAATAAACCAGAAAATATGGGACATTTACGAGATGGAACAAATTACATATAATGCCCTGAGGCTTCAACCAAACATATTTAGTAAAAGATGGAATCATGGAGTCCTGTACTGCCTCTACTAATGAGGAATCCAGAGTAACAAGTCACCAAACACACTTCTCCCCAGACCTTCTGGTGTGCTCCTCATACGCTTTCTCCAGTCTCCAGTCATGTCTGTCCTCAGTATTGTTTACTTCCCATTGTTGTCGTTTTTGTCTCGCTACTTGTATTTTATGTCCTTGTTTTATATTGTGAATACTTGTAAATGTATGTGAAGTTGTTTGTGTGTATGAGTGTATAATGTATATTCTCTGAAAGTATGAAACAGCTGAGGTTGTGTGAAAGAAAAGAAAGAAATAAGAAAAAGTTGTGTGGGAAAATGTATGCTTTTAATTCTGTGAAGTTGCCTAAACTGAAATTAAGAGGTGGACAGTTACTGTCCAACCTCTGTCTGCCACAGTCAGTCATTTGTAGCCTACCAATTAGCAGTCTAATCAGTCACATTAATTAGCAGTGTAATGAGTGTCAGTAATTAGCAGTGTAATGAGTGAGGCCTCGTTCACACTTACCGTATATATATATCAAACAAATGTTCTGTGCTCTGTCTGTGATTAATGGCTGCCACAATGCAATTCCAATGGGAGTCGTATGGCTTGGCAAAACATTTGTGTTTGACGATCGAGGCAGCAATCAGCAGTCAAACACAAATGTTTGTGACTCCCGAGTCCCATTGCAAATGCATTGTGGCAGCCATTAAAATGAACAGACAGAGCATGTACGTGTGAACTGAATAGAATGAGGCCTCACAGTTGCAGGCCAGACGCCTTGATGGCTTATACTAGGTTTGACTTCTCTTAGCCACCAACCATATATACATCTAGCCATCCATCTTCAGCCGCTTATCCAGAGTCGTGTCGTCGGGGACAAACAGCTCCAACAGAGGGTTCCAGACTTCACCTCTCCGCGCAGAGCGACATTGGTAACCCGGGGACGTACGTGCAACGATCACCTCCCTATAGGGAGATTTTTCGGCTGGCCATTCTCTTGTAATTGTATTATTTCCCACCACGGAGTAGCCTTGCATCTCGGAGGACAGGCAGGAGCGGCAGTGCATGTCGGTAGGCCAATCAAGAGGCAGGCGGGGCGTTACCATGTCTATGCTCAGACGTAGAAAGAATATAACCTGAACCACCTATAAGCTGGCTCCTTTCCAAGCGAAGAAGCAGCGGGTCTACTCCGAGTCTCTCTCACGTGACTGAACTTCTCACCCTCTATAATCTCATAAAGTGTCACAGTGAGACCGTGCCTGTTTTGTCTATAGGTCTTGTGTGTTGTTCATGTTCTAGTTGGTCCTGGTTTTTCATGGTTCTGGATGTTCTTGTCTTCCCCAGGTGTTTCTCATGTGTAATCAGCCCGCGTGTGTCTTCTTGTTCCCCAGTCAGTCCCTGTCGGATCATTCTTTTTATTTTTTATTTTTTTATTTTATGATGAGCAGTTTTTGACACTATACCTGCCTGGCTGTCCTGCTTTTGGGTCCTCCTCACCACACCACCAGTAAGACGCGCAAACGCGGGAAGCGAACGCAGCTCGTACATATAATTAAGTTAAGTTATTTTTAAGTTAAGTTTTTAACTTAGCCATAACCATATAAGGAGTCCCCAAAGCAGCTATACGTCCAAATATGGAGTGTGTTGCATCAATCACAAACAAATCACTCAGCTCCATATATGGGCACAAAGGTGGGACACAGAGACAGACACACAGACAGACAGACATGTCACATGATCTGCTAGGTCTCATAGTAAGTGCTCACTGCGTTCGCAATCACTGCGTTCGCAACTATATGCGACAAAAAGTATATAAAGTGGTTAAAATGATTGTGATGCTATATTTAGCCATTTTGGGCTTGTAGGTCTGCTATTTTTGGAAAAAGTTGAAGAACGACTGACATAGAAACATGGCTTTTTCAGAAAACTGTCAGGATGTAGGAAGACATTTTTAGAATCTGATCTCAGGTCAGAATGGGTTAAATGATACCTTTTTCTGTGGACCCCACTTTTTGAGAACCACTGGCCTAGAGACAGGACCAGGAACTGTGCAGCCGTCGTCATCATCATCATTCCTCTGGGCCATGTTGTTACTTGTTAGTGCGCGCACGTGCTATGGGGTGTTTACTAATGGCAAACTGTGGGAGCCATGCGTCACCTCACCGTATACAGAAAATAAAATGTCTCCATCTGACAACTGTGCAGGAGCCCAGAATTAATGACAACACACTGGATGCTGGGAGGCGCACAATTATACACCATAGGTTGGTTTGGCTGTTTGTGTTTTGGTCTGTGGAACATCGAGAAGAAGCAATTAAAGCTGTCTGGCTACAGCTGGGAAAAGTGGAAGAGGTTTATTTTTTTTATTTTTTTAAGGTATATCCATTTGGAAAATAAGTTTGGACTCGGACCCCGCAGGCGGTTTTTAAGTTGCTTTGGTTCAGTATTTGGGTACTTGGTATTAATTTTTATCAGACACATGCCCCGTTGATACATACAAACCCATTGTCTAAAACTCACGCATCATGTCGAAGTGTCCTTGGGCAAGACACTGAACCTTACATTGCCCTCCAATGAGTCGGTTGGTGTGAGATGGACGCCATGGTGTGTGAAGGGAAGTGAGGACGCTGGAGTCGACTGTTCGCCGCTTCACCTTCCAATGTATGAATGAATGAACCATTGTAAAGCACTTTGAGCACTTGGAAAAGCGCTGTAAAAATGCCATTCATTATTGTAACACCAAACACTATAACCTTGAAACATTAATCAAAAACACGCCCATGGTTCTGGTGACTGACATTGTCCTTCTAATACGTGAGAGGGCAGTGTTTTCCAATATATATATATTTTTTCATTTATTTTATTTTATATTTAATAGTATTTTTTGTCATTTTGCCCCAAAATGATAAAAAAAAATCACACACGTGTGAACTGAGTGGTGCAATTCCCCCCCCCCCCCCACTCTCTCTCTCTCCCCCCCCCCCCCTCTCTCTCTCTCTCTCTCTCTCATTACACAGCACTACCCCTCCCTCTGTTTCTGCCGCCCCCTACTGGTATAAATCAGTAACATACTCAGGCTCATGTGCACAGGTACACACACAGGTAGGTAGGTACATGGACATTGCTGATTGTAGGAGTGGTTGCACCACTCAAAAACAGCAAGGCTTTCTTATATCGATATAAAGCGCATTGAAACGAGTATAGGCTATACTCGTCCGCCACACCAAGCGTATATATTTCAGAGGAATAGTATACATCTCTAAACCAAATGTGTTTACCGAACTGAAAGTCTAGAAGGATTGTCTATGCAAAAATGCATTGAAAAAGAGGTGCACCCAGACGTGGGAACGAAATTATGTTTCTATAGGCCTGGTGCCTTAACCCTCGAAGACCCAGCGTTGCTTTTTAGCAACAATTCTATTTTAATTAATTACTATATATTTTTTTTTTTCTGTTCTTTTTTCACCTAAACGTCATCAGTGATGTTCATTGCAATGCCATTTCAATGCCATTGGTCATGATATTTGCATATAAATACCCCCCACAGAGGCTGAAATTCACACAAATTAAAAATGTCTGGACTCGATTTAGATTTTTTTTTAACCTAAGACATTTGACCTTTACCCTAATAAAAGTAGGTACAATAATTGTAATATATGTTTTTTTGTGATCATTAGAATGTCTAGAACATGTTTTATTCATTATTGTGAAAGATATCCCCCAAATGTAAATTATTAATTTATATAATTATTATATAATTATTATACATTTTTCATCAAACTTTATTTATTTTTTATTTTTTTTAACATATTTTTTAGTCTTAGTCATAGTAGTACAAAGTAGTAGTAAGGTTGAAATCTATTTTTTGCAAGTAGAAATTAATGCGGGTCTTAGAGGGTTAAACAACAAATAGTGAAGCTGCTGTACAGATATGTATAGGCCTTTAAAACAATACTCAAGTGAATGTACTTTGTTGAAGTTCAGCAGTGTCAATAATTAATGAGCTACAGTAAGTCAAGAGTCAAGACGTATTTTTCAGCGTATCACTTCTTGCTGCCCTTGAGAATCCAGAACTACTGAAAATGCTGCATTGCTGCAAACATGGAGGCTGTGTGTGGCCGTGCGCACGCCTGAGTGCGTGTGTTTGTATTACTATGCTTGTGAGGACCATTATGCCTTAAGTAGACTAGAAATGGAGAATTATAGGCGTTGTGCATTCTCCTGGTCCAAACAGGAAACATGGTTGTGTTATATGGTTAAAAAGGGGTTTGGGTCAGGATTAGAGTTCGTTTCGTTCGTTTTATGGATTGGAATTAAAGTTAAACATGATTTATTTATGGTATACTTGGTTGAACAGCAGTGTCATGTACCAAAAAATGGCCGATATATATGCTTGTACATCTGCTAAATAACATTCATAATTGTGTGTGTGTGTGTGTGTGTGTGTGTGTGTGTGTGTGTGTGTGTGTGTGTGTGTGTGTGTGTGTGTGTGTGCATGCGTGCGTGCATGTGTGTTTGTGAGTGTGTGCGACTGTGCGTACATATACTTAGACTACTTGAAGAACCACATCCCCACAGGCTATAGCAGAGTTTGGGACATTGTGAGGACAATATTGGTACTCACAAGATAAATGGTTGTTTTATGGTTTAAATAAAACACTGTTATATGCTTTCAATTAGGAAAAGATTCAAGTTGGGGTTAGCAGACAATTCCAGGTTTGATTAATCAGGGGTGGGTTACGCGCTACGCCTGATAAATACTCCCAATATTAGGCGCCGAAAATACCAGATCTATAAGTTCACAATGTGTTGCATTGCAACCCGTTGTGAACTTGTATAGATCTGCAGTTCACGGCTGTATGGTTAAAGGGTTAAAGAATTGCAATTACAATTGACACAGGGGTGAAAAATGGGTTACAAAATCGTGGGATAAAAATTATTAGAAGAAAAATTACAATTAGTCTAGATGAAACAAAATATGTCCTAAAATGCTGATGTCCTCATGAGTATACATGTGTGTGTGTGTGTGTGTGTGTGTGTGTGTGTGTGTGTGTGTGTGTGTGTGTGTGTGTGTGTGTGTGTGTGTGTGTGTGTGTGTGTGCAACTGTGCATGCGTGCGTGTGGTTGAGAATGTGGCAGACTGGTCAGCACAGCAGTTAAAAATCTGAGATTCAAACCGACACAGAACAAATCCAGCTGTGTTTACAACACACTGTCTGTACAACGGGGTGTGTAGTGTTGTAGGGCAGCCTATAGGATAAGTAGGCTACATAATAGGTTGGTTGTAGGAGGCTTCCAACGACCAAACATGGCGAAGACGCTGTTACTTGTCTTGTACCCCTGAAGGGCGTGTGGGTATTTGTCCGGGATTAGCTGATTGCATTCTGTACAGCACCGTGTACATATATGTCCTTTATTGTATTTCTTATGTGGACATAAATAAATGATTAAAATGTGTGTGTGTGTCTGTGCACGCACGCACGCACACACTGTGTCTGTGTGTGTGCGCGAGCGCGTGCGTGCGCAGAATGCTTCTGTTACTGTTACTGTAGCTAACCTCCATCCGTTCTCTCACACTGCAAGGACAAAACTCATCTAATCAACCCCCCCTACTCCCGACATATCTTTAGCACAGTGCACGCACACATACACACACACACGCACGCACGCACACACACACACACACACACACACACACACACACACACACACACACACACACACGCTTCATGCACACACATCACATGTCATGCACACACACACACACGCACTGACACACACACACAGACACGCACACACCATTCATGTTTGAAAAAAGGAAAGAATAAAGGATTGGCCTTTTATCTGTATAAATTACGATTTCTAATGGCTGTGATTAGTATAAATAAAATAAAAATATTGACCTTTATTTATTCAAGGAAGGCAACAAACATGATCACAACAAAGTACAGAAAAGTAAAAAAAAAAAAAAAAAAAAAAAACTATACACTGATGTGTTTCCCTATTTTCCTTGTTTTGGGTTTGACTTTTGTGTACTTTTACCTTTTATTTTGTATTATCTATAGTGTCTCTTGGTTTCCTGTGTTGCCCTTGCCCTTGCTGCCTTGTCTAACCCTGTGTCTAACCTTGTCTAACCCTGCTGTGATTAGCTTTGGCAATGTAAACGTATGTTTTCTCATGCCAATAAAGCCCTTTGAATTGAATTGAATTGATTAGTGTAGTGTTCTCCACCTCCACCCTAGCTGCTTCACCCCTCTCTCGGCTAAGGAGTCACTTTGGCCTGAAAAGGATTGAAAACCCCCTGGTCTATATAGAGACTTCTGCAGCGTTCTTTAAGGGTTCAGCATTTACTGCCACAGAGAGGAGAACAGTAGTCTCAACCGGTTGCATAATTATAGAAGAAGCTGAGTTTTATTTGTCGGGGGGGTTTAAGTAAGTGTGATCAAGTAGGGCATTAATTTACAGAAAAACATAAAAAGTTGAAATGTGGAGACAAGAGACAAGATATGCACCGAAAGCAACAACATCCAATAGGTATAGACCTATACCAGTCATAAATACAGCTCCATAAATAAGGTGTTTGTTCAGCTGTATTCCCTCTCCTTTTCCAAGGCCAGATATAACACCCAGAAGGAACACTATTTATAGCAGCTGTTACTGTTGAAGTGAGTAGTGTTGCCAGGTGACTTTTTGGGCCTTGTTTTCCTGCGAAGTTGCTCGTAAATATTGGGAGTTGCAGGTTGTTTCCAGAAATATAGGCAGCAATATTGTAATGATTACTGTCACCACCATGTAGAGCTATTTAAAACTGTTACTGAACAAACACTATCGCAGTGATTTAGGCTATGCTATCACAATAGACACGCAACATCATAAATCATATAACGGCCCATATTCCAAACAGAAAAGTCCAATCTGATTGCATTAATCATTAAACGACCCATTGACCCATTTTGGGGCGAGAACCCCTTTTGGTGTTTTATAAATAATTTAGCTATTGAAAAAATAGCAGATCTGCAAGCTCATATAGCGCGCTACGAGCTTGTATAGGTCTGCTATTTTTGAAAAATCGTGAAAATGTGGCTTTTATCATCAAATTATTTCAGAGCAAATGCTTTTAACTCAAATCTTTGCTCCTGAGGGGTTCCTGAAACAACATATTTTCAGATGGGGGTCGGCGGCCAATTTCATAAAATATTTGGGGTCCTTCACGTGAAATATTGAGCACCACTGATATATAGAAACATATGTTTTTCAGAGAACTGTCAGGATTTAATTTAGTGTAATTTCCGACGCCAGGCCTAAACAACGTTATAGCTCACTTTACCAATCACTTTTCCACTCATTTGCATGTGCATACACTATAATAGATTAATTGTACACTGTTTCTGAACAAACAAACACTATATACTATAGGGCGTATACATGGGAAACTGGCAGCCTGAGCCACATTTAAGGGGCCACATGCGGCCCCCACCTTCACTTAACGTGGCCCTCAGGTTAATATCAGCATACTGATATTATTATTATTATTATTATTGATTTGCATTCATGACCCGCTTTAATTACTTCGGTCTAATTTTTTTATTAAAGGTAGAGTAAGTGATTTAACTCAAAAAACCTTAGGTTTCGTTTTTGGCTGTGGGACCTAAGCCTTCGTCCAATCAGGATAGAGAGTCAAAAATGAAACCTAAGGTTTTTTGACCCACAGGGGTTAACTGGGGACAGGGAGGAACTCCTTATATGGTCAGCACACTCTATAGTAGAGAGGATTATCACAACAAAACAAAAAAATAAGTGATATTTGAATTAAGTGAAATCACTTACTCTACCTTTAAATTAAGTAAAGTAAAGCTTAATGAGTATAGTATTAAAATGTTATTGTCTTTTTTTTTTGTCCAATGTATTTGTGTTTAGTTTATGAACTTAACATAACTATACAATTAAAGGCATTTGAGGATCATCCAGGATTCCAATAGAAAAATAGCCAAATAAAAAAATCTACAAGCTGAAAACGCATCGCAGTGCGACACGTTTTGAGCTTGTGTAGACCGGCTATTTTTTTGCTATGACAGTAATATGCAACAAAAACACTGAAGACCCCTGCCCCTTTATGGTTGACCCGCATGAGCCCCTCAGGACTCTGTAGGTATTTTCCAGAGATGGGAGATTTAATCTGTATAAACACATCGGTATATCGGCCGTCTTTTATAATTAACTGGCATCGGTTCGGTTAATCAATCGGACCGATTACTTAATCCGTCCGATTAATCGTCTGTCTTTACAGATGTAAGCAAGACCCAAAGTCAAAGCTTGAACAGATCTACAAGCTCACAATATCAAATATAAAGGTATTTAGGTTAAATCTGACTTGCCTATAGGCCTGCAGTGCAGATACCCTGTTACATGGATTTTTCAGAATGGATTTTTTTTTTTGAATTTTTCAATACAGAATGAGATCATATCCACATCGGTATAATATCGGTTATCGGCCATAACAACAATTAATTATATCGTATATCGTCGATATCGACCAAAATGTCTCATCGGCATATCCCTAGTATTTTTCTGCGAAAGCCTTGTACCCATCTACGCACATGTGCACGCACGCACACACACACACACACACACACACACACACACACACACACACACACACACACACACACACACACACACACACACACGCACACACACGCACACACTGTGGCAAACCAGGGGAAACAGCCAGGCCTATTCCCCACAGAAGGAGGCTGGGGGAGGTGATAGAGGGACTATATTACCCCTGTACAGGTATCGCAGCCAATGGGAGCCTGGACATGGACGCACCTGCAGCCAGTCAGGCAATCAACAGAAGCTTTTAAATAGCCGACGCCCAAAGCGGCCTGGTGAGTCAGTTTGGAGTACTAAGGGAGGAGTGAGGAAGCAGGAATCACTCTGTTCATGAGGAGGGCGGCTTGTATGATGGATAATATCTAAGCCGACTGAACTCTCAAACCACAAGGGAGAGCAGCACTGGGGTGGCGGTGGCTCAGGGGTAGAGGCCGCAAGGTTGCTATAGTTCGAACCCGGGCTCCCCCAGAGTTGGTGTGGTGGTCGAAGTGTCCTTGAGCAAGAAACTGAACCCCTAATTGCTCCTAATGTGCAGGTTGGTGCCTTGCATGGTTTCCGCCGCCATCGGTGTATGAATGGGTGAATGGGTGAATTGATGCACAATCTATGTAAAGCGCCTTGGATGAAAACGCTATATGAATGCACCATTTACCACTTTTCCCCCACCTTGAATACATTAGTCACTATAGCTCTCTCTCTCTCTCTGCTCTGCCCTGACAGGACTGTGCATAGAAGCCCAAGACGCAGACAGGAGGAACCCCTAAGTTGAAGTTTTGCCCCGTTTTCCCCCTTTCCCTATAATTAGTTAATAAAAGACAATTTAAGTTACACGCTGACTCTGACTTCTGAGCCTCTTATTTTATTGTGAATCTTGCGTATTCTCTTCTCCCCTGGGTTGCCACAACACGCACACACGCACGCGCAATTGTATTGCTATACTTGTGTGAGCATGTGAGGACATTGTGTTAGGACAGTGATTGTATAAATTAAAATTTTGTAGATATTTTAGATCGGCTGGTAAACTAAATATAAATCGGTCACAATTAACAGTAACTATCCCTTGTACCCTAAACTTAACTTCTAAATGTTTATAATCCTAAACCTATCCACAATCTGACTATTATTTTTTATATAATCGTAAATCTCCAGGCATCTGTTTTTTTTAAACCACAAAACAACCATGATTTCTCGACTTCGTTTGTTCTCCTCCTCACAAGTATATTAATACAATCACGCATGCGCGCACGCACGCACGCACGCAAGCGCACACACACACCCACACACACACACACACACCCTTGGCTCTTAGAAATAGATGCATCATTAGATGCATACATGAATAAGCAGATCTATATCTATAAATAGGCCCGTGGACAGATTCCTGGTCAATTATTAAGGAGTCATAATGGAGGCCGATGTTCACAACAACATTATCCATCCTGACGTCGCCCGAAGGCCTTATGTGCGTGTACGTGCGTGTCTCTGTGTGTGCGTGTCTGTGTCTGTGTGTGTGCGTGTCTGTGCATGTGTGTGTGTGTGTGTGTGTGTGTGTGTGTGTGTGCGCGTGAGATTAGCCTGACACTCAGCCTGAATTATCATTTCGTTTCACTTTATTATTCAGACTGAAAGCCCCTTTGCCAAGACAGCCGTTTCTGGGATGGGCATTGCCAAAGCGTGCAATCTTCGGCGATTGGTTCATATACCAGCCAATCAGAATAGTATTGGAAAGCAAGATGACATTGTTGTCAATCATGTTATGTGGCTAATAGGCTATATGGCTAACCCGTTTGCTGACCAAACAAACACAGTCAACGAGCGCTACTATAGCATGTAAACAAAAGCGGTAAAATATGTCGGATGATGATGTTTGTAAAAACCTGTCGTTTCTGTAAAGAAACTATTTATCATAGGGTGATGTAATAGCCAGCTGTGTGTGATTATAGCACAGTTACCACAGCTGGGGGCCGTTTGTTGTTGTGATGTCATCGAGTGGAGGCACTGATGGCCAATCAGCAGCTGCAATCATTTTTTTCGACCGAAACAACACCGCCCCATATAGACAGAGTCACCAGACCTGAATCGCCAGATTTTCTTTTAAACCATTCTGACCCGAGATCAGAATTAAAAAAATGTCTTCTACATCCTGACAGTTTTCCATTCTGACCTGAGATCAGATTCTAAAAATGTCTTCTACATCCTGACAGTTTTCCATTCTGACCTGAGATCAGATTCTAAAAAATGTCTTCTATACGTCAGTCGCTCTTCGATTTTTCAAAAATAGCAGACCTACAAGCTCATAGCGCGCCACTCGGTGGCGCGCTATGAGCTTGTCGATCTGCTATTTTTAAATAGCTAAAGCACGACATGACGCGGAACACCAAAATGGGTTAATGAGCGTGGCTATAGTGATTCAGGGCTGGAGCCAGGCTATATAGCCAGAGATGCCAACAACTTTGCTTTGAGCTCGAGTCCACTTTGAGTCTTTTTTTTTTTACTTTTAAAAATGATGTATTCATACGAGGTATAGGCCTAGTCTAACGTGGAAATACAGTTATGATGAACCCAACATGAAAAATGCACATAATGAATGTTTTTAGCTATAGGCCTACACATTCATCGCCTGTGTTCTTAAAGACCTATAGTGAAATTAAAGTTTTTCACACTTTTAGAATATTTCCGGGGTCATGATCATAATGGGCATACCTAACAATGGGTGCCAACAAAATGGGAAAATTTCCATTTTTATAGTGTACTTTTATATTTTCTGAAGGGAAGACACTCGACTTACTAATGACAACAGGTGCGTCAGCGACAAAGCAGCAGACTGCAGTGTATTTTTTATATTAACCCCCCTTCCCCCTTGCAATCTAAACTCTAAAATCTTCAGTGTTTAACTCTGAGAGTGTACAAATGGAGCCAAACGTTCCATTTGCAGTGATGTGTAAGACTCAGGATGCTGTGTGAATCTCTCTCTCTCTCTCTCTCTCTCTCTCTCTCTCTCTCTCTCTCTCTCTCTCTCTCTCTCCCAGTCTCGCACGCACGCATGAACGCACACAAGCTATTTTTTCCCCCTAAATGTTTGTAGCCTATATGTTCTGCAGTGCTATACACAAACAAAATAAAAGTATATTTCTGGTTCGCAGGGGTGCTGGATATATATATATATATATTATTTTATGAACAGCATAAAGTTTGTCTCAGATTTACGTATACTGTCAAGGCGCCTGAGCCTGCAGTCTGGGATGGATTAAAGATTCTGCTGTAGTATTTTATAAGTACGTTGGACAGCTCCACCGAATCATCCTCAGACAGTAGGCGGGGATGTGGTGCTATTTTTAGAAACGGGGTTAGTTGAGCACATCTACAGATAAAGGGTGGCAGCTTATTGGCTCAGGAGGTAGAAGAACGGCCGTCTTGGTTACTTATATCCCAAGTTTCCGGGTTCCATATACCCGGCTCCTCAGTCAAACTTCTTTACTGCACTGCAGTCATAGGAGGCCTTTTTTGCTATGTTTTATCAGTTTCAATTGAAACGGGCCTCCACTCCAAGCTCCAAGCTACGACTGACCGCCAGACGTCATTCAACTGCCCACCACCTTTGACCCTCTCTCACTCACTCACTGCCTTGCTCTCTCCCACGACGTTAAAGTTACACCTATTTCCTGTTAATATAACCTGTGTCAAATGTGCAGCATTGGGAGGTAAATGGGAGACACTTCACTGTGAAGGGACGACAGGATGAGGAGAGGTGTTGTTGCTGTGTAATTGTCGAGAGTATAATGGCTTGCGAGCGATAGTCAACAGTCAAAACTATATGTGTCAATACGCCTGTATCAAAAGATTTGGTCATGACGGGCCTCCAGATTCCTAAGGCCGCCCCTGACTGCAGTATATAGCGAAACAAAAATGTTTGCTTTAGAGTAGACGAATCTCTTCTTCGATGGTGGAGGAGGCATATAGAGCAAGTCTGACGTCAATATCGGTAGAGGGCGCAGATCCACGGGTTCATGTACTTTTAACCCATTCTGACCTGAGATCAGATTCATACGAGGTTTCCACTGGACACACACTGGTCTGATGAACCCATTCTGACCTGAGATCAGATTCTAAAAATGTCAGTCGTTCTTCGAATTTTTCAAAAATAGCAGACCTACAAGCTCGTATCGCGCCACTCGATATGAGCTTGTAGATCTGCTATTTTTCAATAGGTAAAGCATAACATGATGCTAAACACCAAAATGGGTGCCCGGTCAGAATGGGTTAATTTGCATAACCCATTTAACCCGTTTATGAACTATAAACATGTCATATATCCCGGGCCGCTTCACTCGAATGAATATGAAGATTCAACTGACTGAGAGAAAACGCTACTGTTACTGCTACTGATGTACTGAATTAGTTACATTTTCGCTAGAAACAGACTGTATCACATACAGTATGAGTGACTGACTGTCGCAAACGATACAGAGACACCTCCCTGACAATAACGCCGAGACAGCTTGTTTATTTTCGGACCATAATGCTTAATATGAAACGATTTTAAGATGACCGCCATGTTATTCTCCATAGAGAAAATTATATACTTCCGTGAACCAGGCAGAACCAGGGGAGGAGCGAGTGACGTCAGGACTTCGGCGCTCTGTTATTGTTGCGTGCAGTATACACAGATTAAGCAGTAGCCTACTGGAGCCATACTGCCGTGTTCCTTACCATGTATTCAGGTAAAGAGTTGTTGTTTATGCAAAGTAGTAGCCATTTTATCTGGGCACGGTATACTTGACACAATGTGAAAATAGGGGCCCGCACCTCCAGTAAACCTATAGCCTACTTGGTGCGTCTTGGTAAGTCTGGTAACTCGAGGTTAGATGTGTGCGTCAATTCTCTTGAATCTAGGCAGACGTGTTCTACCTGCGCGTGCGCTGCACTTTTTGGTTGGTACCACGGTGTGATACTGCGTTCTTCGAGCATGCATGACACCACTGCGCTTCACACTTCCCTGATGTTTTTCACTGTAAAGTGTAAAGATGTAGTTACACTGGTCTCTTTTTTTTAGCACTTAAAGTTAGGACTGTGTTTTAAAGCAATACAAACATAAACCACATGAAAGATTAGATACTTGATTTATAAGCTGTAGTTTCAAAACTATTCACTCAATCTAATTAACCAATACATCATTATTTTGTTGTGTGTCTGTACACCACAAAGATAATGTTATGCAGTGTTCACAGAATGTACTTTTCTTTAATTGAGTTGACTTTATTATCGCTGCTACATCATTGGTTTAAACTAGAAATTAGTCAATGACACATTTTCATATCAGCACATGGTTTGCCTACAGAAGAGAAAATATATATTTTTATGATTTATATTAAGCAGCAACTTTTCCATTTGATTGAATACTATTAACAGCACTGGATAAGGGGGGTCCCTGCGGAGGTCGGTGCGGGTACAACCAAATGGACCCATAACAGTCCATTTGTACAGTCTCAAGAGTTTGTTATAAAAGGGTCCTTTGGGTCCATTTGTAGTAGGCTAAAGCTACAAGTATCACCTGGACACATCCTGTTGTGTGGAAACTTTCCACACATTAAATACAGAGACACATATTTACATTTCATAGCACAATTCTGGAGATATAAGCAGCTGGTTATTCATGTATGAATTATTTGTTTCTTTTTTTTAATACCAATACTTGGTAGAGTCTATTCTAGTGAAGTATAACTCTCTCTCTCTCTAGGGTCTGAAAAGGAACACGCCTGTGATTAACATTATTACCTTCAGCTGTGTTACACTGATTAACATGGCTTGGAGCACCTTTAAAAGGGACACCTGATTCACATCCCAGAGGTATTGAAGGACTGCAGTGTGGAAAGCTGCTGTTCCAACAACAGGGCATGCAGCAGTTTTTTTTAAAGCTAGTTTAGTTGACTTCACTGCTAACAAGAGATTGTTTGTCTACGTCGATTCAGTCTTTTAAAGTACGTGCCAAGAGTTCAACAGCGACAGCAAAACATGAGGTAGGTTGTTTATCCATTTTCTACTGGTGTGAATTATTTTGGTGTGAAAATGGAATCCATTTCCTAACCAGCATGACTTAACTGAAATGTGTTTGTAGGGTGCTGTGGATTTCATGCTTGCTGCTTGGAATTGTCACTACTTTGCCTACTAGGAGAGGTAAAACGGATAATTTCTCTAGATCTAACATGGTTAATTCATGTTATACTTAAAAATAATGCTTGCTGATTTATTTTGCAGGCACGGTTACCCCACGAACCAGTGAACCAGACCCCCTCTTCTCCCGTGAGAGCGGGTTTTATTTCAACCCGAGACCCTTTGGCATAGATGACCCTACTGCCACAGGAGCAGCCACACCTCCTTTGCCTGCCCGTGAGAGATCGTTTTATTTCAACCCGAAACCCTTTGGCATAGATGACCCTCCTGCCACAGGAACAGCCACACCTCCTGTGCCTGCCTCCGGTGTGCCATATAAAGGCCGTGTGGATGCAAACCTTGGATACGATCCATGGGGTAACCCCTTACCCGGCTATGAGGGGGGCCGTGCACCTCCTGTGGATGCAAACCTTGGATACGATCCATGGGGTAACCCCTTACCCGGCTATGAGGGGGGCCGTGCACCTCCTGTGGATGCAAACCTTGGATACGATCCATGGGGTAACCCCTTACCCGGCTATGAGGGGGGCCGTGCACCTCCTGTGGATGCAAACCTTGGATACGATCCATGGGGTAACCCCTTACCCGGCTATGAGGGGGGCCGTGCACCTCCTGTGCCTGCCTCCGGTGTGCCATATAAAGGCCGTGTGGATGCAAACCTTGGATACGATCCATGGGGTAACCCCTTACCCGGCTATGAGGGGGGCCGTGCACCTCCTGTGCCTGCCCCGGTTGTGCCATATGCAGGCTATCCCGTGGAGCATGCAGCTGGCTATGCTGCACCACAGCCCCACGTACCTGAAACGGGTTCCAGGTTCATGGGGTACTACCCCCTACCCTACTACGAAACCCCCTCCCCCGATTCCCCCTACCCCGTTTCCCCCTACTATGTGGCTCCTGTTGCCACCACCCACCCCGACGGCCAAGAGGCTCCTGTTGTTGCCCCCGACTACTACGGCCATTATTGGGGATCTGTTGGTGGGGACGCCAATGAACCAGTCTTCAGTGACGTATCGGATCTTGCGCCGGTCTCCTCTTCCAACTCGCGGTCGCGCCACATGCGAGGAAGTACAGTGTTCTACGAAGCGACCTACGTTCCCGAGGAGGGCCCTGCAGTCATGCCTGCTGAAACTAGCTCCGCTCCTGAGGAGGCCCTAGGAGGTCCTGCAACTAGACTCAATTGGTTTGGAATGGGGCCTTTGTTACCGAGAAGGCCTGCTGAAACTAGCTCCGCTCCTGAGGAGGCCCTAGGAGGTCCTGCAACTAGACCCACCCCTTGGATGGGATATCCTACTGGGCCTTTGCTACCGAGAAGGCCTGCTGAAACTAGCTACACTCCTGAGCTGGCCCTAGGAGGTCCTGCAACTAGGCCCATCGGATCCCATAGGATGGGATATACGTATGGGTCGGGTATGAATCCAAAAAGGCCGGGTATGATTCCATTGAAACGAGGCTATCCACCTCCTAATGTAGTATACTAAAGGCCCTGCTGCTGGTGAGAACTCTACATGTATGTATTCAATATGGCTTCACAACATGTAATTCTTAAAAATGGATTCACTCTGCTATCCCTTAACCAGTTTAATGATATACTTTTCTTTTGTCTTTGTTTTTTTTTTACTAGGTCTCATGTTCTGGATGTGACACTGCTGCTTGTACTATGGAGACATGAATGATTAATAAAACTATAAATTACAGCTATGCCTATGTCTCTTGGCTTTTCCATGGTTATGGGGCCCAATTTCCACAAGCTTCGTCCCATACGGCGGTTGTTCTCAACCAGTGGTCCTTGGAGGAGTTTCAGGTCGTCTCCAGCTAAATGGAGATGTGTTAACCAAATTGTTCCTTTTATAGAGCTAAAGATTTAAAATTAAGCCAAATGCATCCTAATTTAGTTTTTATTTTATGCTCCTGTGTTAAAAATGCACCCGGATTACTTTACAAGGAGTCTACACAATTAGAAAATGGAAGAATTGTTTTGATCACAATCTGCCTTTCTCTCTTCCATGGTACCATTGGTAGCATTGAATCTTGTTCCAACAATAACACAACGTTCTACTTTTGGGTTCTGAGAGGCTATAGATATTGTCCGTGGCTCAAAAGCAGACTAAATGGGTCTTGATATGAAAAAGGTTGACCTGCTGGCCAAGGTGAAGTGCCCTAGTTGCATTTTAGGAAGGGACTAATCAATGCTTTTCCCTGTTAAACATGCCTTGATTGGTTCCGATTTAAATGTGTTCATTGCCTCTGAATTAAAGGACCACTCTGTCACGTGTCTCGGAGGGCTGTGGACGGTTCTGAGACTCTCTTACCAGTCATTTCACAAATGTATTTTAATGTGAACAATGCTTATTAAATTTATGACACATGCTAACGTTCCACAAATGGAAAGCCAGCGGTGTCTAGATGATGGTGTCCCTAACTGTAGGTGGGTTTCCGAACTGACCACAGCCGCCCTCTATTTCATGACACAATTTGTCTGTCATTGGCCATATTGGACTGCAGCCATCTTTGCCAGCTATAGGTGATAGCTTCCCATAGACAGCCCATTCATCCAAACGGACAATTTAATTAAACGACGTCAAAATCACCAACATTGCAGCTGTAGGGAAAGTTTGAATTATCCTCTTTCAATCTGTAAAGACTTTGTTTAATGAAAATCCACAGACTTATGAGATACTGTAACATTTGTACAGTCTCAGAGTTTATTGTTATAAAAGGGTATTTTGGGTCTATTTGTAGTGGGCTAAGGCTACACTAGAGTCACCATGGACACATCCTGTTGTGTGGAAACTTTCCACACACATTAAAGGAGAATTCCATGCTAGAAGCCTTTCTTACCTTTATTTGTATAGCTATGTCCCCACCAAAGATGTCCAGGTGTTATTTTGTGCACAAGCGCATTATTGGTTATTTCCCCTACCATAAGCCCTCAATGAATTGCATTGAATTGCATGGCATTGAATTGAATGGGGCTATGGGGTGTTAAGCTAATTCGCTTATTTCCATCGCTCAAAAATCAATATTTTTTGTATTCTCTTCATAATGTAAATAGTATCCCGAGCAGCACACTTTACTACTTATTTCGATAGAAATATGCAAATTGGCACAAAAACCCAACCCCCATTTGTGATGATCATGATCATTATTATCTTTAACCACAAGGTGTCAGTGTCTGTAGTATCTTCTGCTCCAGTTTCATTTCCAGTTGTTTATGTTTATTTGGCTGATTTGAGATGCATGGCAATGTAGTACGAAGCGTTCTGTTGTTCAGCAGCTCAGCAGTTGACAGTCCACATTCAAGTGGTGTTGCTCTGTAGGTGAGTAAAGCTAGGTAAGGGTCTGAGTCACTATCAGCAGCTTTCTTCAGCAGTTGCTTTAAAATGTGGACTCCCTTTTCAGCTTTCCCATTTGACTGTGCATACAGAGGACTAGATGTAACGTGCTTGAAGTCATACTGTTCTGCAAATCTCTGCCACTCCTTGCTATTGAAACAAGGTCCGTTATCACTCTGGGCCACATTAGGAATCCCTTGTCTGGAAAAGATGGATTTTACATGTGTAATGACACAGCTTGATGATGTGTTTGAGAGTAATGCCATTTCGGGGAAGTTGGAATAGTAGTCATAGTAACAAGATAATCTTTCCCCTTCAGATGAAACAAGTCCATTCCTACTTTCTGCCATGGTTTTGTTGGCACATCCACTAGCACCATATAGGCTCTTTGGTTTGCTTGTTTCTATGTTTCTGGCATGTTTCACATCTGCTGATCATTCTCTCAATGTCTTTGTTAATTCCAGGCCAGTACACTGTGTCTCTCGCCCTTCTTTTACATTTCTCCATACCGAGATGACCTTCATGAATTCTCTGTAGCATATCCTGTCTTAAATTGTGTGGAATGACAATTCTGTTTTGTTTCAGCACCAGTCCATCAACAACACTGAGCTCACCTCTGACGTGGTAGGACAGTGGGCAGGTACCTACAGGCCATCCATGCTGCATGTTCTCCATGACACGCTGCAGCTCTGTGTCTTTTGATGTTTCAACAGCTATCTCCATGGACTTCTTGTCTGACACTGGAAGTGCAGCAGAAACCATGTTCACATGGCATTGAACATCTTCATCTGTTGTCATACCTCCTTGTGGGTGCTCGTGAGAGCGCGTCGGCAAGTAGCAGGTGCTTTCCTGCAGGTGTATATACCAGCTCAAAATCATATCTCTGCAACTTCATCATGAGACGTTGAATTCTTGGTGACATGTCATTTAAGTTATTTTTGATAATCGCTACTAATGGACGATAATCTGTCTCCACAGTGAAGGTAGCTGTGAAACTTCTCTAGACCAAACACCAAGCCCAAGCACTCTTTTTCTATTTGAGCATATCTGCATTCAGTCTCTGTCATGGTTCTGGATGCATAGGCCACTGGTTTCCAATGCTCACCTTCAGCCTGTAGGAGCACTCCACCGATTCCATCTTTTGATGCATCTGTTGACACCTTGATCCTCTTGTTTGGGTCAAAGAAAGACAATGCAGGTGCAGTGGTCAGTGTATTTTATAGATTCTCCCACTCACTCTCATGTTTGGCTGTCCATTTAAATAGATTTTCCTTATGCAGTAGCTCACGAATGCAGGATGTTTTGACTGATAAGTTGGGAATGAATTTGCCAATGAAATTTAGCATGCCCATTATTGGTAACACACCTGACTTGTCTGTGGGCCTTGGCATGCTCTGTATGGCTTTTATTTTTTCTTGATCAGGCCAGTAGGCTACACTGTGACCAAAGGGAGTCCACATTTTAAAGCAACTGCTGAAGAAAGCTGCTGATAGTGACTCGGACTGTCACCTGCTGAGCTGCTGAACAACAGAAAGCTTCGTACTACATTGCCATGCATCTCAAATCAGCCAAGTAAACATCTGGAACTGAAACTGGAGCAGAAGATACTACAACAAAAGATGAAGCAGAAGTCATTCTATGACAGAGCAGCAAAACAGCTTCCACCACTGTCAAGCAATGACACTGTTAGGATTGAAGAGCCTGGTGGATGGAAAACAAAAGCCACTGTTCTTCAAGAAGTAGCTCCACGATCGTTCACTGTGAGGACAGAGGAAGGACAGATCTTCAGATGCAATCGCCGCAGTCTTCTTAAAACACCAGAGACTGTTGAGGAGCTCAGTGAAGGACCGACTGAGTCTCCACCTATCACAGATACACAAACACATACACAACCCACACCATCTACTTCTGTACTTAGGAGATCCACGAGAGACAGCATAAAGCCTGACAGACTGATCTTGTGAAACAGACTGTTTAAAAAAAAACTGCATTAAAAAAAGGGGAAAAAAAAGCATTGTAAAATTGAAAATATTGTCCAAGGTTTATTGCAGGAAAGGAAAGTCACATGATCATTTATGCTGACTACCTTAGTGTATTCGTTTTATACTTACTCTATGATTATTGTTGCCTTGTGATGTGTTTAGAGAGAGAAATAGCATTATTAGATATTTCACAGAAAGGGAGATGTGATTATCCTGATCATTATCTATTATCTTTAACCACAAGGTGTCAGTGTCTGCAGTGTCTGTGTCAGTAGTGAAATCCATATAAGGGCACACAGAGACAGGAAGTCAGAGGAGATAGAGTTCATGTCGAGGACAAACATTTGTATACCCGTTTGATTGAATAAAGAAGCCTTGGAGTCAAAGTACTTGGTCATCATTGGAATCAACAAACAGAACACATTGAGGGCTTATATTAGTGGAAATAGCCAAGACTGCACTTTTGCACAAAATAACACCTGGACCTCTTTGGTGGGGGACGTAACGACTTCAAATAAAGGTAAGAAAGCCGTCTAGCATGGAATTCTCCTTTAAATACAGATACACATTTACATTTCATAGCACTAATTCTGGAGATATACGGGAGCAGCTGGTTATTTATTCACAACGTATGAATTCTTGTTTCATGAGTTAGAGATGATGATGACTGCTGTTAACCCATTCTGACCGGGCACCCATTTTGGTGTTAGCATCATGTTACGCTTTATGTATTGAAAAATAGCAGATCTACAAGCTCATATCGCGCCACCGAGTGGCGCGCTATGAGCTTGTAGGTCTGCTATTTTTGAAAAATCTAAGAACGACTGACATTTTTAGAATCTGATCTCAGGTCAGAATGGGTTAATCAGACCAGTGTGTGTCCAGTGGAAACCTCGTATGAATCTGATCTCAGGTCAGAATGGGTTAATGATGACAACTGTCTTCTCTGACAGCTTTATATGAGCTCTAAAATGACTGCTGGGAGAGAACGATAGATAACGCTCCATGGCTGACAGCTTTTTACGAGCGCTGCTTACAAGCGGTAATTGTGCCGTGATTTGTCCTCCGGGAGGCAGGATGTGGACAGCATGTGATGTCTGTAAAGTATCTGGAATGATGAGAAAATTGTGTTCAGCGGTGTTTATGAACTTAAAGGACAACTTTAGTTTTTTTTTTCAACCTAGGTTCATGTTTTAGGTTTTTATTAGAGAGAGTAAAAGATGAACATTTTTCGTCTTAGTTTTAGTCGACGAAAACAACACTGGCGTTGATGTTTTGTTAACACAAAAACAGTAACAACAACACAATCCTTTTTGACCCGATGAGCTTGTACTTCGGCTAAAAAAAAAAAGTAAAAAAAAAAACTAAAAAATACGGGGAAGCAGCTTTTTGGTTCTACGGGCCGTCGGCATGGAACAAGCTCCCACTGTACCTTCGTCAGGCAGCCTCTGTAGACATTTTTAAAGCTCCTGCTCAAGACCCACTTCTACAACATTGCTTTTAATTGATCTTTTTTTTGTTTGTTATTCATGTCCTCACTGTATTGCATTACTGCTTTTTTTTTTAAATGTCGTTGCCTTGCTTATCTTTTATTCTCCATTGTTCTGTAAAGCACTTTGAGAAATTGAGAAATTATGTATACTGTAGATAAAGATCAGACACACTTTAATATGCTTCAGTTTATTTCATTTCACTAGACACGCACGCACGCACGCACGTACACGCAGGCACATACATACACACAGGCCCCCGTCTCTCTGCCCTCAGACTGTCATGATTGCCCAGATTTGACAGTATGAATGGAACGTTATACAAGTTTAAACGTGAAGTATAACGTATTTTTCAATCTGTTGTGAACAGCTATAAGAAGTATGAAGTATAGCGATGTAATTCAGAGGTGCTGTGGATGGAAAAGTTGTTTTCAACGGTGTCCTGAGCCACTGCACTATACACTTGGGGGTGGTTCCAGGGGGTACCCGGCATAATTAGTTAATAGCGTCAGAATCATTTTAACCAAATTTGACACTTATTTGATATTTGATATATCGCCGAAAATGCCAAAAAAAAGCATTTTCGGTTTGGTTGATTTGACCAAATCCAGTAAAACGCTGATGAATGGAGGAGTATGCAGCTGCGTCTCTCTCAGTACAGCTGACATTCCTCCCTGCACCCCCTTACACACGCACGAATGCACACACACACACACACACACACACACACACACACACACACACACACACACACACACAACTTTTCTTTTTTCACCACCCGGCAGTCTCAACTCAAGACAAGACCACTTTGTATATTATTAAACCAATCTTTGCTGTTGTCATCTTGAGTTAACCAAACAAAATCCACGCGTCAGAGGGTGTAACATTTAGCAGGTTCACCAGCGCTATAGTTAAGAGCCTGCATATTCGCAGCGCAAGGTAGCTTAATTATAACACCAGCTGCAAACGCTTCTGTCTTTGTGTGTGTGTGTATGTGTGTGTGTGTGTGTGTGTGTGTGTGTCTAACATGAAACTGAGATGACGTCCACGAGCATCTTGTTTATCGTGGAGGTGTTCTGGAGTGGGCTGCCTGCAGGGCCAGGGTGGTTCAACCTGGTGTAGGAACAGCTTCCTCATCCACATCCTGACATCTTCATATTTACATGGAAGCACCACTAGGTTGTCTCTGGGAATCACGCCCTATAGCTCTTTGCTGTTCATTGGGATGGCAGTGTAGCTCTAGTCACTAGATGGCACCATTATATACCAGAATATACCAGAACCTCTCAATGCAGTGGAAGCGGAGATTCTTCACCACATCCAGAATATAGCCACAAATCATTTGTCAAATGTCAGCGCAAATATAGGATATATACATATCAATTTGGGGGGGTTCCCGAAAAAGATGGGCTCCCGAAGTTTGAGAACCAGCGCTGTAATGGGAATTATGAACATGAGAATACTATTACTGCACTGTCTTGACATGCACGATCACATGAGTCATCACACTTAGTGTCCCTTTACACCTCACAGCATACCGGGAAGCAAGGCTTCCTTCTCAGTGGCCTTGTGGTTAGAGTCTCCGTCCTGAGACTGCGAGGTCGGGGTTCGATCCCCGGCCGGGTCATACGACCAAAGACTGTAAAAGTGGGACCCAATGCCTCCCTGCTTGACACTCAGCATCAAGGGTTAGATTGGGGGGCTAAGTCCCTGCGACATACTAGCGTCATGTCCAAGGCGGGGGTGTACTTGTACATCAAGCTGCCTCACGCTACGGAAACAGGACATAGGCTCCTGCCCTATATGGGCCTCATGGTTCGGCAAGGCTACTTACTTAAGGCTTTCCACCTGTTGGCTGCCTGTCAAACGAAGTGTTCTTACATAGCTCCTTGTTTGACCATGTCCACTAAACCACAACGCCAGTGTATTCGTGGTCTCTCGTTGTGTATAAGAGGGACACATTGTAAACAGCTCTGGCGGCTGCGTTGCACGCAGTCTCCCTGGAAGCTCTCGTATTGAAAGTGACATTGTTTCAGTCTGATGTATAAACTCTAAATAATCCACTATACCACCGCTCTTATTTCACCACTGGCTGTAGAGGTCATTCAATGTCATTCAATGTCTCGGCCCCCCCCATAAGATGCAGAGAGAGATTACTGGCTCACCTATATAATCAGAGCCATATAAGTCTTCCCACTCCATAAAAGGCCCATTTATCTGTCCCCCCCCCTGCTGCGTTGCGCCGCTGAGAAGCTAGAGCATTTTAGAGATTGACCATTTGTCAAAGCCATGGCGCTAGGCGGCCGCCACCGCCCGCTCCGCTCCGCCCCGCCCGCCCCGGCGCGGCCTCCGCGTTTTCGCTTTTCTTTGTGCTGTTGCACAGAAGATAGCAGAATTACGGGCAGAGTGTTAGCCGACATAATGCAATAGAGGCTCCCCCGTGGGCCCGGCCTAATGTGATTTCACCGGGTGCTGTTGTTCTGTCACACTGCAGTCAGAGATGCAGGAGATGCCTCGCTGAACTGAGGGGGACGAACGCAGAGGCAGAGAGAGAGAGAGAGAGAGAGAGAGTGCAGAGGACATAATGGATAATATCATCACTGTCGGGTGGAAACCTTGTGTGCAGTGATGGAAATTGACTGAGTACATTTACTCAAGTATTGTTACTTATTACAATTTTGAGGTCTAGTCTGTCCTATCCATCCTCTGCCACCGTTTTCCAGAGCCGTACCCGAATGGCTGGTATATCGGTGCATTAACAGAAAACAATCGAATATTCGACTATCATGAGGCTATTCTTGACACTGTAAATCAAAATGGTATCATTTGCTAATATATATATTTTTAATATATATTATTTTTTGGCTTTTCTACTGCAGAATATGCAGCATGTGAGCTCTGTTGTTGGTAGTTCTCCAACTTAAAGTATACTGATCCATTCCCCGGTTGATTGTTTTCATATCATGACATGACGGTCCCCGTCACTCAATGTAGGTGGCAGGCTGGCAGCATTCAAGAAAGCTTTTCTTATAGGAAAAAAAGCATGCGTCATGCGTGCAGGTATTCGAGCCTCAATTCTTAGGCTACTGGGGGGAAAAAACCCAGCAAATAAATATTTAAATAACTAAAAGGAACAATTAAAACCAGTGTTGGGCAAGTTAAGCTGTATGTAGCTGACCCCAACACTGCAGTGTTTGTTCAGTAACAGTATTAGCTCTATATGGTGACAGTAATCGTTGCTGTAGTTTTTGTTCTAACATTGTAAATAGCTCTATATTGTGATAGTAATCTTTGCTATAGAGTGTTTGTTCATTAGCATGGAGTTGTTCACTTGCTGAAAATAGCCGATCTACAAGCCGATCCACAATGCGTCGCATTGTGTAAAATGACTTATGACTTAAATACTGGATCTCTTGTACACTAGTCCCTTCCTGACATTTTAGTCTAGTTTGTATTTGTTGACAAAATAGTCAATATATTTAGTCTTAGTTTTAGTCATCGTGGCTTAGTTTTCATTTCGTTTCCATTTAGTTTTCCTCAGTGAAAATAGGTATTCGACGAACATTTTTAGTCGACAAAATCAACACTGCTACGCTCTGCCCACTCTGTTTTTCTCTCCCCCTTTGTGATGACCGTAGCTTAATTAGAGAGGCCGTCTAGTAATCAGGAAGGTTGTCGGATTATACCTCCCTGGCCCGGTCTAGCATGTCCCTGAGCAAGGGGAGTTTCGCACAGGCTGTATCCATTTGTCACTGGAAAAAAAAATACGTTCCATACAAAATTAGCGGAATGACCGTCCGGGTGGATCAACCGCTAGAACTATTATTCAATCGCGCAATTTGCTTCAGTTTTTGTTTACATCTGTTCTTCTAGATGATATGACAGGTTAGTCCATGCAGTGTTGTTGCTGCACTCTTCCTGTTCTACGTGGGCTGACGTTAGACCCCTCCTACGCTAAGGACCAGCGCCCTATCCACACTTTTCCTGGGCTGTGTGTGCGCTCCAGTTCCTGTCAATTTGATCCAATGAAAGCCAATGAAACTGGTCAGATGACCAATGATATCCAATGAAATCAACAGGAACTGGAGCACACACAGCCCAGGAAAAGTGTGGATATGTTTTTTTTTTTTTTTTTTTTTTGTCAATATACATAAAAAAACTGTTAGGAAGAAATCCCCCTTTAACTCCTAACTAACCGTTCCTTTTTATTCATGTTAAAATAGTGAAAATAACGGATCGACAAGCTCACAAGCTTGTATAGATCTGTTATTTCCGGATGTATCTATAGGATATAAATCTATGAGAACAATTTGACTGAATGAATGGGGGGGGGGGGGGGGGGGTAGTCAGTCACTCAATTCAATCATTGAATATTGAACACAGCATTTATTATAAATACATATAATTGCTATACGTACATATAATTAACACTATACATTTCATATATATTTATACAGTGTACCGTATATATACTGTAAATTACAACCACCATTACACAAATCCATGCAATAACATACATTACAGTTTGTGTATCTACAGTATTAATGAAACCTACAGTAGGCCTAATTCTGTAATATATAATACATAGAACATAGAGATTTCCATCTCTAGTATTTGTACACTCTATAGAACTATTTAAATTGCTGCTTTGGATATATTTTTTACCCATTTATTTTGTACCTTTCTTCTTTTATTCCCATTGGTCGTTTTGATATTAAGGTACACACAGTCAAACACTCAGTAGGCTATTACTTTAACTATGAGAGTGTGCAAAAAGAGAGTGTATACAGTATATAAACAGAACAAATGGACCCTTACTGTACGTGTCTGTCGTTCTGAGAGTGTATGAACAACGACAAGAAAAAAATCACACCCGTGTGAAGAAGTGAGATTTGCTCAGACACATGTGACGAAGATTCTCCATTCATTTTGTATAGAACGGAAATAATTGCTCGTCTATACATAATGACATCAATTCTCCATTCATTGTCAATGGCATTTAATGTCTGTGTTAGAACAAAAACCTATACATTTAGGAGGGGCTATATAAGCGCCCCATGAAAACCATAGCTCCGCTCGGCAAACATCACATTTCTCTTGTTGGGTCTCGAGCTAAAAGGTTTGGGAACCACTGGCAGAGAGAGTGTGTAGTGGATTTTGAATGAACGAATGAATGAACGAATGAATGAACGAACGAACAAATTCATTCATTCACGTGGTTGATAAACGTAAATAGCACATCAGGCACCTCCACAACATAATAATAGCAGACAATGTCACAGACGATAAAAAAAAAAAAAAAACACGATAAAGCCCTATAAGGCTTATTTCCACTGTATGGTCCTCCATTGTGGTAAACAATACTGTCTTTTGTGTGTGACACTATAATGTCGCCTCGCAAACCAAAAGGTTCCCCGCTTCACGGTGTGGACATTATCCGCCCAGTCGAGGAAGGGGCCGGCTGTGCTCCGTCAGTGCTCCAGCTCATTGTCTGTCCTGATGGCGGTCTAATAATCGACCCAAACGTCGACCCAATAAAGAGCAACATGTCCGACAGTGGCCCTTTTCACTTGGCTTCTCAATCTGGCCGTCTTGTTGAGCCTGATTTCCAATTAGGGTCACCTGTTACGTATTAGGCACGTCATTGCTGATTGGATATAGTGCTCAAGTGTCTGACAAGTGTGCGGGGCCTTTTCATTGTTTTTCAAAAGATACCCTTTTTAATGAGTGCTCCACCTCAACCAACGAGGGGCCTCGCTGTCCCCACGTTTGCCAATTCCAAGAGTGTGCATACTATAGCCAACACTTAACCCATTTTGGACTGAGGTCGATTAAAAAAAAAGGGCTTCTAAATCCTAACATTATTCTGAAAAACCCTATGTTTCTATGTGTCAGTGGTGCTCAACCTTTTTCATGTCAAAGGACCCCCAGAATTATCTCTATTAGGCCACGGACCCCAATCTCAAAATATGTAGTTTCAGGGACCCGGCCCCCAGAAGCCAATATTTGATATAGTTTTCACGTCTTTTAAAAAATAGCAGACCTACAAGCTCGTAGTGCGCTATGAGCTTGTAGGTCTGCTATTTTTCAATAGCTAAAGCATCATGCTAAGTTGCTAACACCAAAAGGGGTTCCCAACTAAAATGGGTTAACTCAGGACTTCTGAGTCACTTCCCTTCACACCCTCGGCGTGAGATCTGCGCCGCAGTGATTCCACATATAGGTGTCTTTCCCACTGCTGCCTTTGACCTCGGTTGGCTCCCACAGTGTCGGTTTCATGTCAGTATAGCCTCGAAAAACCCAGACGTTTTTATTTCCAGGGAGGAAAAAAAAAGTCTGGGTCCGAGTCCACTTCAATTCGGCATATAGAGTAGCGCAAACGTCGATCACTCTCTGCTGATTTCTGACCGTCTGCACCTTTGTTAAATTGACAGACACATGCACACCGCCCGTACACACACACACACACTCCTCTCTCTCTCTCTGTCGCTCTAATTAATTAGTCTCATGTCCAGCAGCTGAGCACAGTTTCTCTCGGCGGATCCTGCCGGGAGCTGCCTATATGCCATAGAAAGCATACAGTAGGTGAGTTCGAGGCTAGTTTGTCAGTTACGGGGTGCCTGACATTATAATTAAGTGCCCCAAGTCAGCCTCATATCCTTTTCACTCTCCGACCTCGTCTGTGACACCGTAGAGGTCGACGTTTATGACGACGGTATCTGCCCATGTGTAATGTGACAACGAGTGCCCCATTCAAAGCAATCTCGCGTGAACACTAACCCAGGGCCTTTTTTTTTTCGTGCCATGCTGTATGAGAGTGCCGCCCCAACAAAGCAGCAGTCGTCCGTCCTCCTACTGGACAGTAGTACTCTACATTTGTCCCCGGGGGTTGGTTCCTCTCTCTCTCACCTGCGGTCCATATATATCCTCCATGGAAAAATGTTAAACCGTTGCCAGGTGTGAGCTGCATGGTCTGGGGTCGACAGCCATGGGGGGGGGAGACAATCTGAAAGGACATCGAGTGTCTGCTGGTCGCCAATATCGAGCACGGCCGCACGCGCCTTAGCGCCGCCATGTTGTGTGTGGGCGGGGTATACAGAGACCGGTAATGACCGGTATTTTGGTGCCCCGCCCCCCCCCGCCCCTTCTTCCTTCACCTGGCCGGCCGGGAGGTTGTTTCTTTTGTGCACTTTGTGCAAATTAGTTCCTCCACTTGAAATGCGAAGCGCAGCGGCCGCCGCAACAACAACGCACGACTTCGACCGAAGAAGTGCAGGTGCGGCTCAAAAAAAGGCTTTTTCCGACGTCGTGGACACTTTGCTCCTTTTTTATATAACGAACGGCTCCTTTATTCACTCGGCGTCCTCGGAGGAGAGGAGGCATTTCTGCCGGGCCTCGTTGTCCTCCTCCTCCAGCGTTGTCACCGTCACCGTCTTGTTGTTCCTCTTCTTGTTGGGGTCCGACATCCACGAGTTGTGGACGACGGCGGCAGCGTTGGCGGCGCCGGGCAGAGGCTCCGCCTCCGTGATGGACACCGCCCTCTTCTTCATCTTGCTCTGCAGAACCTTATCCAACGGAACACAGTCGAGGAGTCAAGTTTGATTGACACGTCACAGGTTTACAGGTTAAAAAAACGAACCAAACTCTCTCTCTCTCTCTCATTAGAAGACAGTGCAGCACTAATACTATCTCTCTCTCTGTTTCTGGCAAACAGCGCCCCTACTGGTCATACTCGTGCTCATTAATACATACATACAGTAGGTGAACACAACATGAACACATAGGTGAACAACATGGACATTGCTGGTTTTATAGGAGTGGTTGCGCCACTCAAAAACTGGGGGAATTCAGTTTTTGCGCAAGCTCTATATCGTTCATGCTTTTTCAGAAAAGAATGGCGGAGGGTGGAGCAGAGAGAGGGAGAGCATAGGATAAAACATAGGCAAGATACAGGTCAAAAGAAAAGTCAAACATCTGTATTCTGTACATTATGTAATATAAAACATATTGGTGCAAAAAGTATAGTCGGGTACTGTGGGCTCCATCTTGCGTCACCCTTATCCCCTAAACTAATTTTGTAATTTTTTAGTATTTAAAAAAAGAATAACTTTTAAAATAGTTCAACTAGCCGATCTACATCGAGACATTGTGAGCTTGTAGATCGACTATTTGAACTATTTTGAAAGTTTAGTAAAAAAAATGGCAAATTAGTTTAGGGATAAGGGATAAGATATAGCCCTGTGTGTACATGAGGTTAGACATAAAGGTGAAATATACGTAGAAGGTGGAATTTAGCCTGGAATCCAGACTGATTTGCTGCGTTCAACAGTGGCCCTTTTCACTTGGCTTCTCAATCTGGCCCGTCTTGAGCCTGATTTCCAATTAGGGTCACCTGTTACGTATTAGGCACGTAATTGCTGATTGGATAGTGCTCAATGAATCACAGCAAAGAAGCGGCTAAGTGGCTAAAAATTCACATTGGACGTCTCCGGTCCCACCCCGCCCCCCCACACAGACCAATCAGAATCCCGAGATCTGTCCCCTTTTCAGGCAGGAAGCATGCCCAGGGAAAATAAAACGAATACATAAGTCAGCTTAGCAACCAATTTTGGGGCGGGAATCCCTTTTGGTGTTTTAAGCAGTATTACACTTTAGCTTTTGGAAAATAGCAGATCTACAAGCTTGTGTAGGTCTGCTATTTTTGAAAAATCGTGAAAATGTGATGCAAATCTTTGAATATATATATATATATATTCTTTCCGAGCAAACGTTTTTATAACTCAAACCTTTGTTTCTGGGGGTCGGCGGCCAATTACATAATATTTTTGGGCCTGCTTGACATGTTTTCAGAAAACTGTCAGGATTTTACTAGACAACGTTTATAGAATCGTCCCCATGGTCTAAATGGGTTTAAAGGTATATTCAGTGATTTCACTTAATTCAAATATCACTTATTTTTTTGTTTTGTTGTGATAATCCTCTCTACTATAGAGTGTGCTGACCATATAAGGAGTTCCTCCCTGTCCCCAGTTAACCCCTGGGGGATAAAAAACCTTAGGTTTCGTTTTTGACTCTATCCTGATTGGACGAAGGCTTAGGTCCCACAGCCAAAAACGAAACCTACGTTTTTTTGAGTGAAATCACTTACTCTACCTTTAACGCATAGCGAATCAGTCCATGGATTCCAGGCTATATATATATACACACATCATGCAGGTCACAGACCATATAACATAAGAAGAAGGGGGCGCAAATAAATAACTAACCTTCTGGAACTTCTGCCGGGTGAAGGCGTAGAGCAGCGGGTGGAAGACGGTGGTGCCGTACGCCATGACCAGGAAGGCCAGCCGCAGCCGGGCGGTGGCGTCGCTGGGCCCCGCCGCCAGGATGACGGCGTTGAGCACGGTGAGCGGCGACCAGCACAGCAGGAAGGTGCACACGATGAGCAGCGACATGCGGAACACGCGCTTCTGCCGCTCGCGCCGCTCGCGGTGCCGCTTGACGGCGCGCCGCAGGGCGATAATGACGGAGACGGACGTGCGCATGCCCAGCGCGGGGTATCGTCCCGCCCCGCCGCCGCTGCCGCCACTGGGGGCGGCGGCTTCGTCTGTGGCGTTCTGGCAGTCGCCGTTACCGCCGCCGTCGTCCTCGTGCTGCGAGGCGGTCATGGCGGTCATGGACGGTCGCTTTTTCCTGCTCGCCGCCTTGCTGTCCTTCTTCTTCTTATTCTGCGAGGCGTGGTGGTGGAAGCGCGCGCCGATGCGGATGTTGAGCGCCTGCGAGGCATTTAGAGGCAGGTTTATTCGCAGTGTTAATAGATACGTTTGATGCAGTAATAAGTTGTCCCGTCTCTGTTCCCTGGAGTGTGCAGCATGCAGTCCCTTCCTTGGAAGGTTTTTTCTCTTTTTTGATATCTATGCAAGTTTATTGGCGTTGCGAAGCACACTGTCGAGCCTGGGTATACATTTGAACTTCCATGCGCAAAGGAAGCTGTGTTTTGCGTCATTTCCGAGTTTTTAGACCGCTGGTAAAACACAGCTTCTTCTGTCCGCTCACGGAATCTAAAGTGTGCTCAGACCTAGCTCTGGTCCATAGCATTAATGCTTCGATTCTGCGAATTTCTTTCCTGCATTAAGGCTATGGGACTTTCCCTATTAAATCTCAAATCGAAATCAGACCAGCCTCTCCTCTTTAGTGGAAATCTCACGAACGTTTGACCTACTCACCAATACAAACACGGGTTGTGTCAATAGAAAGCCTACTTTCCTTAGTGGACGCACTCTGAGCCCCCCACCACACGTATAAACGGTACTTTTTGGCCAAAAAGGGATATTTTTTCACCGGAGGAAAAATATCCTCTATGAGGCAGTTCTCTGGGCAATATCAGTAGAGGGCGCAACGGAGTAACTAAAAATGTTTTTTTTCCGGTGGAAACAAAATCCCTTTTTGGCCAAAAAGTACAGTTTATATGTGTGGTGGGGGGCTCAGAGTGCTTCCACTAAGGAAAGTAGTCTTTCTATTGACACAACCCGCCTTTGTTTTGGTGAGTAGCAAAAACGTTATTTTTATTTACACTAAAGAGTAGAGGCTGGTCTGCATTCATGCGAGCGGCGGAAGTTGAAAGTAACATAGCTCTAAGGCACGCATTAGAGCTATGGACCAGAGCTAGCTCAGACCCTGTGTCGCTGCAGGCGGGCAGAGGCCTCGTATCTCCGTGCTGTCGCAAATTAATGCATACTGCATCGCACAAATAGCCGATCTACAAGCTCACACTCACAATGCAATGCGTCACAACGTGAGCTTGTAGATTGGCTATTTTTCCACCAGGCAATTGAAATATTTCGAGACACGACAATGATGTAATTTGTCTAAAGAAGAGGAAAAAACATCCGCACACTATAGTTTCTAGAGCTGAGACTTACTTTATCAAAGGCACGAAAATGCGTGCCTTCGACCCCGTCTAGCTCTTCATCAGGCACATGATGAAGAAAAACTCGAAACTAGTTTTTGCAGGATGTTTTTTTCCTGTTCTTTGATGTTTGCCTTGATGCCTGACATCAAGCACCTGGCCTACATATCTAGGCATTGAGATGTGCACACAATATTCTCTGTGTAATTTCTATTTATTTTAAACCAATTATAATGGTGACATTTTGAAATGAAACAAAAAGTAAATGAGTAGCAATTTATTTTTGCGAAAGCAGTGAGCACTGACTATGAGACTTAGCAGAACATGTCTGTCTGTCTGTCTGTGTGTCTGTCTGTCTGTGTATCACGCTGTAACACCACCCGCCCACCACCAGAGGGCGCAGCTGTATCACACACAAAACACACACACACACACACAAAAACTTAACTTAAAAAAAACTTAACTTAAAAAAAACTTTAAAAGAAAAAAACTTAAAAAAACACGCACGCACACATGAACACTAAAAAAACTACTTAAAAAAAACGTAACTTAAAAAACCTTAACTTAAAAAAAATATCTTAAAAAAAACACTTAAAAAAGGAGAACTTAAAAAAAGAAACTTAAAAAAGTACGTAATTTATTCGAATTGTTATTGCAATTTCCGAGCTGCGTTCGCGTTCGCGCGTCTTACTTGTTTTTTAAAGTAAAATAAGTAGTAAGGGATAAGAGAGAGAGAGAGAGACCTGCAGGATCTTGGAGTAGGTGACGAGCATGACCACGGCGGTGAAGATGAAGATGGGGATCTGGGCCAGCAGGTGGTAGTAGAGGACCGGTTCCGTGTGGTAGTGGCTTTTGGCGTGGAGCGCCACCGTCCGGTTGGGCTCGGTTCCGCCTCCCTGGGCGTAGAAGCCCACCTATAGGGTAACGGGAAGGGACCATGTGGAAGAAGATTATAAATAATGTCTCCATTATTGTGGCAAACAGTGTTGTTTTCGTCGACTATAAAACTTAAGACGAATTTTTTTTCGTCGACTACCTTTTTTTCACTGAGGAAAACTAAATGAAAACGAAACTGTGATGACTAAAACTAAGACTAAATCTAGGCCTATTGACAAGTTCTGTCAACAAATAAAACAATAAAAAATGCTAGGAAGGGACTAGTGGACAAGAGATCCAGTATAAGACATTTTACACTTGGTTGCATGCTGAAAATAGGGTGATCTACAAGCTCACAACGCATCGCAGTGCGACGCGTTGTGAGCTTGTAAATCGGCTATTTTCAGCAAGTGTAAAATCAGCCATTATACGACGGCATCAAGGCCCGCCAAAATACATTTCAGTCGACTAAATCAACTGTAGATTTAGTCAACTAAAATCTTATGATATTTAGTCGACTAAAACTAGACTAACACTAAAACATTCCGGGTGACTTAAATGTGGCTAACATCAAAACTGTCAAAAACAACACTGGTGGCAAAGAATAATCACAATCCCAGCTTGAGCTTGCCGAGCTGCTATATTTCCTGCAAAAGATTTCCTCACAATTAACAGAAAACAAAAACTACACCAACACAGAGCCCTGAGGGACTCCACTCAACCAACCATAGAGGGTTTTTGTGGTTCTTAAACAATATTATTGTGTTAATCAAAATGTGCTTAAAAGACTTCACACTGAAAATAGAAGTCGGAAACAATCATTTCTATTGCCTCTCTCATACATAATTTAACAGGAACGATAATGCAGTACATCATAATTGTTTCATTTCATCGGCATGGAAGCCTGCTTTCTACATGGCCGTGAAGATAAGTGACGGTTCATATTGTACAAATGACATTTTTATTTTTAGTAATTCACACAATGATTGAAAGATGTTTGAATTTGTTTAATTATATTTGTATTTATTGACACTGAAGTTTAATTATGTTTGTCATTGTCACCTGTCTCTCCTCTGCAGTGCTGGCACTCCTCTCCAGATTGGAGGGTGCCAAGTACTGTAGTGTAGAGGAGGAGTAGATCGAGGGGTGTTTGTTCATGTTTCTATCGTGTTTGGTCTTTATGTTAGGTTCTCTAAAATTAATTGGGCCTGTGATATGTAAATGCATATTTAATATTCCTTTAATGTATAGTGAGGTGGCATATTACTCAGCCTTAGAGCTATGGCCGTGTGGTTTGAGTTAATTATTTACCACTTAACTGGTTAGGGGATGGTTTGCCCCACCTGTATAAAAGCAGGATTGCTGCAGGTGGAGGCCGTTCAGTGTGATTTGAGGCCATAGTGAAAGAGACAACAGGGGAAAACGGCGAGCCAGGGCCTCTTTGCAGGAGGCATTTAAGCCTGTAACTTATAGGCATTTAGAAACAATGTTCCAAAAAAACTAAATGAACACTTGATGGCTAAACATAGAAAATAACAATCCAGACTGTTACAGGCTGTAACTATTTTTGCTATGTTTGAATTGAATTCCTGAAAAGAAATGGGGCCATTTTGTTTTCATTGGAATCCTGAAAAATAACCTTTTTTTATTTAATTTCAAATGAATTTAGTTATAGTTATGTCAACTTTATGAACTAAATCCAAACACATTGTTGGACATACAAAAGCGGGCCATGTTTGCATGTTTGGAATTGTATAACAGCTGAAATCAATAATATATCAGTATTCTGATATTAACCTGAGGGCCGCATTAAGTGAAGGTGGGCCAATAGCCTATAAGGTGATATTTCCCATGTATGAAGTAAGGTATTATTCATTTATGGAAAAAAAAACAACACAAAAAGTTTTAATATGAATAATGGAGATAAGAGGTTGCTGCCCGACAGGCATGTCGCCCGGTGTTGTTTTTGGCAGCAAATCTCTATTTTAGTTTAGTCATAGTCTCTGGAATGAAACTTAATTTAGTTTCAGTCACATTTTAGTCACCTGGAATGTTTTAGTGTTAGTCTAGTTTTAGTCGACTAAATCTACAGTTGATTTAGTCGACTAAAATGCATTTCGGCGGGCCTTGATGCCGTCGTAATGGCTGATTTTATACTTGCTGAAAATAGCCGATCTACAAGCTCACAAGTTGTCAGCTTGTAGATCTGCTATTTTCAGCATTCAAACCAAGTGGTAAAAGGACTTATACTGGATCTTTTGTCCACACTTCCTTTTAACACTTTAGTCTAGTTTTTATTTGTTGACGAAATTGTCAGTATATTTAGTCTTTAGTTTTAAGTCAGTGGAAAAAAAAAGGAAGTCGACGAACATTTTGTTGTCATAAAGGGCCTGGATTCTGTTTAGCTTTACGCTTGCGTTGTCGCGCCCCTCTTCAACAGACCTGGAGGAGACAGTGTGTGTTGATCCAGGCGCCACAATGCCTGCGTTAATAACCTCGCGTCACGTTTACGAGGCCCTATCGTTTTTTTTTTTCTTTTAATATATTTTTTAACCCATTTTTCACCCCTGTGCCAATCATCTACTGTGATCCTGGGCTCTACACACCCTCTGCCAACCTGGGGAGAGCAACGGACTTAACTCATGCTCCCTTCATGCCTGAGTGTCCAAGTTGCTCCTTTACACCTGACAGGGGGGAGTTTCCCTGGTTGGACGTATAGCGCCTGGAAGGAACACGTTATTCCAACCAGTTCCTTTCCCCTCCATCAGGCGCCCCGGCTGGCCAGGGGGAGGCAGTTTAGAGACCAGGATTACTGCATGTTTTTTGTGAGGGTACCTACCCTATAGGGGACACGGGGAGAACATGCAAACTCCACACAGAAAGGCCCTTTCGCCAACCCCGCCTTCGGGTATATGGGCACTGATGACGCGGAGGAGGAAACACGCCGCCAGCACCCACAGTGCCCCGAGCGGGAATCGAACCCAGGACCTTCTAGCTGTGAGGCGACAGCACTACCAACTGTGCCACCGTGCCCCGGCCCTATCGTTTTTTATAGTCGACAAAAACCACACCGTCGACGTCGACCTCCTCACACCACCCACCTCCATGAAGGGCACCAGGAAGCTGACCAGGCTGAGCAGCCAGATGGCGGCCAGCAAGGCGAGGGCGCGGCCCATGGTCAGTACGCGGTTGGCGGGCTTGACGGAGATGTCGTAGCGGTCCAGCGTGATGGCGAGCAGGTTGACGGCGGTCGCCACGCTGGTGAAGGACACGCAGGCCTCGTGGAAGCAGCAGACCAGCGCCGTGTCGCCCTGTGGCCAGCAGGGGGGGCAGAAGAGTAGTGTATGCTATATGAGACCTGACGAAGTTAAAGGGACACTTCACCCTTTTTGCAAAAAAATATATGTTAATGACGTTTAGAAGCTTTAGATCACTTTCCTGGGGGTATTTATGTGTGTAATATGTGGTTTTAGATATTTTAGATTGTAGCAGTGAGCCCGTTGTCTCTGATGTCATGGACACTGGGCTCACTTCCTTCCTGGACTACATGTTGTCTCAGTAAGACAGCTCTCCCCTATCCACAAGGAGGAGCAGTGCACCAAAGAATTATGGGAATTGTAGTCCAGGAAGGTAGTGAGACCAGTGTCCATGACATCAGAGACAACAGGCTCACTGCTACAATCTAAATTATCTAAAACCACATATTACACACATAAAGACCCCCAGGAAAGTGTTCTAAAGCTCCTAAACGTCATTAACATATATTTTTTTGCAAAAAAGGTGAAGTGTCCCTTTAATGAAAAGGTATGGAGTTGAAATAAACCTCGGTGGACTAGTAGCAGCTGGTGCGCCACAGTGATGATTGGAGGTATAATAAGCCTTGGATCAAGACCATATAACTCCAAAATGTTCATTTTTCAGGAAATCAAGAAAACCTTATATATTTTTTAAAACAAAGCAATACAGCCTCATCAAAGATGGTGTTGTAGCTTTATATATGGTCAATTACTTCCACGAGAGGGCGGAGAGGTGGTGGAGTTAGTTGCTTTATAGCAGACATTTTGATTGTCCAATGGAGTTAAGAGGTTTTGTCCAAAGCACTTTTTTACTACTTTCCATTGGTTCAATATTTTCGAACCAACAACAACACACATGACGTAAAGGGTGTTCAATTGCACTGGTTTATGCCAAAAAAAAAAAACTGTATCTCTCTCTCTCTGTTTCTGGCAAACAGCGCCCCTACTGGTACTCATTATACTGGTGCTCAATAATGAACACATAGGTGAACATGGGAACACGGACATTGCTGTTCCTTGGAGTGGTTGCACTACTCAAAAAAATATGAAAAAGTGCTGACCCTGGCCTGTATAGCCATGCATGTTCAGGGTTGTATATAGCACCAAATTCTGGGCCCTGGGACAAGCAATCTCTGTGGGCCCCACACGCAAAAAAATCCAGGCTTTTGAGCTCCCTCCACCCATAGTAAGGGCCCTATAGTAACTGACGCAACGCAAGGGAGAAATTTCCCTCACCCTCCGTTGCGTATAGTATTCTTGTGTCAATTACATTCGCCTCTGCAAGGCACTTAAGTGTGTCCTATACTTTCCCTCGTTACATGTATGGGAAGTATATGCGCTTTGCACGAAGATTTACAGTGACTATAGGGACCATGAGACCAAGACTAGATACGTAATAAGAATAAGAATAAGAATAAGCAATGAATGTCAGACTGGATAAAATACATCTGATAGTCTTGATTACCATTATGGTTAACCATTCAGGGCGGGAACCCCTTTTGGTGTTTCGAGCATTATGTTATATGCTTTAGCTATTGGAAAATAGCAGACCTACAAGCTCAAAAGCTAAAAGCTTGTAGATCTGCTATTCTTCGTGAAAAAATCGTGAAAATGTTGGCGCAAACTTATATATATTCTTTCATAGCGATTTGGTTTTTTTTAGCTCATATCTTTGCTTCTGGGGGGTGTGGGGTCCCTGGAACAACATATTTTCAGATGTGGGTCGGCGGCCAAATACATATATCTTTGGGGGTCCTTGACATGAAAATGTTTGAGAACCACTGATACAGAAACAGGTTTTTTTTCAGCAAACTGTCAGGATTTAGAAGACATTTTGTAGAATCGTCCTCAGGTCTAATGGGTTAGTAATAATAATAATAATAATAATAACCTTTATGGAGAGCAGGACCACGGTGATGGTGAGGGGGATACAACAGGTGCAGACCACCACGTCCAGAACGTGCAGGTTCATGGTGACCACGTTGCTGACGGAGCTGATGAGGTTGGACTTCATGCAGTACAGAGCCAGCACCGTCAGGTTGGAGCTCAGGCCCAGCACCATCTCCAGCATGAGGAACCCCGTCACCGACACCTGGATGGGATGAATACATAGGATTATACTACAACGGGTCGTTTCGAGGAAGCAATCTGATTGGTTTGAAACAGCCTTTTAGCCGTGGTTCAAACGAGCACCTGCGCGCTCCACACCTAATCAAAACAAAGAATTCAGCTGCTCTGTTCCCCCACTCGGTGGCTATAGGCTAGCTAGTTTCTTGGGACATCTGTCATAAAAAAAATATGTCTTTTCAGCGATTTTCTTATAGTTTTAAGGGTAACTGTTGTATAATTGCGATATTACACTCGAGGGTGTGTTTTAACGTGATTATTGCCACCGCAACACTGTCGTGGCAATAATCACGTTAAACCACGCCCTCTCGAGTAATATTGCTTAATTGTGTTACGGTTCGCTCTCCATCACCTCCACAATCCATGTGCTGTGATTGCTCTGTGCCAGTCAGCGCCACCAGAGGGTCCCATGAGCACTTCACAGCACACCTCAACGCAGGTGTTCCCCAGCTTCCTATTATCTCCACACCTGAGGGACATCTGCAAATCATCTCCTGAGGCTACAAGAGCCAGCCCCGCTCCGGAGCTCTGTGCCAGTTCCTCACCAGTCTAGGTTGGTAATGTTAGACAGCTGTGTTTAGTCATAGTCTTTGGACTGAAACTTCATTTAGTTTTCGTCACATTGTAGCCACCTGGAATGTCTTAGTGTTAGTCCAGTTTTAGTCGACTAGATGTCATAAGCTTTTAGTCGACTAAATCTACAGTTGATTTAGTCGACTAATGTATTTTGGCGGGCCTTGATGCCGTCGTAATGAGTGTTTTTACACTACAAGCTCACAGCGCATCGCAGCGCGACGTGTTGTGAGCTTGTAGATGTAAAATGACTTATACTGGATCTCTTGTGCACTAGTCCCTTCCTAACATTTTAGTCTAGTTTTTATTTGTCATCGTAGCTTAGTTTTCATTTAGTTTCCATTCGTTTTTGTCCGTGAAAAAAGGTAGTCGACGAGCATTTTTCGTCTTAGTTTTAGTCGACGAAAACAACACTGTTAGACAGCCAGACTTATAGGTTCTCAGTGTTTAGAGCTATAGCCAGTTAAACGTCACGCCGTTACTGTGCATTTGTATTCTCCTCTGTGAAACCTGCCACTGACTCAACCTTCTCTTCTCCAGTTTCCACGACCCGCGCTCTGTGGAGCAGCATACGGATCCCTGGCCTCTCATTGCCCTCCGTGTTTGTGAATAAAAGATCCGCCCGAGGGGGCCTTACTCTGCTTTGCCCTCTCCTTGTTGTGCTTTTGGGTCACAGCAGCACCACACTCGAGTCATAACAGTATGATTTAGAACCACCTCTGACACTATATATAACCTGTCACCAATATACCTGGAACTTAGGGGTGTCACAATTAATGACATCAAACAGGTGTCCAAAAAAGACTTCTTGTCTATAGGAATTGTTGTGTTTTACGTAATATTTGGTCTATTTGGGGAAAACGTCCAATTTCTCTTTTGGGTCTTGAGCTAAAACGTTTGGGTTTTTTGACCATGTATATCTCAAAAGCAACCAAATGTATGGCGCACCCCCCACGTCGGGACAACGCTCCACACGTCCCAAACTCAACGTTGGAGAGCTTCACTGGGGCCCTGGGTACGGGTATGGGATAGTACCTGGAAGCTGATAGGGTATGGGATAGTACCTGGAAGCTGATAGGGTATACGGGTATGGGATAGTACCTGGAAGCTGATAGGGTATGGGATAGTACCTGGAAGCTGATAGGGTACGGGTACGAGTATCCGGGTGCAGCCGGGGTCACAGTTAGGCTGATGGGCTCGGTGTTGTCGGTGACGGTGATATTCATGGTGGTTTCTGCTTCCAGCTGCAGGGGAAGGACGTGCATTCTCCTGGAGACGATGGAGGGACGACACACAGAGGGGCTGGTAAACAGCTCTGGTCCATAGCTCTAATGCGTTTAATTTAGAGCTATATGTTACTCTCAACCTCCGCCGCTCGCATGAATGCAGACCAGCCTCTACTCTTTGGCGTAAAAATTAAAAGAACGTTTTTGCTATACTCGCCAAAAACAAAGGCGAGTTGTGTCATTAGAAAGCCTACTTTCCTTAGTGGACGCATCCCACCACACGTATAAACTGTACTTTTTTGGCCAAAAGGGGATTTTGTTTCCACCGGGAAAAATATATTTTTTAGTTACTCCGCTGCGCCCTCTACTGATATTGCCCAGAGAACTGCCTCATAGAGAATTATGGGAAAAAAAATCCCTTTCTGGCCAAAAAGTACCGTTTATACGTGTGGTGGGGGGGGGCTCAGAGTGCGTCCACTAAGCAAAGTATAGGCTTTCTAATGACGCAACCCGCCTTCGTTTTGGTGAGTATAGCAAAAACGTTCTTTGTATTTACGCCGAAGAGGAGAGGCTGGGTCTGATTTTCAATTTTCGATTTAAAACTGAAAGTCCCATAGCCTTATACTATGCGCAGGGAAGAATCGTCGAAGCAGTAGAAGGCTATATGGACCAGAGCTAACGGGAGGCATGCTATGGTCCGTCGACGGAGCATTGGTTCGAAGGAGCATTGTTTTTCCGAGGTGCGTTTGGGGGCCGGGAGAGGGTTGGGGTTATAGGTTTATAGGTGTGCTGCTCCCGCGGGAGGTTAGGGTGAGGGTTTGAGGTGTAGGTTGCCGTTCGGGACCAATGCTCCGCCGGACCAAACACATGAGCCCCGGGGGAACAGCATGCAGTGATGGAAGACGTATACTCATAATTATGTTTATGTTTATACTCCCATTCTGGGTTAATGTTTGACATTTTCTGAAAAGTTCAGGTGAGTATTTAGAAGGCGCTTTTGGAATCGGAATAGTCGTAAATGGGTTAAGCAAATGTATCAACAATGCAATGTATATAGTCTGTTAATCTGTTATAGTCGAAGTAGAAGGCCTGTTTTCACAGCCAAATATGTTTGGGGGTCCTTGACCTGAAAAAAACATGAGAACCACTATTTTATGTTATAGGCATGAAGTCTAATGTATATGCATTATGCTATTCTTTAGATATTGAAAAATTGCAGATCTACAAGTTCATAACGAGCTTGTAGGTCTGCTATTTTTTTTTAATCGTGAAAATGTGGCGCAAATGTTTGAATATATATATTCTTTCAGAGGGAACGGTTTTCACTCAAATCTTTGCATCTGGGAGGTTCCTGGAACAACATATTTTCAGATGGGGGGGCAAAATAATAAAAAAACGGTGTCCTTGACATGAAATATTGAGAACCACTGATATAGAAACATGGCTACTTCAGAAAACTGTCATGATTTAGAAGACGTCTGATTCAGTTTTTTTTTTTAGGAATTTAATGCAAAAGCACGTTCCTAATCAGCAGCAGATCAGGACACACCTGGTTCCGTGTTCACTTATTTCAGTCTGTGTAGAAACGGTTGTAACGGTTTCCTTCACAGCCACACAGACCCCCGGTTCTTCTCATAGACCATTTTAAGCTCTTAAACCCAGGATACTTGGTTGGTTGAGCCTGCATGGCTCTGTATTATAGGCCTCGTCCATTTTTCCGTGTTACATTGAACTGATCCTTGCCGACAGTGACAGCATGATGTGCAAGCTTGCGCGACGAGTTGTGAGCATGCATGAGCTGCTGTTTTCACCAAAGATTAATGCTACAGTATATCCGTCCATCTTCACCAAGGACTACATTTACATTTAAGTTGTATTATTATTAATAATATTATTATTATGGTGAATCTGTATGTCAGCAAACAAGTATGTTCACAAAATGCATTATTGAATGCTTGATTCTCATTGGTCAATCGCTGAATTCATTAGATGGTTTTCAGTGTCTCCTTTTGTAATTTTTGTAATAACCGATGAACTCAATAACAGACCGATCAAAACACCTATAGGCTCATATCAATCTGCAGCTGCTCGATTTTGTGCCCCAACATGGCAGCCATGTAAACAAACACACAAATGATACGTATATAGCTTGCAGAGTGGTTATAGTTCAGTCAGATATACTCGAGGGGTTTCATGCCGTGCTCAAGGGCGCATACATTTACTCAAGGGGTTAATAAATATGCTGCATTACTATGTGGGTGTGTATAAGTGTGTGCGCAAAAACCCACACGTCATTCGCTGACGCGGCAGTCAGCTGACCAATTGGGCGGGCTACTTAAGCTCACTAGACTGCATGCTCTTCCTGCCTTCCTCTGCTCATGGTTCCTGGTTGTTATGTGATGTTTGCTCCCACCACCACCACCCCAGCACCACCGGTGGGCTCTGCTATTTATGCTCCCCATGGGGGTTTTATTGTATATCTATCTCCCTGCTCTTAATGTTTTATGTTGGTGCTTAATCGTGCCGAGCAGGGAGAAAATGCATTAGAGCCGAACGCCAAGATAAATGTATATCTATTCGTGAGTTGTCTGACTGAATGGCATTTACAGTAGCCTACAGCAGCTAGACTAGACAACACATGTAAGGTTTTTGAAAACATTTGAAGCAAGAAATAGACCAAATATTCATTTTATCAACACTTTTTATCAACATTCCAATTGGTGACGCGTTGCTGGGCACTGGCATAAATGAATGGCCTGCTTTCATTACCGCAAGCAATTACATCCTCCATCTTGTCGTTAATTTTGGTTCAATTTATGAATGTCCTTTTTAATTATGGGGAACAAGTTGTTCCCCATCTTTGCTGTTCTGCCGAAATGAACAATTAACAAGATGAGGATTTAATTGCTTGCGGTAATGAAAGCAGTCCGTTAATTGATGCCAGGTGTGCGCGGTGTAAAAGTCATTATAGAGAAATGAAGCCCAATCAGGGCTATGCATGCATCAGGGTCTAATCACCCTGTCTGGGTTTATTTCTCAACGCTGACCTGCTCCGCATTCATTATCCCCTGCATAACATACGTTTTTCATTTAGTTTTAGTCACATTTTAGTCACGTGAAATGTTTTAGTGTTAGTCTAGTTTTAGTCGACTGAATATCATGATAATTTTTGTCCACTACATCTACAGTTGATTTAGTCGGCTAAAATGTATTTTGACGGGCCTCGATGCCGTTGTAATGACTGATTTTATACACTTGACGCGTTGTGAGCTTTTAGATCGGCTATTTTCAGCATGCAACCAAATGTGAAATGACTGGATCTCTTGTCCACTATAGTCCCTTCCTAACGTTTTAGTCTAGTTTTTATTTGTGGACGAAATTGTCAGTATATTCAGTCTTAGTTTTAGTCCATCATAGCTTAGTTTTCACTCATTTGATAATCTTTGGAACACAATTCTAATTTGCTGTAGAAGAAGGCATGTCGCAAGGTGACGCTTTGTGCTCTTGTGTACATCTGCTGAACTGATGTTCAATCACATTGATGACATTGATGAGTGCTTTTACTTTTGATGCCAATACTTTTTCGGTAGGCTACTTTTACTCGAGTCAAACTTTGAGTCCTACTTTCTTTCACCACTGCGTATTGAGAAATGGACAGTAGTCAAGTAAAGTAAAACAGTACACATTGCATCTCACTTCAGTGCGGACTTAACTTAACCCATTTTGGCCTGACGTCGAAATTTAAAAAAGAATCTTCTAAAGAATCTCCAGTTTACTGAAATACTTATATGTTTCTGTATCAGTGGTGCTCAATATTTCATGTCAATAAGGACCCCCAAAAAATATATGTAATTGGCCACCGACTCCCGTCTGAAAATATGTTGTTCCAGGAACCTCTCAGAAGCAAAGACTTGAGTTAAAAAACGTTTGCTCTGAAAGAATATGCATTCAAAAAATGTGCGCCAAAAAATAGCTGACCTACAAGCTATGAGCTTGTAGATCTGCTATTTTAACATAAGGCTTGAAACACCGAAAGGGGTTCCCGACCCAGAATATAGGTTTTAAATACAAAAATCGGTGACAACACTCACCCTTTCCCTTCAGCACGAGCAGCAGCAGGTCTGTCAGATCAGATCAGACGTAATTCCCTTCAGCACTATGCGAGCAGTATAGGTCTGTGAGATCAGTCCCCGTGAGGTCCACCACACAGGTCACCATGACAACACTGCCTCGTCTGGGCCGGCCAAAAAAAGGCAAGGCAGCGCTTGTGAACCTCCACACTGCAGTTTGCAACAGCAACAGGGAGTGTGTGTGCATGTGTGTGTGTGCGTGTGCGTCTGTGTGTGTGTGTGCGTGTGTGTGTGGGGACAGTTTGTTTTGACAGCGGTATAGGAGTGTTTTCCAGTCGAGTGGATCACAGATAAACTGACGGTCTCATCTCCTGTTCCATGCGAAACTCCGTTTTATATTCCCAGGCAGGAAGAGACGAAGAAAAAAAGAAATATTCCCATACATCCAAAATGCTCGTATAATACTTTACTGTTTTTGTGCGAATTCTCGTCGTCCTCAGTGGACAAAAATGGAAATTATAGTTTGAGTTGTTATAATAGTCGTTGTTTTAGAGTTTGTATTCCACACATGAAGGCTGGTTCTTGTTCAAAGTGTTTGTAAAAGGTTGTTACTTTCAAAGTGTTCCACCTTAACGAGTCAGTGGAATTGGCTGTTTAGTTGCTGAATTATGCCAATTAACTATACGGTGGTTGTCCCGTCCGATCTCCTCTGTTTCTCCTTCTGTTTCGTCTTTGCAGTGGCATAAATTTGTCCCGTTCAATTATTCAAAGCACAGCTGGTGCTGCTGCTTAGCAAGGAATGGAAAAGCCAAAACAGTTTCTGTATTCCATTCACGGGCAGGGGTTTTTGTCGGTGCTGTAAATCAAACTGTGGACGTGTAGTAATAGTAGCCTGGCCTGCTTATCAGAACGGACAAAAGAAAAGAAAAAAAGATATCGGTTAATAGTATTCCAATGACGGAGGTTAATAATATCCATCCGGACCATGCAGCTTTGTCACGTATACTCGTTGATCGGTCCACAGAGTCCGTCTTGTCTGTCTGAGGATGAGGAGACCTCCTGACCTTTTTGTCATCTATCGTTAACCGGTAGCCGCTTGACCTAGCTCAATCGCTTGATGGAGGTCAGGTGACCCGGAGAAGATTGCTTATACATGTCTAATCACTTCTGTGCGTGCCGTGCATGTGCGTGCGGGTGCAGGCGTGCGTGCGTGTGGGGGATAGATTCAGCGGTTTATATAGACAGAAGGTCATCAGCATACAGAGGCAGAGGAGAGAGGATTCATTAGGCCGCTTTTGATTGACACCGCCGTGATCCTGAGATGAGAGGCGGGGGGGGGGGGGGGGAGGAAGGACACGGCAAACACCATCCGACTGGTGCTCAATGTGTCTTATTCACTGCCCTGGGGGGAGGGGGGGAGAGAGGGAGGGGGGAGAGAGAGGGGGAGAGAGAGGGGGAGGGAGAGGGAGAGGGGGAGAGGGAGAGGGAGAGAGAGAGAGAGAGAGTCAGACAGACAGACAGACAGACAGACAGACAGACAGACAGACAGAACTGTTTCACAAGGTGTCATCATGTATGACATGCGTCATTAAAATCTTCAGAAAATGACAGATCTACTATTTTCAAATAGATACAGTTTCAATAGGGCTGAAGTGGTTAATGTATGTTTTGCAATGATGATGAAAATCCACAAAGTTAACTTAGTAACTATACCGTTTTTCTAATAAGTGGAGAAAAAAAAATACAGCGTTTGCCTGTGAGTTGTATAGTGGAGTAGAAGTAAAAGTATTGAAAAAAAGAAAATACTCAGAACTCAGAAAAGTAAATGTACTTAGTTACTTTAAGTAAGGGTAGTAACTTACACACAGATACTATCCTATAGGTGTAGGATGACACATTTATCTCCTTAGCAAATCGACCAGCGTGCCGATGCGTTTTCTTGTCTGCAGTGTGTATCAATGGATCTCATTAACACTGATGCTAATAATAGCCCCCTCTGGGGGGGGGGGGGGAACAGACACAAACAGAAACATCTCTTTATAGGCATCAGGGGTTCAATAATTAATGTTAAATCCTCGAGGCACTGACAGAATGTGTCATTGACACGTTATCTGTCAGACACTTAACCCATTTTGACCCGGGGACGATTCTACAAAATGACAGTTTTCTGTAAAAAAAAAACAAACATGTTTCTATGTCAGTGGTTCTCAAATTATGTTATCTGTATTTGGTCCGCCGCCCCCCCCCCCCCCGATCTGAAAATATGTTGTTCCAGGGACCCCCCACCCAGAAGCAAAAGACTCTCTGAAAAAATATATTCAAACATTTTTTTGGGCCACATTTTCACCATTTTTCAAAAAAGCTCGTAGCTTGTATAGAGCTCAAAATGGGTTAATGGAGCACTTCACCCACTTTCAACCTTCAACCTTACCTTATCTTCCTATAATTGCTCCTCACTAATGCTCATTAAAATAGAGTACCGGAGTCCAGGTGTCACTCGTTAAAGTTTGTCTCTATAATGGAGAATTACATTAACCTGACTCTGCCAGGTGGGTGCGGTATTGGGTAACCATGTTTCCCCAACAACACAGCATCCATCTGAGATCGCTCAGGGGGGATTGAGCTATAACACCGAACCGCTCCGTGGTTCGAACCAATCGGCGTGAGCTAAGGGATATGTGCGAAACCGGATGTGACGCTATAATAGACACGTCAATATGATTGGTTGTGTTTGCACGCCCACGCGGTGATAGACAGACGGTCCCATCGAATCATCTACCAAGTATCTTGAAAAAAAAGGAACAGCCCGTCATCGAATTGGCTCCCGAGATCCCAGATCCCAATAAGCTGTGAAACAACCTTGTGTAGCAAGCTTCTTGGATCTGGCAGCGTCAGGTTAGAATTGCACGGGGTCATCTTAAAATCATATTGATAAGCATTGTGGTCCAAAAAGAAACAAACTACTAAAAGTCACTCCTATTTGATACAGTCTGTTTCTGGCGAATATGTAACTAATTTGGCGGCGGTAACAAGATGAACACGGTTCTTATTTGATGCGATATAAAAAAAGAGGAAAAGTCTATCGTCTGTGCTATATGGCAGAGCCGTCTAAACGAAGAGTTGCGATATTGAGGGGGCAGAAAACAGCACGGTCACGTGGTTCATGTTCTCGCGCGAGCCCATAGACTCCAATGCATTCCGTGAACTTCCGGTTGTCCCTATATTTGAAGCCTTCAAATAGGGACAAACCAATAGAAGTCTTATGTAGAAGAGCCGCCATTGACGATATGCACACGGCTGCCATCTTGCCAGCAAGGTGCTAACTATAGGTGCAACTTCTGCAATGTGTTTGTTTAATACAAATCCACTGTAGACATGTTATGAGCTACTCCCTGTCAAGAAATTCCTTGCAGATGATTTTTTTTGCTGGAGTTTGGAAGTGCTCGTTGACTATCACTCAACAGCCCAGCCCAAAACAGCTGGTACACCTGTTTTGAATTTGCACACAATGCAGGACGCAGCAGGAGGTTTTGCTTTACTGATAACGAGTGCTTCCAAACTCTGACACGTAGAAAAATAATCATTTGCAAGGAATTTCTTGACAAGAAGTTGCTTGCTCCAGCTTTAGGTGATAAGGGTGACCACCAAAAATGAAAGCGACTCACCGCTCATCCAGACACATCTCTCTGTTTTACTTTTTACTAACCACCGTTTCGGCACGCTGATGGGCAAGACCTACACATTTCAAAAAGCATTTATTTAAAGACCTTTTTAAGCCTCGTACAAAAGCCAACTCGAGTTGTGAGAAATCACGACGACAAACACAATTTAACGGCAGGATACACTTTTTTTGTGTGTTTTTCTTCTTTGTAATTATTTGTTTGGTCCAAAATATTTGTTGTTTGTCGTCATGATTTGTCACGACAAGAGTTGGCTTTGTACGCTTATATAAGGTCTTTAAATAAATACTTTTTGAAATGTCTATGGGGGAAAAATGCATTGGGAATTATTTCCTGGGCCCTAGCGTCGTCATGAGAGGGGGCGGGGCTCTATAGAGGGAGATCATGACAGGTAGATATACATATATTATGTATTGTATTACGTATTATATTATTGTTTTGTTATGATATATAAACACAGGGCAAAGTTATACTATATGCCTTTAAAGCCGAACAATGTTTATGCGCCGCAGAGCGCTTTCTGGTAAACACTAGTGTAATTTAATTTCCTCCTCGCTAGTAGTCGTCATGCTCAAGTCACTTCATTGATATTTTGATGCTATGTTCACTTAACCGTCTCAATGCTCATTTGAAGTGGTGGAAAGTAACTAAGTAACTAAGTACTCAAGTAAGTATTTATTTTTTACTTTACTGTAGTATTTCCCATTTGCAATACTTTCTTACTTCTACTCCACTACATCTCAGAGCAAATATTGTACTACTCCATTACACACTTATTGGAAAACTTTTAGCTACATGGTTACTCCTAGAATAATTATATCAAAACATACACTATAACCTGCACTTCTATTTGAAAATGAATATACAACATACGCAAAGCAACATTCTGCATAATGAGTACTTTTTCTCTGGCACTTTATAAGTGCATGTTGATGCCAATACTTTTATACTTTTACTCAAGTAGGCCCTACATTTTGAATATATCGGATTTTTACTATCAGAAGAATATAGTTTTGGTACTGATACTTCTACTTAAGTGAATACTAATGGTCAGGCTCTCTAGGTCACTTCATTGAAATGTAGATGTTATGTCTCTCATTACTCACTTACCGGTATTTATTTCTGCAGGAACATCGAACATACATAGCCACAAACGGCATTATCTTTTATAGATCGGCTATTTACCGCGCTTCAGAGGCTGCACTGTAAAAAAATAACACATTGGCACATTTGAAAGCAGCCGATCTGTTCAGCAATTTTTTCCAAAACATTTGAACCACACAAATCTTGTTTGAGAACAACTTGAACACTCACCGTGAGGCATGTATATGTAAAGCCAGAAGTTCCACAATCACACACCATCATGTCCTCATGACCCCATATAGTCTAGACTCTGCAGGTCCACATCTTCTATAGGTTCCTCAAGTCCACATCTTCTAAAAAAATAAATATTATTAGTCAAGAAGAAAATGACGATTAGAGATATTTTGAGCGGGACGTAGAATATACGCACATCGACAGGCTGGGGGTGCTGCAACATTGGCTAAAGAAACTTCAGTAGATATCCATCCCAGTATCTACTATAGATTAGAGATATCTTCCCAAATTGTTCAGCCCCTGGTGCCTTGTGGACAAGACCTCCAGGCTCGTGTCCTCAGGTCTTCTCTATAGACCCTCAGGCTCCTCGTGTCCAACATGTCTTTCAGCAGTAACGAAGCAGTGTTCCATGTCACTCATGTCATGTTCTCATCATCCATGGACAGGCTGCATAATATGGACCATATAGATACAGTCGATGCTCCTTTCCTCTACGGACAGTTTTACAATAGGGCATTTAGCAGGATCGCTCTTCAATCCCGGAGTGACTTACTATGTTATGAGCGAGGCAAATAATCACACGCTGAGAGTGCGTGCGTGAGAGAACAAGTGTGGTGGTGACTCCAAGGAACTATAGGATCCCATGGTCTTATATAAGTCTCCTCCACGCCAAAGCAATACAGTTGACAGATGTTGTAGTCCTGGCAGGGTACCGATATAATGTCCCACACCACTATACCGTCACGCGCAGTCCCTCTGTCCCCCCCGTCTGTCCAGACGCACAGAGAGACAGGTCTTTCTGTCTGTCTGTCTGTCTGTCTGTCTGTGACTGTCTCACTATGAACGCTCTGTCTCTCTGTTGCTCCCTCTCTCTACAATGTGTGTCTCTCTGTCTCTCTCTGTGTCTCAGTGTGGATGGGAGCTACGAATTGCCACGCGCTTGCTGTCGCTCTCTCCTCCTCCTCCATCCGCTGCTCTCTCTCTCTCTATCTCTCTCTCTCTCTCTCTCTCCCTCTCTCTCTCTCACTGCAGAGGTTTGCAGTGCTCTCCTCCTAGAGTCCTGATTGGGTCTTCTGTAATAAGTTTAACCCCCCCCCCGTGTGTGTGCGTGCATGCTGTCTGTGTGTGCGTGCGTGCATGCCTGCATGTGAGTGTGCATGTGCTGCACATATGCACATGGGTGTGTGTGTGTGTGTGTGTGTGTGTGTGTGTGTGTGTGTGTGTGTGTGTGTGTGTGTGTGAGAGTGTTGGGTTTTGACAGACTGCTGTGAGCTGTAATTTGTTGAGGCAGACAGACTGCTGAAGGCACACACACACACACGCACACACACACACACACACGTGCACGTGTGCACGCGCACACAGAGTAAAGTGTAGACAGTCACGCTGGAATGAGTTATTAATTTGGCATTGTCACAACGCAATGACACAGACATACAGTATAGAGATGACAGGATAGTGTGTGTTTTATATTCATTCACAGAACATGGTTCTTTTATGTGAATGTAATATGCACGAGAGAGAGAGAGAGAGAGAGAGAGAGAGAGAGAGAGAGAGAGAGAGAGAGAGAGAGAGAGAGAGAGAGAGAGAAGAGAGAGAGAGAGAGAGAGAGAGAGAGATCATCACAACAGTGATTGTAAAATGTACATATACAATTTACAATTTAGGCATTTAGCAGACGCTCTTAATCCAGAGCGACTTACATTAAGCAAGAACAAAAGCATGGGAATACATCACATAAAGCATTTATCATGAAACATGCATAAGCTAAGAAAGTAACAGTGGAATATCTATATAATGAAACTAACTATACATATAAACTATACATATATACTACTATGCTATACATATGTACTATGGCGTGCTATGACTATATACAATGCAATTCTGCAGTGCTGTCTATACATAACATGCTATAAGTCTGTATCAAATGCTATCTAAGTCTACAGAAATGCTATCTAAGGGGGTATAGGGTAAGTGCTATGGGCCATGATGGAGTCTGAGAAGGTGGGTTTTCAGACTATACGGCGGAAGATTGGGGAGTGATGCTGCAGTTCTGACTGCAATGGGAAGTGCATTCCACAGTTTTGGAGCCAGAAGGGAGAAGAGTTTGGGGACGTGTGGAGCGTTGTTGTCCCGGCGTTTTTTGGTGTTAAAATTTAGATTGATGTACACAGTGACATGACAGTGACAGTAGAGAGAGTGAGAGAGAGAGAGAGAGAGAGAGAGAGAGAGAGAGAGAGAGAGAGAGAGAGAGAGAGAGAGACAACATCATCACCACAACATATCGATTGATACGGTGATGGCGATTGATTGTATACATAATACAATTTAGATTGATACAGTGACACGACAGTGACAGTATACCGCATTAAGTGTCTCCTCTGCAGATAAGCGGATTGATGCAGTATTTAAGCTGTGTGTGTGTGTGTGTGTGTGTGTGTGTGTGTCCTGCTGCGCATACACTACTGTATAATATGTTAACCCATTCTGACCTGAGATCAGATTCATACGAGGTTTCGACTGGACACACATTGGTCTGATGAACCCATTCTGACCTGAGATCAGATTCTAAAAATGTCATTTTTCAAAAATAGCAGACCTATGCGCGCTATGAGCTTGTAGATCTGCTATTTTTCAATAGCTAAAGCATAACATGATGCTGACCTCAAAATGGGTTCCCAGTCAGAATGGGTTAACTCAGCCCTGTCCCACAGAGCCAGCTGCATGCACGGCAGACGAGGTGACAAGTCGCCGGAGTAAAATCTGAATCCCCCACCCCCCTTTTTCCCCACACTGTATACGTTTATTTTCCCTTTTTACCTCCCTTATGATGAAATCCTGTTCTGTTCTTTGACTATATAGAAGTGTCTATTTGTATACGTCTCTAAATGTTTTGATGAATTGAACACGGTGGGTGGACCCTCTTGTAAACAAGTGTAATGCTTAAATGGGGTCGTCCGCTCTACAGTTAACAGTTTTTGTATTGAGTCTGCGCTTGAAATGTACTGTAATTGTGCAAACTGTTAATAAATATTTCAATCAATCAATCAACGGAAACGCAGGTGCGCAACGGCATGGATTTTCGAAAACAAAATGTGTTCGACGCCAAAATACTGTGCTCAAGTTGCAGGAGACTCTCCGGTAAAACAATGAATGCTATATAGCCTTCCGGTATGGCATCATTGAAAGGAGTATAGCATTTGTATTTCTTTCACCGTGTAGTAATAAATGCTGCATTCGTGGTCTGGGGAGAGGGCAGTTGTTTTACAGACGGGGTAAAAGGGCAGGGGGCTGAACTGAAGCACCCTTTGACGTCTATGTGTGCACGTCCCTGTCGTCGAGTGACTCTCCATTCACGAGGAGCTATACTGCTATACTGACAGACCCTGCAGTGCTCGATCGATGGCCGTTATATACGGATGGCCGGCCGGCAGGCAGGCAGGCCTGGCCTCCCCTGACCTGACGTGCGACGTTCTGTGTCTTTCACCATTTTGGCATGCTATAGGGCGGCCCTATAGCATGCCAAAATGGTGGTATATAGCAGCTAGGCTATATATACACTCAGGGGAGGCCACACGTACGTCATTATCGGTGATGGCCGCGGCCCTCTTTGACGCATACGTCACACGTTCATAAAATGAACACTATATAACTAAATTCATCTGAAATGAAATAAAAAAAGGTTATTTCTTTCTCAGGATAAAAAAAAAAGGCCAATTTTTTTTCTTTTTCAGGATTTCAATTCAAATATAGCAAGAATAGCCAATCTATACAAGCTCACTGAGCTTTTGGCTATATTTTTGCTGCAACAGTAATACGCAACGTGTAGGAGTGTGGAAAATATAGTGCAGGCCCTCTCCCTGGTCAAAGTTGCCCACCCCTGGTGTACGTGGTGGTTGGTACCTTAGCCCTGGTGGTGGTACCTGAGCAACACACATCCACTCCCCATGACGTCCCACAGCGCTACCGTCAGTCCCCTTATCTTGTCTTGTCCTCCCCCCCCCCCCTCGGTCCAAACGCGTGGGGAGACAACCTCTCTCTCTCTCTCTCTCTCTCTCTCTCCCTCTGTCTGTCTCACAGTTTGATAAAGCACACACGCACGCACGTACCTGTGTGCGCGCACACATGCACACGGTCGTCATGCGCACTAGTCGCACACACTCGCACCGTTTTATCTCCTGCCTGCAGCAGGTGTAATATAAACTTGTATTTCGTCTCTGTCGGGTGGAAATAATAACAATGATCAAAACTGTTGTTACTTTTCGGGGGTTCAAATTGAGAAATATAGCAAAAGTATAGCAGTAGTAGTAGACGGAGTATAGTGGAAAGTTGGAAACATGCCCGACAGTCACAATTTGGTGCAGCTGTGATTTGCTCCAGATCAGCTCGAATGAGGCTCTGCTACTGATGGAGGGTCTGCTGCACAGCAGTGGTGCGTACAGTAACAGTATAAGTACATTTACTCAAGTACTGTAGGCCTACTACAATGTACTTTTGCTCACAGTATAGGCCTACATCTCAGAGGCAAATATTGTACTTGGGGTTGTACTTATATTGGGTCTTGTTCACGAGTGAGGGGAGGACAGAGAAGGAGATCAGCCGGAGAATTGAAGTGGCAGGGGGCGGTACTGCAGTCGCTGTTGTGACAAAAATAGAGTTGAGCCAGAAGGCAAAGCTCTCCGTCTACCGAGCAATCTTCGTTCCTATATACTCTCACCATATGGTCATGAAGTGTGGGTCAGTGTGGGTCATGACCGAAAGAATAAGGTCGTGAATATACAAAATTAGTTTTATTCGACGGGTTGTTGCTGGCATCTCCCTTAGGAATAGGGTGAGAAGTTCAGTCACACTGAGAGAGAGACTCAGAGTAGGGTCGCTTCCACTTTGTACATTTTAATTATTATTACAAAACATGCATTTTAATCACTTCAGCGCTATGTGCATATACATTTTCTACAAGCTCACAATTTGTAGATTTTCGAAAGATTTTTATAAACTTAGTCGTAAAGACTTTGATTCATAATCATAATCTTTTTTTCTTCTTCTTTTCTTCCCCTTTTTTTGGAAAGTATGGTCCTATACTCAATTAGAAAGTAATGATAAAGCAAGGTATATATATGCTTTATCGGGGACTGGAACTTCATTTAGTTTTAAGTCATATTTGAAGTCACCTGGAATGTTTTAGTGTTAGTCTAGTTTTAGTCGGCTATAGTGTCATGCGATTTTAGTCGACTATTCATCTATAGGTGATTTAGTCGACTAATATTATTTTTAATACTATTTTGGCGGGCCTTGATGGCGTCGTAATGGCTGCAAACAAACAGAAGAGCAGATCTACAAGCTGAGCTTGTAGATCTGCTGTTCTCAGCATACAAATATGAAATGACTGATACTGGATCTCTTGTCCACTAGTCCCTTCCTAAAATGTTTTTATTTGTTGACGAAATTGTCAGTATATTTAGTTTTATAGTTTTAGTCACCATAGCTTAGTTTTCATTTAGTTTCCTTCAGCGAAAAGTTTTCGTAGTTTTAGTCGACCAAATCAACACTGCTCCGCTCCCTGCATGCCCAGTACATAAATGCCGTGTCCCGGTGCACTTGTGGCCATTTTGTTTCAGCCTGCCACATCGGCACTTCAGTGGAACTATACCTGTGGATAGTCCAAAACGTAACACGGAGAAAGGTTTACTAAAGTATTGATGGTTTTAGGTCAGGGGTTCTCAACCTGTGGGTGTCACGGCCCCTGCCAGTGTCCTGTGTGTGTCTATTTGTGTTAGTCTGTCTGTGTGTGAGCATGTGTGGGCGTAGGCTTGGTTCCTGGCTTTCCAGATTGGCACACCTGGCTCTGATCATCCAATCTCACTCACCTGCCTGCCATCTTCTCATCAACCACCACTCCATAAAAGCCCTGGTTTCCTCGCCACACGCTGCCAGATCGTCCCACAGTTCTCCGTGCGTAAACGCTTCTAGCTGTTATTTCTTAGCGTTTCCTAGTGATAATTATTCCTAGTGTTTTTGCTCTACTATTGCTTTGTTCCAGTGTTTTTTTTTGTTTTGACTTTGGTTTTTTCCTTCTGCCTCAGTTGCCTGCCTGTTTGCCTGCCAGCCTACCTGCTATAGCCATGCAGCTCCTGCTAGCTTTCCGAAAAGTAGCCATTCTACAAGCTCATAATTTTGTTTAAATAAACACCCTTGGACTTTGCCCTCCTTGTCGTGTCTGCATTTGGGTCCGCCAGTTTGGTTAAACGTGACCAGCCACAAAACGTTGAGAACCCCCCATGCTTTTAGGTGGCTAAATGTCTGAAAATACACATTAATCCAACGTGCACTGATGACAGTGAGGTCAAACAAGTCTAGGAAGCTATACTACAATATGCAGTTGTGGTCCCTATAGCTGCTTGATCTCTCTCTCTCTCTCAACTAGGGGGTCCTCTGCATGAAAAAACATTTGGAGACCCGTGGTCTATATGGTTCGAAAGAGTCCGTTCCAGACATTGAGACACCTCAAACCTGCATGTATGGCAGCCCACGGCATCACAAAATAACAAAAACGGTCCCGTCCAAACATTCCATTCCAAAACTAGTCCGTCCCGGGTGTTTCCTGTCCCCCCTCATGATCATGATGACAGCCAGGGACGGTGTCTGGCTGGCTGACAAGCTGCTCTGATTGTTGTCTGCTCTGCTGTGTCCTCAGCCTGAATGTCCCCCCACACACACACACACACGAGTGAGCACACACACACACACACACACACACACACACACACACACACACACACACACACACGCACACACACACAAATGCTCCTCTGGGATCAGACGCCATTGACGGCACATGAAAGCAGCGACATGTCACATGGGGCTCGCTCGGCCCAGTAGATGACAGGATAGAAATGTCCCCTGTTCAATACAGCGTTCCTCCCAGGAGGACCATGCAGGCAAGAGAGATAAGACCACAGCTGAACTCCATTCAATGTTGATTGTGATTGATGCTGTGGGGAGAACCCAAATGCAGACACACAGTGACAGCAGGTATAAATTGTATATAGTATCAGAAAACAGTGTTGTTTTTGGAAGCAGATTTCTATTTTAGTTTTTTAGTCATATAGTCTCACCCGGAATGTTTTAGTGTTTAGTCTAGTTTTAGTCGACTAAATCTACAGGTGATTTAGTCGACTACAATGTATTTTGGCGGGCCTCGAAAGCTATATACTTTCAAAATGTCCAGCTTAACAAGATCTATACCCAGCAAAAAAACCCGAATATTATTTCATTGCTGAAAATAGTTTAAACTGTACCTGAGTGGGGCGTTATATATATAAGACAAACTGGAATGGGAAATGGAATTGGTATGTTTTTTTGTGTATATAACTTTGTAATACTGACGCAATTGTGCGCAACACTCTTGAACAAGTATTGCTTTGTGGGTTTGAACTGACATACCCTTTTCATGTCAATCAAGGTCACCTTAATTCAACCCCTTTTGGTGTTTTCGGCATTGTGTCATGCTTTAGCTATTGAAAAATAGCAGATCTACAAGCTCATAGCACGGCAGCGAGTGCCGCGCTACGAGCTTGTATGTCTGCTATTTTTGAGAAATCGTTGAAAATGTGCCTCAGATCTTTGAATATATATTACAGAGTGAACATTTTAACTAAAATCTTTGCTTCTGGGGTGGTTTCTGGAATAACATATTTTCAGATGGGGTTGGTGGCCAATTACATATAATTGTTGGGGTCCTTGACATGAAATATTGAGAACCACTGATATAGAAACATAAGGTTTTTCAGAAAACTGTCAGGATTTTGAAGACATTGTTTTTAATTTCGACATCAGGCCTAAATGGGTTAATATATTTAAATTGTATGCATGTATATATTATATATATATATTTTTTAGGGTCATGTCATGTGGTCTACTGGTAGATCACGGTCTTCCTATTGGGCAGCCCTGGTTTAACCCATTAAGACCTGGTTTTTAACCCATTAAGACCTGAGGACAATTCTAAAACATTTCTTGTAAATCCTTAACAGTTTTCTGGGGGGGAAAAAACATACTGATTTAATCAGTTTAATCACCATCAGAATTATATGTATTTGGCTGCAGACCCCCAATCTGAAAAAAACCAAAACATTTTGTTCCAGGGACCTCCAGAAGCAAAGATTTGAGTTAAAAAGTTGACATTCAATCACTGTGGTAGCATTCCAACTACATTTGAACCATGATCATCGAAAACACCCCCCCCCCCCCCCTCCCCATGTTTGTGGAAATGACTTTAATGACTTAATTGACTTTATTTGCTTTTGGTTTTGGCGTATTTGTAGGCTATTGCTTTGTTTTGATTGGTTTATTTTCTGTGTATATGTTTAGCCTGGAGGCCCCCGACGAAGCCCACCCAAACGTGTGTCCTGCCATGCACCCAATCAAAAGTTATGGGGAATAGCCAATAATAAGAAGTATAGGCCTACTGTACCACACAATATAATATTATATATCCATACCATTTTATCATGTCTGATTGGGTGGGCAGCATTTTTTGAGAAATGTAGACCCACCTGAACAGGCTGAGAGTGCTATAGAGAGGCAGGGGCTGAAATGCCATAAGAGGGCACTTTTGGCCCAAAATAGCGAACATATAGCAGATCTACAAGCTCAGCTATATTTTCGAGGCTCAAACCTTGCACTCTTTAGCTATAGTGGAGATGCGGTACGTGTTATTGTATACGACATGGGTTTCGAAACAAGGAGAGGAGCGGCATTTGCATTTCTTTCACAATGTAGTTTAAATGCTGAATTCGTGGTCTGGAGAGGCCGGGCAGCTGTTTTACAAAAAAGGGGTGAAAATGTCTATGTGTGCACGTCTCTGCACCTGAACACCGTTTTCAGATCAGTGCAGTTAACCGACAGGGTGCTGATGGATATTTTACTGTTGGTCAAAGAAGGAGATAAACTGATATGCATATAGTGTTTGCATTTTCTGGGGGTTTACAGGGATTTGACCCCCAAAAACATTTCCGCCCGAGCCGCTATATATATGCGACTCGTGCTGGTACACAAATCAATTAATAATTCTGCCCACCCTATAGTTCTAGGCAGGCTATAGAACCGGCCCTGTCCTACAATGTAAATGTCTGTAAATAAACAAGACTAGAAACATACAGTACCTGTCTCAAACATTCTCTGTCAGAGTCCCCTCTGACTGTAGTTTGCGCGGCATGGCATTTGAACGCACGCCTATATATACCCTCGAACTACGGCAAGCCGCAAGTTATGGAAATTCCAAGTGAGAGGGTATAGCCTACAATGAATGACTAAATGAGCGTGTGAAATAGCAAGCGTGCAGGAGTGATTGCGTGACTCTCACTCTCAACCGGGGAGACTTTCACTTGGCCCCATATAGCATATAGGCGTCCTCGCTCTTATTCATATGGTTATTTTACTGCGCTGGTCCTGAGCGAGATTTAATTTCATGTAAATGACAAATTACGTGAACCCATTTTTAAAGGTATATTCAGTGATTTCACTCAAAAAACCTTATAGGTTTCGTTTTTGCCTTGGGACCCAAGCTTTCATCCAATCAGGATAGAGAACCAAAAACGAAACCTAAGGTTTTTTGACCCCCAGGGGTTAACTGGGGGACAGGGAGGAACTCCTTATATGGTCAGCACACTCTGTAGTAGAGAGGATTATCACAACAAAACAAAAACATAAGTGATATTTGAATTAAGTGATATCACTGAATATACCTTTAATGTGAAAAAAAAACCCAAAAAGCTCCTATCACATAAATATTCGTCGGCACCCCATGTATAGTATCTCTTATAGGACCCCCCCCTCGTTGAACTGTGTACACACACAGTTTGGTTCAGCTACTGGTCGACGTGCCCCGCCCACTTCCTGTCCACAAACAAACATCTGTGCGCGTCGGATGTCGCCTGAGGCGTGGGAACACTGGGGGGGTGGTGGGGGGGAGAGCAGTGACCCGCACATACAGACACACGCAACCAACCCACGCACGCACGCACACTCGCTCGCTCGCGCGCAATGAACGCACGCGCGCACGCACGCGTGTACAGTATATGCAGCATTATATAGTGTCTCATTCAGCAGATTATAGTTTAGTTTAGTTTAATACATTGTGAAGAAGCCTGAACCCTTATAAAGGACCACTTCACCACTTTTCAACCTGTCTTCATATAATAGGTCCTCCTCACTAATGATCATGAAAAAAAGGGCGCAATTGTTTTCTACTCTGTCTGTCTCTCACAGGAGGCGGGCTGTGCGGGCAAATCAGAAACCGTCTTCACACAGTGACATCATCGGTGGGGAATTCAAGCTAATAGAAACTGCAGGCTTTCTATAGTCCTGAAAAGTTGCAATGCGAAAATGGAAGCCATCGTTCTCACATTTTTGTAAAAGAAAATCTTGTTTAAAAACAAATCTGCCTAATGAAGATGTCACTGGAAGACCGTTTCTAAACTGCCCACAGCCCTCCTATGAGACACAGACTTGAGTAGAAACAAATCGTGCCATTTTATCATGATTATTATAAGTGGTTAAATGTTATGTTTTCTAATCAATATTAAAATCTCCAAAGTAACTATAGTAACTAAAGTTTTCAAATAATTGTAGTGAAGTAAAAGTGCACATTTTGGCTCTGAGATGTCTGTGAACGCCGCGCGTCAAAACAGACGCCTCCGTTATATCTTCAATGAACCTATCCCACACCCGCTTCGTCAGACGCGCGCTGGCACGCGTCCGTGGGCGTGGCTGGCCAGCCGCGCGGTATAGCGTTGGCGTTGCTGTGCGGCTATGACGCGCGGCAATACTGTGCCGCGTCGCTGCGCTCCCGCTTCACAGGCGGTGAAGTACATTTTTTTTTACATCTGGAATTTGTCTTTTTGCATATAGTTCATATGACTTTCACTCCGCTACATTTCCAGGACAAATATTGTACTTTTGACTATATACACTCCACCACATATCTAGGAAGGAAGAAAACTACATATCAGTTAATCACTCGTGTGCCCTATTTCAGCTGTGGGGGGGGCTTCTAAATGACAGGTGAGTCAGTATAGGAGTATAATATAGGGCAGGGGTTCTCAACCCGTGGGGTCGCGACCCCCTCGGGACACATGGCATGGCCAAAGCATTTCCGGGGGTCCCCAGCCAAAAACGTTGAGAACCCCTGGAGTATATATATAGGGTACAACAACAGCTGACAACAATGACAATTAACCCAGACAGTTGTGGGCAGAACCCATTTAGCTGTCTACTCTAAATATGAGGGGGACGACACTTAACTCTTTCAATTTCAAAAACAAGAAATTATTGCGGTGGTAAAGCACATGTTTATTTTGCATTGATATGCTGCATATGCATATAACTATAGTTTGATATACATTACAACACAGACCCTCATTTGATACCGGTCTAAACTGCAACCTAATAGTCCTACCATAAAAGAGTTTGTTTACAGAAAAGTCGGAGACCTGTTAGCCTAGCATAAGCTAGATATAGAGACATGTATTCCCTTTGTATCCACATATATGCACATATATGAACCTGAATTATATGGCAATTTATATGCAGCATAGGCTATATTCTGCATTGCTTAAAATAAAACCATAGCACCACCGTTAGACTTTTCATGTCGCACACCCCCTATAGAAGGCGCTCGCGCACCACAAGGGGTGCACGCATCACAGTTTGGGAACCACTGTTCAGAGGGTTGAAGTGGTCTGGGAAGACGCAGTCCTGAGACCCTTCCTCATCAATCACCCCCCACACACAGACACACACACACTTTGACCTTGTGGGGTTTTCCTGCTAAATTCTGCTTGTTTGTCCACCCGGTGCGTTTCCTTTGAACAGCTATGTCTACAGGGGAATGGAACCATTAACCTCAGAGGGACCCCCACACACACTGACACGTACGCACTCTTGTGTACGCACGTAACATGACACACACACACACACACACACACACACACACACACACACACACACACACACAAAAAGATCAACTAGTCAACTAGTACCAACGAGGTCAACTGGATTTACTAGTCGACTATAGTTGAATAGTCGACTAGTTGTCGAAATAAAAATCACGTTGAAATAAAAAAAACGTTCGCTCTGAAATAATATATATTCAAAGATGTGCTTGGGTGACGGCAGACTGCTGGGCGAGCGCTGGCGCTTTGGCATCATGGGAGGGTCGGATCAACATATGGAATGAATTCTGTACTGGCCATATATGGAGCGTGTCTTGAGTGTACAGGGTTTGATGAGGTCAGATCAACAAAATGGAATGTCAGAAGAGGTCAGCTCCATTATGGAGATCTAAGGGTCGCAGCGTCTTGAGTGCAGTACTTGGTGAGGTCTGGCCATATATGGAGCGTGTCTTGAGTGTACAGGGTTTGATGAGGTCAGAACAACATATGGAATGTCAGAACAGGTCAGCTCCATATATGGAGATCTAAGGGCGGCAGCGGGGACAGTGTCTTGAGTGTACAGGGTTTGATGAGGTCAGAACAACATAATGGAATGTCAGAACAGCTCAGATCCATATATGGAGATCTAAGGGCGGCAGCGGGGACAGTGTCTTGAGTGTACAGGGTTTGATGAGGGCCCAGGTAGGGCCGGGCCTGAATTTCGGGGCCTATTGAGAACTATACTAATAACTCTTGGGGCAGGCCCGTGGGCCGTCTAGCATTTGAATGGACAGGTATCAGTCAAAAGGGAGACATAGAAGAGGAAGGACGGATGGGGAAGATCAACATATGGAATGTCAGAACAGGTCAGCTCCATATATGGAGATCTAAGGGTTTGAGGTCAGATGTATAAGTTGCTGGCCGGCACCATATATGCAGATGCATAGGTTATGGTCCAGTCTTCTCCGCATGTGTGGCTATCCAGGGTTTGATGAGGTCAGTGTCGTGATCTTCATATATGGAGAGAGCCATATATGGTGGTGTGACGTGTCACAAGGCCATTCAGAGAGAGAGAGAGAGAGAGAGAGAGAGAGAGAGAGAGAGAGAGTGAGAGAGAGAGAGAGAGAGAGAGAGAGATACTGTATATATAGCCAGACAGACAGACAGACAGACAGACAGACAGACAGACAGACAGACAGACAGACAGACAGACAGACAGACAGACAGACAGACAGACAGACAGACAGACAGACAGACAGACAGACAGACATTGTTTTTAATTGCCTGTGGATTACATTCCAATAGTAAAAGCATCACTGAATAAAAGTTATAGAAAACTACATCTTGGATCCCAAGACAATTCCAATGGTTTCAGTAGTGTTACATAATTATAACCCCCTATTAAAAAATGCTCAATGCTGACAGCTGGTCATTATATACCAAATTTGGCTGGAGTCTGGACTATCTCTGTTTTGAAAGTTGATCTGATAGATAGATGTCTGCAAGGAATTAATTAGGTTGCGTCTATTTGCTACCATCTAGTGGTTAAACAGGCTCACTGCACACAGAGTCTGTCTTGGATCATTTTTCAATCACTTCAAGCCAAGGCTTTGTAAAGTTAGTCTGGATGTTCACAGACTTTCGTAAACGTAGATTCACTATTTTTGCAGTAAAAAAAAACTGAACAATCTAAAGTAAATGCAGGCATGTAAAAACAACATGGCTGCCAGTTCTGACTGCACCAGACCGTACTGAATTATGACTAGCTGCTTAGCTTGCATAAGGTCTTCATACTAGGACTTAAGTCTATGATGTACAGGTCATCAGGATTGTCCCATTCTCCAAAGAGGATAAGGTAAGGTAAAGTAAGGTAAGGTAAGGTAATTTTACTTATAAAGCACCTTTGAAAACAATTACATTAACATCGTTACAAGGTAAAATAATAAAGGATAAAACAAGAGCACACAGCAGACAGTAAAACAGCAATAACAATGAGAAACAAAGCAACGAAAACAATACATGGAACAAGCAGAACAAGACTCAACAGAAAATAGAGAGCTAATCACTATAGCAAACCAAAAATATTTACGATACAAATGTGTTTTTAGCAGCTTTTTAAAAGTATCGACTGACTGCATTTTTCAAGTTAAGAGGTGAATTATTCCAAAGAGTATGGAGCTGGCACACACATCAGCATCACAGACTCCACATTTAGAAGACAAAGAGTGTGACCGACTCATTGTGACATGAATTTGCAGGATATAATAAAGGTAGGGCCGCGGTGCCAGTGACAAGGAAGATTCCATCTACGGACCACAATGAATCCTCAACAATCCTCCTTCACTGACCAGGAAGCAGACCTGTAATATTTCAGTCACAACGAAGACATACGTGAATTGCACGGTGGTAAAACCTCCGCATAGGTCCTAATTAGACACACCCTGTGTAGCGGGTCCCAGTCCCTTAGAGAACCAGTCTACCTATACCTTCTCTTTGAGCAGTATTTATAAACAATGCTTTTGTTGGATATCATAGAAAGCCTGAAGGAGAACCCTTACTTCGGGGCCGGGTTCGGACTGGCCGGCATGGGAACAGCGCGGGCCGCGGCTCGGAGGGGAGCCCAGGCGGGGATGATCTTCTTCCGCCGGAACGACATGATGACCCTGGAGGTCTCGAGCGGGGACAAGAGCTACCGCTGGCTGCTGAGCTGGATCTCCGAGCGAGCGCGGCGCACCCAGCACCTCAGCGTGGAGACGTCCCACTCGCAGCACGAGAGCAGCGGACGCGTGCTCACGCAGTTCCACCTCCACCCCAGTCCCGGGAAACACGTCGTCCGGTATACGGGAGCAGGTGGATCCGCGTGGAGAGGACCAGAGACAAAGCGGCGACGGCGTTGGTTGGATCCCCAGACACGAGCGCCGTGGGAGTCGCTCAGCCTCACCACTCTGGGCAGAGACAGGCGGATGTTCGTCGACATCCTACGAGAAGCTCAGGAGCTGGCCCTGAAGCGGGAGGAGGGCCGCACGCTCGTCTACACGGCCGCGGGGGCCGAGTGGAGGCTGTTCGGGTCCCCGCGCCGACGCCGGCCCCTGGGCTCGGTGGTGCTGGACGCGGGCGTGGCCGAGGGGCTCCTGGAAGACGTGAGGGAGTTCACCGGGAACGCTGCGTGGTACGCGGACCGAGGGATCCCCTACAGGCGAGGGTACCTGCTGCACGTTTGCAGTTTCATCACGGCGCTGGCCGGGGAGCTGGGCTACGGCATCTGCCTGCTGAGCCTGAGCGACCGGAGCCTCTCCGACGACCGCCTGCGCCACCTGCTGAACGCCGCGCCCCAGCAGAGCATCGTGCTGCTGGAGGACGTGGACGCGGCCTTCGCGGACAGAAGAGCCCTTCTTTCGCCCGCGGGGGAGAACCCTCTGGCCTACCAGGGGACGGGACGGCTCACCTTCAGCGGCCTGCTCAACGCCCTGGACGGCGTGGTGGCCTCGTCCGAGGCCAGGGTGGTCTTCATGACCACCAACTTCGTGGACAGGCTGGACGCGGCGCTGATCCGGCCGGGCCGCGTGGACGTCAAGCAGGCACGTGGGCCACTGCACGCGCTGGCAGCTCGCCCAGATGTTCCGCCGCTTCTACCCCGATCAGCGGCCGCCGGCGGAAGCCGAGCGGTTTGCTCGGCGTGCCGCGGCCGCCCACCGTGCCATCAGCGCCGCCGAGGTCCAGGGACACTTTATGTCGTACAAAACAGACCCCGCAGGAGCTGTAGACAACGTGGACAGAATTGTGGACAAAAGTGATGAGCTCGGTTAGCTAACCACAACCCGAGGGGCTCGTTCGGATCGTGACGAATCATGACAATGAACACAATATTTTGGGCCGATCAAATAATTTATAAGACGAAAAATAAAACAAATAGTGTTGTCTCCTGACTTTCTTTTCTTCTTTCTAATGATTTGATCGTCCCAAAATATTGTGTTCATTGTCATGATTCGTCACGATCCGAATTGGCTTTGTCCGCGGCGTAACCGTCTTTAAATAAATTATATTAAAAGTGCCGATGGGAGAATGCATGGGGCTTCCACTTCCTGGGCCACTCGCTTTTCTGAAAGGGGGCGGGACTGCGGCGCTCTATAGGGCACTATCTTGTACAGCACCTTACCCATAAAGGTTTGTACCGTCCTCCAAAGAGGATGATATGATCTTCTCCAGCAATGCAACAACAGCACATCCACAGTTCATTCAAGGACCAGTAACCGGTATGCAACCAAATATGTATACAGCTTTCCATTGTAAGAAAAGGATGAATGACCCCTGCAGCAGCGTCCTACTGGAAGTAGCTGTGTAGAAGGTGTGTTCAATCAGAACTTGGTCGGTCTCTGGGTCAAGTTATCCGACGTTGTCCTGGGGCCCTAGCCATCTTGCCCTGATGATGGTGGCAGAGTGACACCATGTAGCAGGGGATGGAGTGTCTCTGGTGTTAAAAGACCAGACCATTGTGATGTGTGTCCGACTTGTGGATGTAATCGGTTTCCAATCAGATTGCAGTATCCTCCATGGATCTACATGACCGTATACACAAGACACAGGCAGAGTGGTTCATCCTCGAACCATCTGTGGGTGTGAACATGCATAAGGTACAGTAGGTTAAGGTTACAGTAAGACACAGGATGTAGATGCTATATTCGATGAGTGTGTGGTCTTCAAGCATGGGGGGGAACCTCTTCCTCTTCCAGGTGTCACTGGGGGTAATTTCATCCAGCACAAAGACACTGTGTTGAATACATGCACATCAATCTGAGCCATGTCAGTCTCATTGTAACACCACCCTCCGAAGGAATACACTTTGTGTCGCACTGCTACAGCTGCGTGTTTATTTGGTCCTCCTTTCAGATTAGCAGATTAAAATAGATCAAACAGGTAGGCTACAGTGCAGTACAGGTAGGCTACAGTGCAGTACTGTTCTGCCTGAAAGAATGTGATGTTATTAATTGAAGTTCACTTAGCCTGTTTATATCTTGCCCTTGAATACAGTGCTATATATATATATATATATATATATATATATATATATATAGAGAGAGAGAGAGAGAGAGAGAGAGAGAGAGAGAGAGAGAGAGAGAGAGAGAGAGAGAGAGAGAGAGAGAGAGAGAGACGAGAGAGAGAGAGAGAGAGAGACCCACAGTGGCCTTGTGTTTAGAGTGTCCGCCCTGAGACTGGAAGTTTGGGGTTCAGTTCGATCCCCGGCCGGGTCATACCAAAGACTGTAAAAATGGGACCCAATGCCTCCCTGCTTGACACTCAGCATCAAGGGTTGGATTGGTGGTATAGGTCCCTGTGACATACTAGCGTCATGTCCAGGGGGTGTACTTGTAGCCTATACATCAAGCTGCCTCACGCTACAGAAACAGGAGATAGGCTCCTGCCCTATGGGCCTCATGGCTCGGCAAGGCTACTTACTTACAGTTTGAGAAGCACTAGTTTTTCAGCTGGTTCAGACAGTTAATTTTAGAATGAGGGACTGAAACTAAAACATGTAATGTGAGAGAGAAAGAGTTTCCCTGTAGGTTATGAAGACATGTAATACAACTCTAAATCTAAAATAAGAAATTATTGTCAGAAATAACAAACAAAAAAAGTCATAAACACTGTCCTTAAAGAACAACAAATCAGATGTGTAGTTTAAATGTGAAGATTTATTAAGCTGTGATCTGGCACCAACAACATAGCATGGCTTTATTTAGGAACATGCCATGGCATAATGCACATGGCATTCATTTTAACCTGTAAATTCTATATAGCTGTATTTCTTCAAAATGGATTTCAAAACTTGTATACGATGTAAATGAGGATAATATTGTAGCTTAACATCATGTAAATAACTTGTGGAATTATACTGACATCAGATGAAGTGTATTAAATGAGTTAAATGTGAGTTTTACAAAGATTATAAGGCATAAATTCTAACTGGCAATAGAACTACCCTATGTCTGCTCAGCAGCAGCTGTGTGGGCGTGGCCACACAGCCCTGTCCTGCTGAGTGTTGCCAAGTCTGCTTATTATAAGCGACGTTGGTCTTTGGTTTATCTGTAAAGCCGCTGTTAAATATATATTATTATATTTATTTATTTTTTGTGTGTCACGCACCCCCAAAAGTATATTCATGGTTTTGAACAGACAAAAAGAGAAACAGACAAAGAGAAAGAGATGTAGTCGGTACACTGTTTTGTATAGCTCCTGTTATGGTTTCCGGCCTCATCTGCCTGACTCAGCATAAGCATATTGATATCCATGTGACATGATGATTGTCTACTACTGTATCAGAGGGACTGACTGTACAATATGATATGAGATGCAAGCGTGTTCCTGCTCATTCTGTTCTTATCATGGTTTCCATAATCTACTGTAATCCTACTGTATACATTACTCTGTGTGTGTAATAAACTTCAGAATGCATGGTAACATGTCACTGCGTCTCGCAATGGATCTTCACCCATTCACCCAAAGGGATTATGTGAGACTTCTAGATGCCTTAGAGATGGTCGCCCTTTTAATCATTACAGCTCCCACAGGGATTTTATTTAGAAGGATGACAACGTTTCGACACCCTTATGGGTCTTCGTCAGGTATACCTCAGCCATACCTGACGAAGGGATCGAAACGTTGTCATCCTTCTAAATAAAATGCCTTTGGGAGCTACAAAAAGATAAGTACAGGAGCTCCTTCTCCTGTACGTATCTTTTTGTTCAGCACCTGGACGTTTTGTTTTAGAGATGTGCGTACTTTCCTTTGGATTGAGTTTTTGAACAGACCCCCTTCTGAAAATATTTTGTGCCAGCTGTATACCTGGTCGCTTGTTTCTCTTGCGACATCTGGCAACACTGGTCCTGCCTCATACAACTAGTCTGGTAAGATTTAACTGAGCAACAAACTATTTGTTTGAGTGTGTGTGTGGCTATTATTTCAACAAAAACAACGTGATTTCAAACTATTATGTCAACTACTAACCTCAAAATTTATTTGTATATTTTTTATTTGATTTTTTTAAGAAGCCTGGAACAGCTAAAAGGCAATGAATGAATGCTTACCAGTGGGCAGGTCATGTGTACATTTACATTTAAAACTGTATGTCCTACTTTTATGGGATATTTTATTTCACTTGTTTGTTGAAATAAATGTTTGGGGTCTTTGGGGTGATTTTAAAGTCTGACCAGTCCTTTTGTGTACTGGCCCCTTCCTATGCAATCCCACTTATTAATCTGAATCCTGAAAAGTAACAGTTTTGGAGATATGAGGCTCTGAATATGTCCAAAACTGTTCACGTTCTTTCTTTTTAAATAAATAGCAAAAAATAGCCAATCTACAAGCTCACAACGTCTGGTGATGTGACACATTGTGTCATTAATAAGTTTCATCAACATTTAAAAATTTCCACTGCGTATACAGAATGAGTTGTGTCTATTGCATAGTGTATTACATGTTTCTATTACTCTTTGCTACACATTTAAAATGACAGCGTTTCTTCATTAACCACTTAAAAGGACCACTTTTCAACCCATCTTATTCTTCATATAATAGGTCCTCACTAAACTAATAATCATTATAAAATGGCACCATTTTTTGTGTCTGTGTCTCATGGAAGGGCTGGGGAATCGATGGGGAATCCAAGCTAATAGAAACTGCAGGCTTTCTATGAAAAAAATGGAAGCCATTGTTCTCACGACAATACAAATCTAAACCTTTTTGTAAAAGAATATTGTTAAAAAAGAATCTGCCTAACGATGATGTCACTGGTAGACTGCCCACAGCCCTCCTATGAGACACAGACTGAGTAGGAAAAAAATGTGCCATTTTATCATGATTATTAGTGAGGACCTAAATGAAGATAGGTTGAAAAGTGGTGAAGCGGTCCTTTAACCACTGAGTCACTGAACCACACACAAAGCATCCTAAATTATTGTGTAAAAAAAAAAGCCAATCTACAAATTCACATTGCATTGAGACGTGCTAGCTTGTATAGACTTGATATTTTCGAAACATTTTCAAAAATGTTCAAATTTGTTTATCTTTCTTCTCTTTTGATAATGAAGCATTATTGTAACAGTGGGGATGTCTGGGCTAAAGTCCACACGGTCCAATTAAGTCTATCCTGTGTTTAGGATTTAACAAAAATTGGTTTCTCAGCAGTACCGTCAGTGCATGCTACCGTCATGAGCAAAAGGGAAACTTGGCTGCAAAGGTGAGAGGATGCAAAGGTCTTTTATTTAAAAGAGGAGAGTCTCATATAAGGACCGGAGTTCTACTTTTTCTTTCTTTCTTTCTTTCTTTCTTCCTTCCTTCCTTGATGAGATAGTCTAAGACCTGAAGGAATGCAGTGTCACAACTATAGCTTCCATCTAAAAATGTCCCACTCACAGTGCTGTGTATCCACACCCTTATTGTCTCCGGTCGGCCTCTGAAGGTGTCTGTAGGCTACAGGGGGGCAGGTGGTGGTTGTGTGTCGTTAAGGTGGTCTGTACTCTGTAGGCTACAGGGGGCAGGTGGTGGTTGTGTGTCGTTAAGGTGGTCTGTACAGAGGACAGGTGGTGGTTGTGTGTCGTTAAGGTGGTCTGTACTCTGTAGGCTACAGGGGGCAGGTGGTGGTTGTGTGTCGTTAAGGTGGTCTGTACAGGGGGCAGGTGGTGGTTGTGTGTCGTTAAGGTGGTCTGTACTCTGTAGGCTACAGGGGGCAGGTGGTGGTTGTGTGTCGTTAAGGTGGTCTGTACAGGGGGCAGGTGGTGGTTGTGTGTCGTTAAGGTGGTCTGTACTCTGTAGGCTACAGGGGGCAGGTGGTGGTTGTGTGTCGTTAAGGTGGTATGTACAGGGGGGCAGGTGGTGGTTGTGTGTCGTTAAGGTGGTCTGTACAGGGGGCAGGTGGTGGTTGTGTGTCGTTAAGGTGGTATGTACAGGGGACAGGTGGTGGTTGTGTGTCGTTAAGGTGGTATGTACAGGGGACAGGTGGTGGTTGTGTGTCGTTAAGGTGGTATGTACAGGGGACAGGTGGTGGTTGTGTATGTCGTGATAAGGTGGTCTGTACAGGGGGCAGGTGGTGGTTGTGTGTCGTTAAGGTGGTATGTACAGGGGACAGGTGGTGGTTGTGTGTCGTTAAGGTGGTATGTACAGGGGGCAGGTGGTGGTTGTGTGTCGTTAAGGTGGTATGTACAGGGGACAGGTGGTGGTTGTGTGTCGTTAAGGTGGTATGTACAGGGGACAGGTGGTGGCTATGTGTGTCGTTAAGGTGGTATGTACAGGGGGCAGGTGGTGGTTGTGTATGTCGTGATAAGGTGGTCTGTACAGGGGGCAGGTGGTGGTTGTGTGTCGTTAAGGTGGTCTGTACAGAGGACAGGTGGTGGTTGTGTGTCGTTAAGGTGGTATGTACAGGGGACAGGTGGTGGTTGTGTATGTCGTGATAAGGTGGTCTGTACAGAGGACAGGTGGTGGCTGTGTGTCATGAAGGTGCAGGTCTGTGCAGGGGGCAGGTGGTGGCTGTGTGCTCAGCAGTCTGTTGATAAGCTCCACGCACTCTGCCAGCTGGCCCTCGTCTTCAAACAGACGACTCCGCAGCACAACTATACTAACTATAGTTTTGTTTGGCTCAAGGGCAAGGGCTCTTTGATTATATATAGTGAGCTAACTTTCAGGTCGGAGGTCTGAGGCTGTGGGGCTTTCCACCGATTTTGGCTGTGGACTTTGTGGAGTGTTATTGTACCTATAAACCTGTTATTAGCTATACTATCATTGGACACTTTGAGACACTCGATTGGCGGGGATATGCTTTACTTGTTTGTCCAGTTGTTCCGTCCTTTGCCTTGATAGCAAACAACAGCTCCTTAATTGACCTGCAGTCTGTTTTTGCACCTGTCCTCCTTGACAGAAATCTTTGCTTTAGTTTAAGTCATAGTCTTTTGAATAAAGTGTTATTTATTAGGGTTAGACTTGTTTGCCATTCGATTGTTGTTAAAATAACTCTAAACAAAGTTAAAAGTCCATAGACTTGGCTGCCATATGATGTAATCTCAAAACCTTTTTTTTTTGGGCAGGTCAAGGACACCTTAGCTGAGACAGAGATGAAGCAGGTCGACTAAAACTAGACTAACACTATAAGACATTCCAGGTGACTAAAATGTGACCTTATCTAAATGATAACTATTCAAGAGACTATGCCTAAAACTCAAATCAAAATGTGCTGCCCAAAAACAACACTTTTGAGGACCTATAGCTGTCTCAACAGGTCCCCGGGGCTCCCTGTTGAAGTATATCAGTGTGTGAATAATAACACCATTAATGTGCTATTGTCTGTGCCATATTGTCTTGTCCGTCAGTCTGTCAGTGCGTCCGTGTGTCCGTCACCATGGGTATCCAGTGGACGGCTGTGGCGTTCTTCCTCTACGCGGAGATCTTCGTCATCCTCCTCCTGTGTGTGCCCTTCATCTCTGCCAGGAGGTATCACAAGCACGCAGCTATATATATACTCTATTGTCACAGCGCAGGTTTACACATGTAAAGAAGTATAGTGGCCAAAATTCGTTTTTTTGGGGGGCTCGGAAACCTGTCTAGGGTTTATTACACGCCAGCGATAATAAACCCATGAGATGAACAGTGAGCTGTCTTTTCTCTGCTGGAGGTGTAAAAATCACACACGTGTGAACTGAGTAGTGCAATCCCCCCCCCCCTCCCCTCTCTCTCTCTCTCTCTCTCTCTCTCTCTCTCTCTCTCTCTCTCTCTCTCTCTTTCTCTCTCTCTCTCTCATTAGAGACACAGCACTACCCCTCTCTCTGTTTCTGGCGCCCCCTACTGCTATTAATAAGTCACATACTCGTGCTCATACAGGTACACAAACAAACAGGTACACGGACATTGCTGGTTGTAGGAGTGGTTGCACCACTCAAAAACAGAAGGGGGCCTTCAATTCATATGTTTTGGTCATGCAGTGCTGTGTCATCATTTTGGCATTCAATTGTAGATGCTGTTTCATCCTGCTTGGGGATTTCTGTCCCCCTTTCGCCTCGCCTATGCCTTTTTGGCACTGGCGGGGAGGACGGTTGGGACAGACACCAAAATAAATACATATAGCTTTTCTAGCAGCAAAGAAATGTATTACCTTACATTGGAAGTCCTCTACCCCTCCTACAGTCTCACACTGGCTACATGAATCTAGTTACACTCCTCTAGACAAGATTCATTATAATATTAAGAATAGGCAACAGGACTTTTGGAATGTCTGGCAGCCCCACATGGATTACTTTGCAACTATACCCATACCGGTGTAGTCTGGTAGTAAATCTGAACTTGTACTGTGATGCGTAGAGTCCTTTCCCTCCTCCTCTCTAGCCTGGCTAATAAGCCAGACCGAATCAGCCGTTGGCAAAAATAAAATTGCCTGCCGGCGGATTACGGTCTGGAGAGGCTCAATTGTACGCCCATTTCCTACACCAGAGAACTGGCGTGGCCAATCGGGACACGGTATGCAATATGGGCGGGCTTTGGTACAGTGATGTTCAATGCTTGAGACCTTTGACTGACAGTAGCTCTGACCAATTGCGTCAAAGAGAAAATGTTTGAGCCCGCCCCCCGGGAAACAAGATCCATACACACAGCATCTCCAGAGTCAAATACCACATGACAGTATGATTTGAGTCTGGCTTTAGCCAGGCTACCTCCTCTCCCCCCTCCTTTTTCTCTCTTATTTTTTAAATGTTTTTCTTTTTTATTGTCTCCCTCCTTTTTGATGTATAATTATATATATATATATATATATAAAGCTGTCCAGTAGTCCAAATATTATTAAATTACAATTCAGAATGGTAGACCTGAGGGCTACCATACCAGGGCTCAGGCCTACCATTGCGTGGCACATCTACTGTTTGCACGGAATGTCTATGTTCACAGGCTTCTGGGCTTCTAGAGGGCATTCTGAGCATGTGCAACACCATACCTCTTACACCATGTGTCCTTTGGGAAACCGGGCCATTGTCCTTGCATTTATAATAATAATAATAATAATAATAATAATAATGCTAACGATCGTTTTTTTGTGTTCACGGCAGGCAGTTCCAATATAAATGTCTATGGCCTGTGTACACCGTCTGCCTATAGCGATGATGTCTGTCCTGTCAGCGCAGAGTGCATTCGCTCTGTTGTGTCTACAGGTGGCGCTCTGTGTTTAACTGGAGCTTGTGGCGCTCGTTGTCTCCGTACTGGAACAGAGTTTTCTACGCTATGATCCTGGTGCTCGTGATCCTGTTCATAGGTAACGTTAACATCAATTCTTTATTACGGCGTATATAGGCCTATACTTTGACACTTTTGAGCAGCTTAATGTAATGTAATGTTAATTTAATGTTATGGTCGGGGTTGTGCGGCCCATGCTTTGCTCAGAATGACACAACAAGATGTGTAAGTGGATCTAAAACGACACAACAAGATGTGTAAGTGGATCTAAAACGACACAACAAGATGTGTAAGTGGATCTAAAACGACACAACAACATGTGTAAGTGGATCTAAAACGACACAACAAGACGTGTAAGTGGATCTAAAACGACACAGCAAGATGTGTAAGTGGATCTAAAACGACACAACTAGATGTGTAAGTGGATCTAAAACGACACAACTAGATGTGTAAGTGGATCTAAAACAACACAACTAGATGTGTAACAGCTGTGGCTTCCAGTGATATGAAGTAACTATTAACTAAAGCACGATGCCCGCCAGAACCGTAGAAACCGTAAATAAGCTTTAGTCTGGTCGCCCGTCAAAGGCGTATAGCCTATACGCGCCAAAAATGCTCCCCGACAGCATAATCGGAGCAAATACCGGGCAGTGTGTACGAGCCATAACGTGTTGACTACACTACACTACACTAATAATTACACATAATAATAACTAATAACCCATCCGTTACTACATGTGGAGTCATCTCCCGCGAAATTCTAGTGTCTTTATATTCTTTAATCCATGTTTTGATCTGATCGAGTCGACCACGTCCACCACTGCGGACTCAAGAACCTGAAGGGCATTCCGACTGAGTAGCAGTGCTTGAGGTCCAGAAGCATTCAGGTGTTTATTATTGTGTGCGTGTGTGTGCGTGCGTGCGTGTACTGTGTAGATGCACTGCGCGAGGTCCAGAAGTACTCGGGACCACAGCAGCAGCAGGAGGCCAAGCTGAACCCCAACGTGTACGACCATCTGCACATGAAGCTGTTCAGATCCCAGAGGAACCTGTACATCTCTGGCTTCTCACTGTTCCTCTGGCTGTAAGCAAACCGAACTTCTAAATTGACCTATAGCCTGACACTCAGTCTGAATTTTGATTTCGTCTCACTGCATTATATTCAGACTGAAAGCCCTCCCCACGGCAGAAGTTTCCTGGGATGGGCGTTGTCAAAGCGGCAGTCTTTGGCGATTGGTTCATACCAACCAATCAGAATAGTATAGGAAAGCAGATGACGTTGTTGTCAATCATGTGGCTATGGCTAACCCGGTTGCTAACCAAACAAACCACAGTCAACGAGCGCTACTACCATGTAAAAAAACATGTCGGATGATGATGTTTATAAAACCTGCCATTTCTGTAAAGATTAATAGCCAGATTGATACGGTCGCGAGTTACTGCAGCGGGGGCAGCCATGTTTGTCGTTTGACGTAGGCAGCGTCACCAGACCTGAATCACCAGGACATTTTTTTTAATGGTAGAGATTCAGGGCTGGAGCCAGGCTAGAATTGACCCTCACATCTGTAACACTGCATGTGAGTTAAGGGAGGGTTTGACAGCCACTAGCTGCTCTACCATATGGCACACTGTATGGTTCAATTACCTCTCCTCTCCTCTCCTCTCCTCAGTGTTATGCGTCGTTTGGTGACCCTGCTGAACCAGCTTGCTGCGGCCACAGACAAACCAAAAGCCAATTAATCAGACACATGAATGAGGACCACCTGCACACCAAATAGGTTGGAGGAGCTCCTTAATCAAGCCTTGATTGATTGAATACTGTATAAGACAGAAATGTAAACAGCGCACGGTACGGGGGGCACGGAGCATTAGTGGTGCATGCATCACGGACAGTGTTTTCTTGAGCTATACGGTAGATGATATTTTATGTGGTGTAGCTTAGTTGATATAGATTGCACCGCATGGTTCTCCAATGTTTTAATCCATTCTGGACGGGAACCCCTTTTGGTGTTTTAAGCATATTATGTTATACTTTGGCTATTGAAAAATAGCAGATCTACAAGCTTGTATATAGCGCGGCACTCGGTGAGTCGGTGCCGTGCTACGAGCTTGTGGTCTGCTATCTTTGAAAAATCGTGAAAATGTGGCGCAAATCTTTGAATATATATATTCTTTCAGAGCGAATGTTTTTAACTCAAATCTTTGCTTCTGGGAGGGTCCCTGGAACAACATATTTTCAGATGGTGGTCGGTGGCCAAATACATATATTTTTGGGGTCCTTGACATGAAATATTGAGCACGACATGGGTAAACATGGGTAATTCAGAAAACTGTCAGGATTTAGAAGACCTTTTCTTTTATTTCGACGTCGAGGCCTAAATGTTCAATGTTCAAAGGTCAAGGACACCTTTGGTTGCAGTAGACACATATAGACTATAGTATGACTGTCTGTGACCAACTAGGAATAGTAAGTTGCCAGTAGCTGGCTTAGGATGCATGACCCAGAAGTATAGTGGTAACCCAAAAATGTATTCTGAGCCAGCTGTGTTTGATGGTCTATACATTGAAATGTGTTGATCTAGGATTCTAGGAGGTTTGTGTGTGTTTGAGGTTTGTGTGTTTTCATCTCATAATGTGTGTGTGTGTGTGTGTGTGTGTGTGTGTGTGTGTGTGTGTGTGTGTGTGTGTGTGTGTGTGTGTGTGTGTGTGTGTGTGTGTGTGTGTGTTTAAACAGAACGATGCAGACAAAAGGTCGCTGTAACCCTGGGCCATGATGATGATGATGATGAGGACAAAGGCTGGGCTGGATTTACTGGTGGGAGGGGGAGGGGGGGGGGCTCCATGCTTCTGATGTTGATATCCCCTCTCTGGTCATGATTTTTTACATGTTTAACATGTCTGTCTGTCTGTCTGTCTGTCTGTCTGTCTGTCTATTTCCGTTTGTCTGATATGTTCTGATATTTATGTTTGACAATACCGTATGACTATTTAACAATGTAATTAAAGAACAATGTTTCTCTTCTAAACATTAACATCCACATTCATTGATGGTGCATGGCCATGGCGTGTTGTGCAAATATTCTAAATGTGAGTCATAACGTTCTCCCTCAAAATGTATAAGGTATAAGACAAACTGTGCAAACTGTTAATAAATACTTCAATCAATCAATCAATCAATCAATCAATCAATCAATCAATCAATCAATCAATCAATGTAATGGCAGTCCTACTAGTAGGCTACTACTCTGCATGACCTAACTATGTTATGTCGGTTAATGAAGTCTGAATGTAAATGAATCCTTACGTTGTTTTAAACGTTATGATAATAACAGTGAAACAATATCAGAAACCCAAGTCAAAGTTAATTCTTTGATCGAGGAACTGTATAAAGATCCCATTGAACTATAGTTTTTAACCCATTTTTCCACCCGCGAGTTGTGCTTGAAATGTACTAGTAAACTGTAATCCTGGGTGCTATTCTCTATCAACCTGTGGCTGTTACCTGGGATATTTTGATGAGAAATATTTCTATGGATTGGAATATTACATCGGGTAAAATATACACAGTAACCCAGGTTTAGATCTTGATGGTTTGACAAAAGTTGTGTTTAGTGTTCTAGGGATTTTTCTTTTTGATACTTTGGTACTTTTGCTTAATTGTATTTTAATATAATTTTAAAAAAGCAAAAAGTTTTGGAGCAACGGACGGACTGCTTGGATCATTTGACTGAACCTCCTTTGCAGCAGGGGGCGGCGATGAGCTGCTTTTGACCCTGGCTGCTTCCCGTAGTAGGTAGTAACACGCACGCACGCTCGCACACAGACACGCGCGTTATGGTACACACAACAATATCAACAAATCAACATGGTCGTGGAGAAGAAGACCTCCGGTCAGTCTATGATACAAACCTTTCCATGATTGATTTCCTTTTATATCACATGTTTATTCTGCTCGTGGAAAACAATGCTCAGACTGATTTATCCATAGAGTTAAGGGTTTCTTTCATGTGTTTACCACAGTGGAGCATGCTAATGTTAGCCTCGGATAATCGCCGTTTGTTTTCATGTAGCTCCGAAAAGTCACAAGTGTAACCACAATTAGCAAATCAAACGAATGAGTCCTCCTCCGGCTCCTCGGAATTTAATTAAAGACATTCAAAGAGGCACCCGCGCAATGGAATGACAATTAAATCGCATGTTTTACTTTTCACCTCGTCCTCGATTAATAGGCTGCATGTAATCCATGTTCTATGATCTAGAATAGCATCTTTATTTACTTAATAAATATAATTATTTTAAACTGTCTGCCTGCCTGTCTGTCTGTCTGTCAGCCCGGGTGGAGTCCGGTCAGCGTAGAGTTCTAGATGAAGCCACCAGGCTAAGGAGACTGACCAGACAGCTGGAGGCTCTGGAGAAAGACAACTTCCAGGTGTGTGTGTGTGTGTGTGTGTGTGTGTGAGTGAGAGAGAGAGAGAGACACACATAGAGAGAGCGAGAGCACATGGAATCCTGTCCAAAAAACACCTCACCCCCTGAACCCACCTCACCCCTGCCCACTTTGACAGGCTGCGATGGCTTAGGGTCGACGACAGAGTACAGCATCTTGCAATGGGTCTGGTCCACAAGATTCGATACACCACCAAGATACCCATGTACCTGTCTAGATACTTCCTTAATGTTAACGAAGTCCACACCCACAACACCAGAGGGAGTGCAACGAACCATGTACAGCCCAGATTCGGCACAAACAAGGGACTAAATTATTTTCGCTCCTATGCCACCAAAATGTGGAACGCCCTACCAACAGTCATTAAGACGTGCGAATCCCTTGACTCCTTCAAAACCGCTCTCAAAGGGCACCCACGGACGGCTGCAATTCGAAACTGACCCCCGTAAAATCTGAATCCCCCCACCACCCCTGCCCCCCTTTTCCCCTCACTGTATATGTTTCTTTTCCCTCCTTTATGATGAATTCCTGTTCTGTTCTTTGTCTATATAGAAGTGTCTATTTGTACGTCTCTAAATGTTTTGATGAATTGAACATGGTGGACCCTCTTGTAAACAAGTGTAAATGTAATGGTCGTCCACTCACAGTCTTTGTATTGAGTTTGTGCTTGAAATGTACTGTAATTCTGCAAACTGTTAATACATATATCAATCAATCAAAAACAATATTTTTTGCACCAACGTCAAATTGCATTCTCTCTGTATCACTATCTACAAGCTACAATTACAAATGTACAATGTTATAATGTAATCTTCTAGGCTTTGTGGCATTATGTTTAGACAGATGCTAGATTCATTGTGATGCAAGGTCATGCCCAGAAAAGTTAATCATGATAGGTTAAATTAACTTATTCATACAAGAGTGTCGCACAAAAGTAATGAAAATAACACAAGGTCTACAAGGTAAAAACCTGTATCATCACAACATGTTTTGAACTTGTAGATCGGCTATTTGCACTACTTTATATCACTTTAAATGGTAATAAAAAAGGAAGGTTTTATTAATTTAGGTAATAATGATGTTTATGTGGTTTTCCAGGACGACCCGCTGTCCTCACTGCCTCCCCCAGGTCCTACTGCCCGTCTTCCTGCATTCAGCGACACAGAACAACCTGGTGAGACACGCGCACAGTCACACACACGCATGCGCGCTGGGCTTTTTCACCCTATTCCGCGTGTGCACGTTCATTTTCCAACAGCATTAATTATCCTATTTATAGATCTGCAACGACAAACAATCACCGATGTAGTGACGCATCCATATCCCTGGAACAATATATTTTCAGATGGGGGTCAGCGGCCAAATACAGATAATTCTGGGGGGCTCTTTGACATTAAATAGTTTGAGAACCACTGACATAGAAACATACAATAATAACAATAATGCTATCCGACACTCGCGAACCCCCAGTAATGTGATCCGACGACCGAATTTCGTTGTGCATTTAGTAGTGCTCGGTGCTCGAACGACTCCCCGCAATATTAACAACAACAGGCGACATGGCGGTGGTTTCAGTATCGTCATCAGTCTGCCTTTCTGAAGGTGCTGGTGGGTTTATAGAGTTTGGTGTTTTGGCTTTGAGCCAGTTCCTAATATCCATGATTAAATTTGACCGGTTTGGGTTTTTTTTCACTGTGACTGAAGTCTGAAAATATTTGAAGTGACCCGCCCTGTGTGGCAACACAGGTAATGACGTAGCTTTTGGTGCGCTGCATCAAAACGAATCCGACTAGGTGCACCGACTAGGTGCCAGTGTACTTTTTATTATTGCATTTTTATAACTATGAATTCATTAGAAAATGTAAATGTATTATAAACACAAAGAACATGAAAATAACACATTATATATATTTTAAACCTGTAAAACATTTAAAAAATAATGGTGGGGTAGGGTTCTGGACTGGGGGGGCACAAAGTCTATCTGGGGGGGCAGCGCCCCCTAGTGCCCCCCCCGTAGAAACGGCACTGGAAAAATACCAATACGACTTATAGAAAATTGTGAATAAATAAATCAAATAAAAGAGACAGATCCCCTGAGATGGAGAAAATAGGGAAAAGATAAATTTCGTCATTGAGATCTGGGAAGTGTGTGGCTATTTAACCGGCTAATGTTAGTCTGTCACCGCTATCTATTAGAGGCCTATTGGATAGATGTCATGTCACCGCGGCAACCATGGTTGCACACACACACACACACACACACACACACACACACACACACACACCCCTGGATCAAAATATTTGAGATGGGGGTGCCAAATCCATAACATTTTGGGGCTCCTTGACATGAAAACGTTTGAGCAGCACTGACATAGCAACAGAAGTTTTTAGGAAAACCGCTAAGGTCTAGACGACATTATTTTGTAGAATTGGACTCAGGTCTGTAGTGGGGGGGGGGGGGGGGGGGGGGGTATTGACTTTTTTTGTTTTGTTGTAAGATTGGGATTAAAACAGAACAGACTTGTTGTGCTAGACCAGTCCTCTCTCCATGCCCTCACAGGCTCATATCTATTAGCCTATGGCATTATTAGCCAGACTGATGACGTGAATTCACATTGCTCCACGGTAGCACGGAGCATTGGAGCAACGTCTGACTGAATCCACGTTATCATTGTGGCTATATATACAGTAGTGTGTGCCAAGGTTATAATAGTCAACTAAAACGAAAACTAGAATTATCAAAACATTTTAGTTAACTGAAACGATAACTAAACTGAAACTGTATTGTGTGTCCTCAAAACGAACTGAAATTACAGACAGAATACCCATAGTTTTAGTTTCTATCAATATTTATATGCCTTTCGGATATTTATAATATAATCCTTTTTAAATTCATTCAAATTTTTACGGCAGTTTTCAGCACCGTACGGCAGCATGTAGCCATGCTAACCCTAAACCAAAGTACGAAAAAAACTAAAACTAAACTATAACTAAACTAAAACTAGGCATTTTCACCAGAATAAAAACTAAATAATCTGAATTAGAAAAAAAAAAAAGTCAAAACTAACTAAAGCTAAACTATAATATAAAAAAAAAACTATTATAACCTTGGTGTGTGCATGTCTGTCTGTCTGTCTGTCTGTCTGTCTGTCTGTCTGTCTGTCTGTCTGTCTGTCTGTCTGTCTCCAGGTAAGAAGAAGAGGAAGACCAGAGGAGATCATTTTAAGCAACGGTTCAGGAAGAACTTCAGCACTCTGCTGGAGGAAGAGGTGAGGATGATTGATTGATTGATTAATTGATTGTTTCAAACAAATAACATTTTAATCAGGCCCTAAAACCTACTTTAAGTCCTTTGCTGCCCCCTAGTGTTAGCATGGTTGTACTGCCTCAGGGGGCCGCCCCGTCCAGGCCCACTCTCAGATTAAAATAGGGTGCATTTTGCATCCCTAAACGCAGTTTATGGTTAAGGGATGCAATGAAACAACGACCTCTGCATCCACGGGATGCACTACTGTACTGTTTTTTATTTCTAGTTTTATTTTGCTTGCTTTAGTTATAATAATAATAATTTCTTCTTCTGTTTTCTACATGAATATAACCACATTATAACCATATAAAATGAAATGGGAGTTAAATGCTGCAATTTGTAAAAAATGGCAAAACATGACTCCTAACGTTGTTGAAGTAGGACTCATTTCTAAAAGACCATTTCCCATTTCTAAAAGACCATCCCTGCATCCTGGGACTCATTTCTAAAAGACCATCCCTGCATCCTGGGACTCATTTCTAAAAGACCATCCCTGCATCCTGGGACTCATTTCTAAAAGACCATCCCTGCATCCTGGGACTCATTTCTAAAAGACCATCCCTGCATCCTGGGACTCATTTCTAAAAGACCATCCCTGCATCCTGGGACTCATTTCTAAAAGACCATCCCTGCATCCTGGGACTCATTTCTAAAAGACCACCCCTGCCTATTTACCATATAACCTATTTACATCACTGCACTCTATGGATCTTGTTGTCCTTCCGGGTTAAACAGGAAGGTGGGGCTTCGGCTATCGGCACTGTCGGGGCAGAAACCTCATATCTCCATATTCAAACTATGTGCTTTTCCGTAAATCAACGCCCTACTTGATCATACTACAGCGTCACGCGACGCTTCGCACCATATTTTGAGCTTGTAAATGCATCTTCTAATAGTTTAAATTTGATACAGTTTGGGACATATGATGTTTCCACCTGACGGAGACAATACATACCTTGAGCCATCCCAAGTCGATAGGGATTGGAACACTTTCCAACTCGGGGCTATCAAATCTTTTCCTTCCAGACCCACAGGAACGCACCCAGGGTGCCGGCACCGATTCCGGCGAGCCGCCCCGCGTCCGAAACGGTCGAGAAATGACAGAGTTACCGTGTGGGCGTCCCTCCCCTACTGTACTGTCACTGTACTATACTGGCACACCCAAAATCACCATATAATACAGTTAATATGTGCGTGTGTGTTTGTGTGTGTGTGTGTGTGTTAGGTTGCGCACAGGTGGTGAAAAACAACCATGCTGTTTTCGTGCTCAGACGCACCCAGCCAGCCAGCCACCCAGGCAGGCAGGCACCCATACACATGCTCACTTAAGGAAGTGCACCACTTAAAAATTCGGGTGCAGTGCTTAGTTTAGACAGTTTTTTATTTAGACTAGTCATTGGTTAGACCAGTCATTAGTCCTACAACTACAACCTATCTCAGACCCTCACCCTAAACCTAACCTCCCACGGGGCAGCACACCTAAACCTAACCTTAACCCATGTCTAACCAATGACTAGTCTAAACTAAGTATGCACCCCAAAAAATCCTATCACATAAATATTTGGTGCCCCCCTCCCTGTATTAACTGAGTCCTCAGTAGGGGTAGACGGTAGCGCCATTCTGCCATGCGTTCCTCACGTTATCTTTTCATTGCCTACTTTGTCCGGTCACCTGACTTGTGTCTGTTGTGTCCGATTGGCAGAACCTGTCGGAGCGCCCGGAGCCCAACTACCAATCGGCTACGGCTCCGCCCTCCTCTCTACCGCCCCGCCTCTTCTGCTCTGTGTGCGGCTTCCTCTCGCAGTATACCTGCACGTCCTGTGGAGGGCGCTACTGCGCCACCAAATGCCTCCTCACGCACAGAGAGACCAGGTACTAACTATATTACACACACACACACACACAGGGTTCCTACGCAAGTGTGGAATTTGATTGAATACATTTCCAGGTCTGGAAAATGTAGTTTCGAAAGTATTTTGCTATTCTGGAAGAGTGTGGCCCACAACCTGGCCATTGTTCGGAGTAGAAACAAGTGCAAGTCTAGCCCAAACCGCAGCAATGCAACTATAGTCGCAACTCCTTGCAACAAAACAGCTTTAAGGTCAACTGCACCAATGCAACTCCTTTCAACTAACTGCCATTGGGGGATAATGGTTGCAAGTACTGCAGTTGTACGTCGTTTCATGGGGAATCATTGGTGCGGTACGTTTGAAAACAACTAATTCTGGCATTTATGCATGTTGAAAGGTATTTTTGCAACAGTCCCCGAGTGTTTGTTGTCATGATTTGTCACGACTCGAGTTGGCTTCGTACGACGCTTAAAAGGTCTTTAAATGAATACTTTTGTCTTTGGGAAAAAATGCATTGGGAATTATTTCCTGGGCCTGGCGTCGTCATGAAAGGGGGCGGGACTGCGACGCTCTATACCTCTCTGAAGCCCAACACACACTGTCTGCGAACGCCGCGCGTCAAAAAACAGCCGCCTCCGTTATTTTCAATGAACCTATCCCACACCGGCGGCGTCCGACGTGCGTTCACGCCTCGCGTGACGCTCCGATACGCCACTGTTCTATTCCAGGCGTTGCCGCGCCGCTGTGTGTTGGGCTTAACTCTCTGTCTGTCTCTCTCTCTCTCTCTCTCTGTCTGTCTGTCCATCTCTCTCTCTCTCTCTCTCTCTGTCTGTCTGTCCATCTCTCTCTCTCTCTGTCTGTCTCTCTCTCTCTCTCTCTGTCTGTCTGTCTCTCTCTCTCTCTCTGTCTGTCTGTCTGTCCATCTCTCTCTCTCTCTGTCTGTCTGTCCATCTCTCTCTCTCTGTCTGTCTGTCTGTCCATCTCTCTCTCTCTCTGTCTGTCTGTCCATCTCTCTCTCTCTCTGTCTGTCTGTCCATCTCTCTCTCTCTCTGTCTGTCTGTCCATCTCTCTCTCTCTGTCTGTCTGTCTCTCTCTCTCTCTCTCTCTGTCTGTCTGTCCATCTCTCTCTCTCGCGCTCAGGTGTTTGAAGTGGACGCTATAGTGGTGTGTCCGTGGCAACAGAGTCGAGGATTATTATGGGATGTTGTGACCCGGGGGCCCTTTGGTTGCAGAGCAACATCATCTGTGATGCCACCGCGGTAACGGTTCAAGGAGGGTTCAGTGCCTGGCTCGTGGGCACCGTGACAGTCTTGCGTGCACACACGTGCACGCACATACACACACACACACACACGCACACACGCACGTACGTACGTTAAAGTTCTGAGGTCAAAGCTGGTTGATGTATTTCGTTTTTTATACTTTATATTGATTTAATGTTGTTTACACTGATCCCGAGTCAGAAATAAAGACGTTAAACTGTAAGAATACTGTCTGGTGTTTTGATGGTACCGCCAGGTCCCGGGGTCGGACACATTTTTTTATATTTCAATAATAGTATCTGTAAGAAACGTAAGAATAATTACAGATATACAAGCTCACATCTGCTATTCTTTTTATATTTTTGAGAAATATTGAATACGCTTTTGAATCATTTAGAGTTGTTTTCTTTTTGTTGCACAGGTCAATTCAATTTAAATTCAAAGGGCTTTATTGGCATGAGAAAACATACGTTTACATTGCCAAAAGCAGAAAGAACAATACAACAATACAGCAATACAATCAAAACAAAAATGATGTACATTTGAAGGTCAGAATCTTCAATAGATCAATTTCTATGTACCAAGATCACCCGATGCAGGTATAGTGCAGGAATATACACAATGGTTAGTCTTTAGGGTGGTTGTGTTCCATTTGATATCCTCCTCCTATCACAGCAACTTGAACTCACACATCTTGCTGCTGTGTTTTGCACATTGTCGTACTTCGCCCAGCAGATATGGGAGTTTTTTGTCATTTGGTCATGTTTTCAAAAAATCTCCGTGTGTGTGGTTGTAATCTGTGGGAAGTGTGTGTCTCTGATGTCTTGGTACAATGGACAGATGGTTAGGAAGTGTTGCTCGGTTTCCACTTCATTTTGTGTGCAGCATAATATCATGCATATCCTGCAAGCATATCATGGTGGACGGTCCTTGGCACAAAACATTTTGAGGAACAGATTAGTGGAATCTGCCTCAGGTCTTAATGGGTTAAAGACCTTTGTAGTTGTTACGTCCCCACCAAAGAGGTCCAGGTGTTATTTTGTGCAAAAGCTCCTTATTGGCTATTTCCCCTACCATAAGCCCTTAATGAATTGAATTGAGTTGAATGGGAATTGAATGGGGCTATGGGGTGTTGTGCTAATTCGCTTATTTCCATCGCTCAAAATTATTATTGTTTTGTATATATCCTCTCTTCATAATGTAAATATTATCCCAAGCGGCACACTTTACTACTTATTTCGATGGAAATAAGTGAATAAGCACAACACCCCATAGCCCCATTCGATGCAATTCATTGGGGGCTTATGGCAGGGGAAATAGCCAATAAGGAGTTTTTGCACAAAAAAACACCTGGACCTCTTTGGTTGGGACATAACAACTACAAAGAAAGGTAAGAAAGCCTTCTAGCATGGAATTCTCCTTTAAAGGAACACTTCACCCTTTTTGCAAAAAAATATATGTTAATGATGTTTAGAAGCTTTAGATCACTTTCCTGGGGGTATTTATGTGTGTAATATGTGGTTTTAGATATTTTAGATTGTAGCAGTGAGCCTGTTGTCTCTGATGTCATGGACACTGGTCTCACTACCTTCCTGGACTACAATTCCCATAATTCTTTGGTGCACTGCTCCTTGTGGATAGGGGGGAGAGCTGTCTTACTGAGACAACATGTAGTCCAGGAAGGAAGTGAGCCCAGTGTCCATGACATCAGAGACAACAGGCCCACTGCTACAATCTAAAATATCTAAAACCACATATTACACACATAAATACCCCCAGGAAAGTGTTCTAAAGCTCCTAAACGTCATTAACATATATTCTTTTGCAAAAAGGGTGAAGTGTCCCTTTAAGGATTGTTTTTTTCCCCCAACAATTCGTTTTGTGTTACATTTTCAACACAATACAGTATAAAAAGCATATTGAAGTCATGGCAGACTAGTTGCAACACAGCTGCACCAAACAAATCATTAATGAGTAACTTTAATACACGAATGATAATGTGTCCACTCAAGGAGCAAGGGCATGCCAGTGTGCAAGCATGATAGACAATATTGACTACACCTCAAATCTAACACACCCTCGGCGACAGATGGAGAGGGGTAGACAGACAGACAGAGAGAGAGTAATAAATAAAAAGGTGAGTACGGTACTGTATGTGAATACCAATGATAAGTATAGGCCTATACCATTTCAGGAATTGTTTACTAATGAATTAGCCTACATTGTTTCGGTACTGTGGTGTTTTAACTTGCATTCCTACTGCATTCCTACTTTTGCTAGTGTTAACTAAACAACTATTCTCTTTCTCTTTCTCTTTCTCTCTCTCTCTCTCTCTCTCTCTCTCTCTCTCTCTCTCAATTTAAATGAAGGTGAAGTAAAACTAAAATGCACTAAGTTGCGGCGAGTCGGTAAACTGGATACCTATCAAACAACATAAAAATCCATAGAAGCAGAAAGCTGCTTCACCATATTTCTTAAGTGCCATTTTTTTGGGGGGCTTTTCAAGTTTTTCAAACAGACCAGCAGTGGCGGACCTAAGGGGGGCGGTTCGGGATATACCTGGGCAGGCAGTCAAGAAGGTAGGTGGGTGCAAGACCATTTAAAAACAAGCTTTATAAACAAGTCAAATAACTTCCTAAAAACAACTGGGAGCCAGTGTAAAGAGGCTAAAACTGGAGTGATATGTTGTTCTCTTCATCTTAGTTGTAGTTACAACTCTGGCTGCAGCATTCTTCACAAGTTTTAACTTGTTTGTTTGTTTTCTTTGGCAGGCCAGACAGGGAGAGAGGTAGTCAGACAGACAGACAGAAAGACAGACAGACAGAGAGGATGATGGGAAGTCATATATTTCAGGTCTAACGGGTTCCACAATGTCATTCGTTCAGTCAGTGTTCAGAACACAACAACAATCACAGACTGCCTGCCTCCCTGCCTGCCTGGTGAGTTCATTCATATTTGCTTTACCTCTGAATGCGGAAAAAAACAAACATTTTAAACCCATTAAGACCTGAGGCCGGTTCTACAAAATGCCTTCTAATCGGTAGTTCTCAAGCTTTTTCGTAATTCAAAATCATTCGACATTAATTTTTTCAAGACACTTTCAGAACTTTTTTTCAATTTGTTCTTTCTACCAAAAAGAGCAGATGTACAAGCTCGCAGCGTTCGCGCCGTGCTGTGAGCTTGTAGCCCACATCTGCCATTTTTGAATAGCCAATGTATACAATCTAAAATGACAGACGCTTTCCAGGTTTTAATGGGTTCAAATGTGTATTTGTATGTGTGTGTGTGTGTGTGTGTGTGTGGACAAGTAGTACGGCCTGAAGCTAATATAAAGACATCTCTCCCCTTGGACAAGTGTCCAATATATTCCCTGTGTAACTATACGTAGGTCGTAGGTAATCTGATCTGTACCTCTGAGAGTGTAACACGTGTAACCAAATGGACCCTTAGTGGTCTGTAACTCTGAGAGTGTAACACGTGTAACCAAATGGACCCTTTCTGGTCTGTAACGCTGAGAGCGTAACACATGGAACCCAATGGATCCTTTTATATTGATCTGAAACTCGGAGAGATTATGGAACCAAATGGACCCTTGCTGGTCTGTGACTCTGGGTGCATTCCATTCCATTCCATTGTCTACAGTAGGTAAATGTTTACACATGGCATACTGTATTGTATGATAGATGATGGTTTTATTGTTCCTTTGATCAATAAGTGTAATGTATGTGAGGGTTTTAAATGAAAGCTTTGACCTTTATTATTATTGTTGTTCTTGAGTTTAATGTGTACACTGGAAACATGTAAGTGCCGTGTTCATGTTATGGTCATAGTGACAGCACACACACATACACTCCCCCTACTTTCTATCAGTTTGTCTGTCTCTCCCTCTCACACACACGCACAGTCGCGCGCACACACACACACACACACACACACACACACACACACACACACACACACACACACACACACACACACACACACACAGACAGACAGAGAGAGACATGCACACGCCCCTGTTACCTTTTGAAAAGCAAGTTAATAATTAGACCAACTGAAATCCCACAGTCTTCATGGTCAGAGAGAGAGAGAGAGCGTGTGGCAACGCAGCGAATGCAAGCCGAGTGAAAACAACTTTTAACACCACAACATTCTCACTGCTTTTAGAATTAGAATTAGTCGTGACTCGTAAGCCTACAACAACACAACACCACAATGGACTGAGCCACGGGGGTCCCCATAAGTGAGGAGAAGACACTGGAGTTTTAACCCCTCGCCACACACGTACAGTACACACCTGACTGTACATGTCATGATGGACGCGCCCGGCGGACATTACGACCAGACGCTGGACCGACCGTCCAGGCTCAGCTACCACGATTACCTGCAGGAGGTCAGTGCTGCTGGACGAAAGTGTATACTTTGATGTCTTTACTTTGAACCCATTCTGACCTGAGATCAGATTCTATAAATGTCTTCTACATCCTGACAGTTTTCTGAAAAAGCTATGTTTCTATGTCAGTGGTTCTTTGATTTTTCAAAAATAGCAGACCTACAAGCTCGTAGCGCGCCACTCGGTGGCGCGCTATGAGCTTGTAGATCTGCTATTTTTCAATAGCTAAAGCACAACATAATGCTAACACCAAAAGGGGTACCCGCCCCAAAATGGATTAAAACACATTTAGACCTGGGAACGATTCCACAAAAAGGGTCTTCTAACTCCTGACGGTTTCCTGGAAAAAAACCCATGTTTCTATGTCGGTGGTTTTCAAACTGTTTCATGTCAAGGACCCTCAGAATTATATGTATTTGGCCCGCCGACTCCCATCTGAAAATATGTTGTTCCCCGGAAGGAAAGACTTGATGCTCTGAAAGAATATGTATTCGAAATTTGCGCCACATTTAAAAATAGCAAACCTACAAGCTCGTAGCGTGGCGCCACTCGGTGGCGCGCTATGAGCTTGTAGATCTTCTATTTTGCAATAGCTAAAGTATAACATAATGCTTGAAACACCAAAAGGGGTTCTTTCTTTGTAGTTGTTACGTCCCCACCAAAGAGGTCCAGGTGTCATTTTGTGCAAAAACTCCTAAATTGGCTATTTCCCCTACCATAAGCCCTCAATGAATTGTAAATTAATTGAGTAAAAGTACAGTTAAACAAGGTAAAACAAGAACTTAGACTCTGTCTAAAACAATATATAGCCTACTATCTAAATCGCTGGTTCCCAAACATTTTAGCTGAAGCCCAAATTAGACGTTTTAGAATTATAGGCAAATTAGAAGTAGCGAAAATAGACGATCTACAAGCTCACAACCATGCAGTCACTTCGTGTGGAGAGCTAGTATAGTTGAACATTTGTTTTCCAATTAATGGAAATTATTTTGTAATTCTTTTGATTTTGTATGTATGTATTTATTTACTTATTTTGAAAAGTCGTTACATTTGTTTTTAATTCAAAATTTTGTTTTTTAATTAAAATGAAAATGTATAGGAAACCAATGAAGGGATAGTTAACTTTAAAGGTAGAGTAAGTGATTTCACTTAATTCAAATATCACTTATTTTTTTGTTTTGTTGTGATAATCCTCTCTACTATAGAGTGTGCTGACCATATAAGGAGTTCCTCCCTGTCCCCAGTTAACCCCTGGGGGTCAAAACACCTTAGGTTTTGTTTTTGACTCTCTATCCTGATTGGACGAAGGCTTAGGTCCCACAGCCAAAAACGAAACCTACGGTTTTTTGAGTGAAATCACTTACTCTACCTTTAACTTGTGATCCATACAAATTGCTCCGAGACCCACCAATGGGTCCTGACTCCTGAGTATATGACCCAGCTTTTGGGAAGCAGTGATCTAAATAATATAGTGTACATTTGAAACTAACAATGAAACTATAGTATCTGTCTCAACAACAGATTTTTAAGTTGATTACGTTTTAATATAAAACTCATTGTAACTTCCAAACTCCATTTTAACCATGTTAGATTCATTGAAAACGCACGCCCTTGGCTCTGGCAATTGATGTTCTAATGTGTGAGGGGGGACGTGTTTCTAATAATACTTACACAAAATTAAAAATAAAACAGTCACCGGAACCTATAGGACACGTGTTTTCAATTGTTTCCGTCAGTGGTGCTCAACCTTTTTCATGTCAAGGACCCCCAGAATAATCTCTATTGGGCCACCATCTCAAAATATGTAGGTCCAGGGACCCCCCCCCCCCCCCCCCCCCCCAGAAGCAAATATTTTAGCCACATTTTCACGATTTTTCCAAAAATAGCAGACCTACAAGCTCGTATAGCGCGCCACTCGGTGGCGTGCTATGAGCTTGTATAGATCTGCTATTTTTTCAATAGCTAAATTATAACATAATGTTTAAAACACCAAAAGGGGTTAAGTAAAAAAAACACTTGTTGCCAAAGGTGTTCGAAGACGAGGGTGTGTACGAGTCCTTGGGTGATTTCGACCAACAACAGTGGACCGACGATGAGCCCAACGCCGCCACCCAACAACAACAACAACAACAACAACCCAACCGGTCGGGCAACCTCCCCCCTCCCGTCCCGCCCCGGACGGGACGGCCCCCCCTCGTCACGCAGAGGAGGTTCAGCTGTGACTTCTCGGTGCCGTGGGTCAAACTGAACCGAAGCAACACGGTCGACGGTCAGGTGAGTGTCGGTGTTATACGTTTGTCGACTGAAATGACGGCATGACACATTCTAGTCTATACCCTTTTTGTCTTTTTTTCACTGAAAAAAGCGAAATAAAAAAAACTAATTTAACATGCTGAATATAAATGATTGGCAATTTCACGCACGCACACACACGCACGCACGCACGCACAAACACACACACAAACACACACACACACACAGAGGACTTCTTGTCCGCCCCTATTCGCACCAATGGCTGCGGAGAGGGGCACAACCACGGGGCGGACGGACTTGACAATGGGGTGAATTATAAGGCCAAGTGAATTTGGACCGTCGATTGAAAACCTTTATTATTAACACGATGAATTAACAGCACGCCGCGGGATGATTTTGATTGACAGGACGACGACGCGTGGAGCGTGGACCTGACCGATGCTCCTCAGGGCAGCACCGAAGACCTGACCTCCCTTTGCACCCTGACCTCCAGGTATACTGCCTGTCTGTCTGTCTGTCTGCACAGTAGGTGTATGCATGCATGTCTATCTGACAGTTTAATTTGTAATGTTAATTGTGTTTGTGTGTGTGTGTGTGTGTGTGTGTGTGTGTGTGTGTGTGTGCGTGCGTGCGTGCGCCAGCCTGGTCTCCAGTCTTCCGCACACAGACAGGTGTACTAATTCGGGGGTGGTGCGGAGTCGGATTCTGTCCGTCCACCCTGCCTTGCTGCAGAAGGCCCAGGCCACCGTCACCGTGACCACCGACTGGGACACACACCCGCCGATCCCTATCCCCACAGCCTGTGAGAGAGACACACACACACACACACACACACACACAATAAATCTCAAGGTGTTCCCAGGCCAGTGTGGACATATACTGTAATCCCCTCATCTTGGTCCAATGGTCTGCCTGGGTGTCTGCTCCCTTTATAGGGAGACGCTGTACTAGATACCTTAACCGCCTAAGCTCAGCTGTATACTAGATACCTGAACCGCCTAAGCTCAGCTGTACTACATACCTGAACCACCTGAGCTCAGCTGTATACTAGATACCTAAACCGCCTGAGCTCAGCTGTATACTAGATACCTGAACCGCCTAAGCTCAGCTGTGTACTAGATACCTGAACCGCCTGAGCTCAGCTGTATACTAGATACCTGAACCGCCTGAGCTCAGCTGTATACTAGATACCTGAACCGCCTGAGCTCAGCTGTATACTAGATACCTGAACCGCCTGAGCTCAGCTGTATACTAGATACCTGAACCGCCTGAGCTCAGCTGTATACTAGATACCTGAACCGCCTGAGCTCAGCTGTATACTAGATACCTGAACCGCCTGAGCTCAATCAAAGAGCAGCGGCTCAACCCCGAGTCTCTCACGGATTGACTGAACTTCTCACCCTATCTTCTGTTAGGGAGAGAACATTCATTCCGGCTCCGCTTATATCCGCAAATCTTATTCTTTCGCTCCTCACACTCCATGACAATTGGGTCAATTCTCTTTTTTGCGGTACAGAGACTGCAATCCCGCCGGTGTCTTTCGTCTGGCTTATTCTTATTTGATTTGCTTTGTGATTGTTTGACCTCTCTTCACTCGCTCAACTCAAGAACCTCAAAGCCTGAATGAGTTCACCTTTGACCTTTTTGACCTCCAGTGAACCAGACGGTGCGGAGCCTGATGGAGACCATATTCCGTCTGCTGGACATGGACGAGGCCACCAGTGGGCGCTATGTCCTCAAACTGTGTGACTCCGAGGAGTTCCTGCACAAGTAAGTGCGTGCGTGCGTGCATGCGTGTGTGTGTGTGCATGGTCTTGTATTAATGTACTTGTGAGGACCATTTTCCTGCTACTCACAACATGAATTGTTGTTTTATGGTTTAAAAAAAAAGCATGTTTAAAGATTCAGGTTGGTTGAGGTCAGTGTGTTAATTGTGTTAATCGTACAGTGATGAACAGCTGGGTTTGTGTTTAATTTTACAGCGATGAACAGCTGGGTTTGTGTTTAATTTTACAGCGATGAACAGCTGGGTTTGTGTTTAATTTACAGTGATGAACAGCTGGGTTTGTGTTTAAATTTACAGCGATGAACAGCTGGGTTTGTGTTTAATTTTACAGCGACGAACAGCTGGGCTTGCACGAGAGCGTTCGGACGTACGCCAAGTTCAACATGGACGTCCCCGTTCGCCTGCTGCACGCGGACCGACTTCGACACACGCTGTACAGAGACGTAAGTCACTGATGACGTCACTGACGATGTCATTGATGATGTCACTGATGTGATGTCACTTCAAACGCAATCTGTCCATCGTTCGCCTGCACCGCTCTCTCTCTCCCCCACAAGCTCCTTCCTGTACACGGTCAAATATTATTAATTAATTAGTATTTATAATAATCCGGTTGTATCCAAATTGAGCCATTTTGGTTAAATTTGTACGCTGGGGTTCCAGTAATTATAGTTCAGTGATTTTACCACCTTTCCACCAAGGACCCAGAGTTTGATATTATTAGACCACAGACCCCCCCATTTGATACTTTTATTTTATGTTATTTTCATCGTTGGGATCCCAATGTACACTGTATAGTCATCACTGTTAATAAGTTAGTAACTCTGAGGGGTCCATTTGGTTCCATGTGTACTGTACACTCACGCAGCGGCGTGCACAGACATTTAGAGGGGCAGGTGTTGTTAAGTGAATAAAGGGCACCTTGTGCAGCGCAGAACCGGGCCGGTTGCCTTAATAGTGTGAGATTTATAGATTTTGGGGCATAAATAATATATTTTTTATCGATCAATGTCACCATGGTCTACATGCTGTACAATGTACTTTTTTTAATATTTTTTTTTACAAAGGGCACATTGCTGTCCAGAGGGCAAGGGGCAGGTGGTGCTCTATAGCACCCCCTAGAGTCTTATCTGTGCACGCCACGGCACTCAATTCAATTCAATTCAAAGGGCTTTATTGGCATGAGAAAACATACGTTTACATTTCCAAAGCAGAAAGAACAATACAACAATACAGCAATACAATCAAAACAGAAACTCACTCACTCACTCACTAGCCTGGGATCAGTTTGTGATCCAGTCATCAGGCCGGTCGGAAACATAATTATGACAAAATAATTTTAGTTTACTATAATCATTCCATTCCCTAGCTGAATGGTTGGAGAGCCTGTCTGAAGAGAAGAAGTTCTCCTGAGGTTTGAATCTCAGTAAGCGATGCTGAGAGGTGGCTCACCACATCAGGTGGGATGAGATGTTGATGATCCATTATTTCTTGCTGTTCCTTCGTCTGGAATGTGGTCTCGGTTGTTATTGTTGTTGTTGTCGTCGTCTGTTGTCGTTGGTTGCCATGGCTGCCAGTTCCCACCTGATGTCGTGTGGGAGTTCTGATTGGTCCAGAGCGTACTGAATAACTTCTAGCTTACATAACGTCTTAAGACAAGGACTCAAGTCTAAGATGAACAGCTCATCAGAGATAGTGGAACCTCCTTTCCTTCCTCCAAAGAGGATGATACGATCTCCCACAATGCAACAGCACATATCATTCATTGGACATGGTCCTTTCCCCTTGGGCTCAACCTTCTTCCAGGAGAAGGTCTCTGGACTGAATTTCCACACATCATTGAATTTCTGGTTACTGTTCCAGCCCCCAAATATGTAGAGCTCTCCATTGTAGGTAAATGCTGAATGACCCAAGCGTCTTTCTGGTAGAAGTTGTGCAGAAGGTCTGTTCAGCCAAACGTTGGTCTCTGTGTCAAACACTCTGATGGTAATGTAGCCCCCCTGGGGCCTCCAGCCCCCGAATACAAACATCTTGGTACCAATGATGGTAGCAGAGTGAGCTGATGAATCAGGAGGTGGAGTTCCTCTGGTGTTAATTAAAGTCCAGACCATTGTGCTGGTGTCCAACTTGTACATGTCATTAGTGTATCCAGTCAGCTTGGTCTGTCCTCCATGGATAAACATGACCTCCCCCAACACACAGGCTGAGTGGTATTTCCTCTCATCTGGAACAGTCCCAGCAACCCTGGGTTGGAACCATCTGTGGGAGTCAACATCAAATGCATAAAGCACATTGCACTGATTGCAGTAAGGATAGCCTCCCCAGATGTAGGCTGTATCTTCAACTAACACAGCTGTGTGGCCGTAGTGCTTGGATGGAACCTCAAGGTGGCCGTCTCCTCTTCCTGGTTCCACTGGGGGTAACTTCTTCCAGCATAAAGACACTGTGTTGAAGACATGGACATCCATCTGTTCCATGTTGTTGGTGGTCCTTCCATCACAGCCTCCAAAGAAATACAGTTTGTTCCTCACTGCTACAGTAGCATGACGGACTCGCTTTGGTGCTCCTGCTTTGGAAACGGTCCAAGACCACATCAGTCTGTCTGTCTGTCTGTCTGTCTGTCTGTCTGTCTGTCTGTCTGTCTGTCTGTCTGTCTGTCTGTCTGTCTGTCTGTCTGTCTGTCTGTCTGTCTGTCTGTCTGTCTGTCTGTCTGTCTGTCTGTCTCTTCTCTCTCTCGACGTCTACAGTAATTTTCAACGTGGTGCATCATCTTATATCTTCTGGTGTGAAGTCACATGAGACACAAACTCTTGCCATGCACGCCTTAACGATGCCAATTAGTGCAGCTGTTCTTCATCTGCACCCTTTGAACTCTACTGCTATATTTATTACTTCATTGCGGCTACCTTGGGGTCTATGGATCTATGGGTCTTCCACACGTATAGGATAATATACTTATAGTATATATGTATAGTTTATAATATAGTTTCATTATATAGATATTCCACTGTTACGTTCTTAGCTCACGCATGTTTCATGATAAATGCTTTTTATGTGATGCATTCCCATGCTTTTTTGATCTTGCTTAATGTAAGTCACTCTGGATTAAGAGCTAAATGCCTAAATTGTAACACATGTACAGTAGACACATGTACAGTAGACGCATGTATAGTAGACGTATGTACAGTCGACGCATGTACATTAGACGCATGTACAGTAGACACATGCACAAGTAGACACATGCACAGTAGACGCATGTACAGTAGACGTATGTACATTAGACGCATGTACATTAGACATATGTACAGTCGACGCATGTACAGTCGACCCATGTACAGTAGACGCATGCACAGTAGGCGCATGTACAGTCGACCCATGTACAGTAGACGCATGCACAGTAGACGCATGTACAGTAGACACATGCACAAGTAGACACATGCACAGTAGACGCATGTACAGTAGACGTATGTACATTAGACGCATGTACATTAGACGTATGTACAGTAGGCGCATGTACAGTCGACCCATGCACAGTAGACGCATGTACATTAGACGCATGCAGTTGCAAACCAGTGTTTTCGTCGACTAAAACTAAGATGAAAAATGTTCGTCGACTACCTTTTTTCACAAGGAAAACGAATGACTAAAACTAAGAATAAATATACTGACAATTTCGCCAACAGATAAAAACTAGACAAAAATGTTAGGAAGGGACTATAGTGGACAAGAGATCCAGTATAAGTCATTTTACACTTGGTTGCATGCTGAAAATAGCAGATCTACAAGCAGATCCGCTATTTTCAGCAAGTGTAGGTCAAAGCTGATTATCAGGGCTCATTATCAGGGCTATAAAACTTTGCCCTGTTTGCCAATGACGACGTGATTGTTTGACGGCAATAAGGAAACATTCCTGCTTTTACCGTGCGTGTGTGTGTGTGTGTGTGTGTGTGTGTGTGTGTGTGCGCGTTGTAGTGGCAGGAAACTCACCCCCTGAAACCCCCTCAAAGACCACATTCTCCTTCTCCTTCTCCTTCTCCTTCTCCTTCTCCTTCTCCTTCTCCTTCTCCTTCTCCTTCTCCTTCTCCTCCTTCTTCTGTTTAAAACCTTTCTCTCCAGAATACATTTCAGTCTGACTGGCTGCTAATAATATTGATTCACTTCAGTGATGCTTTGCGGAACTCGGCTATAAAGCCTCCTGTCCGCATCACTGCTGTGCCAATAATCACGGTAAATCACACCCTCTCTCGTGCACTGCGATATTGCTTAAATTCAACCCTTGATACTGCCAAGCAGGGAGGTATTGGGTACTAGTAGTCGTAGATGCTATTTTGTTATGACCCTTCCAGGGGATTCGAACCCCCGACCTTCCAGTATCAGCATGGACACTCTAACCGCAAGGCCACTGAGCTGGTGTATTTCCCAGAGTACTGTGCGTGTTTTTTGTGTTTTTGTTTTTTTTCAGTACATTAGACTTCTGTGATTTATTTTTGTGCTTGTATGCCTTTGATCATAGAGCAGTAGATTGGCAGGAAATGGGGAGAGAGAGAGAGAGAGAGAGAGAGAGAGACGGGGAGTGACACGCAGCAAAAGTCATGAACCCATTCTGACCTGAGATCAGATTCTAAAAATGTCTTCTACACATCCTGACAGTTTTCTGAAAAAGCCATGTTTCTGTGTCAGTCGTTCTTCGATTTAAAGAAAATAGCAGACCTATACAAGCTCGTAGCGCGCCACTCGGTGGCGCGCTATACGAGCTTGTAGATCTGCTATTTTTCAATAGCTTAAAGCATAGCATAATGCTAACACCAAAAGGGGGTTCTTTCTCGCCCAGAATGGGTTAACATTGTGCTTTCATTCCCAGGCAGAAGATGCGGCGGCTCCTTGTCATCTCTACCAGCTCCTGGGATCAGCCTGCGTCCACGACGTCTCAAGGTGACACGACCGACCAACAACACCACGTTTCAGAACATTGTTTGTTTTCATGGAAAGCTAATTTTCCATGAAAAGTTCACACGACATGTCACGTTGTTGTGGGGGGATTTTCTACTTCGCAATAGCCGAAGCAATGTATAGAATAGGTATGTTGTTCTTATCTGAATAGATTGTATGGCTTTTCAGAGAGTATCGCACACCGTTTTGCCTCTGTCAGACTATTCTAATTAGTCTGTCTGTCTGTCTGTCTGTCTGTCTGTCTGTCTGTCTGTCTGTCTGTCTGTCTGTTTTTCTGTCTGTCTGTCTGTCTGTCTCTCTTAGGTTGAGCATACAGGATGTTCTGAACAGCTACCGCAGAGAGGTTAAAATGCTCATGAGAAATAAGGTGACTTTAGAAATAATTTAAAAAAAAATCTATTTAGAATAGATTGTTTTTCAGACTTATGCTAGGTTAATTGTTTACCTGGCCTGGCATTCTATAGATAGAGCGTCCCGCCCCCCCCCGACGAACAGACGTTTCACAAAGTATTTATGTAAAGTCCTTATGAGGGCACACACAATAATTAGAACAAATAATTAGAAAGAAGAAAAAAAGGGGCAGGGTATACAACACTTTTGTTTGTTGTTTTTCTTTTTTCTAATTATTTGTTTGGACCCCAAAAAAGTTGCTGTACTGCTGTACGTTGCTGTACTTTATGAAACGTCGAATGGGGAAAATGAATGGCAAATTCTCTCCCGGCCGCTCATGGTTGGCGGGACTGTGACGCTCTGTATGTTCATTTGCGTAATATTATGTTAGTGTAGTTTTTAAGTTAGCTGAATCCTGGACCCAAACTAGTGCAAATAGCAGATCTATACAGTACTAGCTCCTCTCTACTTCTCTACATTTAGGGAATTTATTTGACTATTTCTTATTTTATATTACTCCTGAAATTATTTTAGAAAAATGTTTGATTGGTTTAATTAGTTTTAAACGCGTGAAAATGTGTGATTTGTGTGGAAATCCTTAACAAAGATTTTTAGACTGATGCTGGGTTCATTGTTTAGTGTTTACGTGGTGTTGAGGCCACTGCACTGTCTCTCTGCATTCATATTGCACGTGTATGTTTTACCTGGCTTATCGTCAGTCAGTCTGGATACGAGCGTCGACTAAATGCACACATTGTATACATTGCGATAATGTATATTGTATACACAGGTTCATGTGAACCCATTTAGACCTGAGGACGATTTTAATTCTATGAATGCCTTCTAAATCATGACAGTTTTCTGAAAAAAAAACCCTGTGTTTCCATGTCAGTGGTTCTCAAACTATTTCATGTCAAAAGAGCCCCGGAATTATCTGTAATTGGCCGCCGACCCCCCCCACCCCCCACCCCCCCCTCCGAAAGCAAAGATTTTAGTTAAAAAAAGCGTTCGCTCCAAAGATTTGCACTACATTTTCACGAGTTTTCTAAAATTGCAGTCCTACAAGCTCGTAGAGTGCCGCGCTACGAGCTCGTGGGTCTGCTATTTTTCAATAGCTAAAGTACAACATAACACTTGAAACACCTAAAATGGGTTTAATGACATATTATTATTATTCTACAGACTGGGATGAACGTCAACGTGCTCGTGGACCAGGTGCGGACCCTCAGCAGTCTGATCTGTGGGGTCTCCTCTCAGGGGCTGGAGGAAGCCATCGGCACGCTGAACCGAGTCAAACCCACCGCACTGGTAAGAACGCACACACACACACACACACACACACACACACACGCGCACACGCAAACACACACACACACACACACACGCACACACACACACACACACACACACACACACGCACACACACGCGCACACACACACACGCACGCACGCGCGCGCGCACACACACACGCGCGCACTGGTCCTTTAATCCTGTGATGCTGTGGTTTCTCAAACATTTCCATGTCAAGGACCCCCCCCCCCCCCCAATGGATATGTATTTGGGGGGTGGGGGGGTTCACAAACTATTAATGTGGGGGTCCTTTTGAGAACGACTTTATAACATTTCCTGGCGCCTTATTGCAGCTGTTCTGTTCTGACATGCTTCTCTTCGTGTGTGTGCGTGCGTGTGCGACTGTGCACTGTGTGTCTGTGTTTATTGGTTCCACGTAGCGAACCTGTTTATAGCAGCCCTCATAATAATGTGCCACATAAGCCACTCCTTGTCCTCCACCACAAATATGCTGTTTTTACCTCCTCATTCCTTGACAACAGGAATGAGGAGGTGTTACAGACCGGTAACAGAGCGGTTGTTTAAACGTCTAGACCATCTATATATAGACGTTTAAACAACCGCTAATCAACGTCTAATCTAAGAATAGACGTAAAAAAAAAAAAATCGCCGTTTTTTATCGCATTTTTAGACGGCCATTTAGACGAATATTAGACTGGAAGGGAACCTGTGACAAGTTGACAACCAGGACTTTTGGCTGGCCTCCCTAGAGTCACCCATATGGGACACTATACTGCAGTGCTTATCAGTGTGATATGAGCCACACCTGTGGCGTTGTTGTGTGATGATATGTTGACTGTACCTCCTCATTCCATTGAAGCTGTGTGTGTGTGTGTGTGTGTGTGTGTGTGTGTGTGTGTGTGTGTGTGTGTGCACGTGCGCGTGCACGTGCGTGCGTGCGTGTGTTAATTCCTTGTAGAGTCGTGAGGAGATGTCTGACTGTGAATACGGTAAGTCTGTTGACATTCCATCTCCTGTATTATTATTATTATTATTATTATTAATTATTATTATCACTCACAATGCAGATTTTCTCCCCCTCTTTGCGTAAAGAATTCCCCACAGTGATCAATGTATGATTATGATGATGTATGATTATAATTCCCCTCATATTCTTTCCCTCGTCTCTGCTGACCCCTACTGGTGTGTTTGTTAGGTACACAGGTGGAAGACACACTGGTTCAGTGCATAAACTACTACTACTGCAGGCTAGAACAGACAAACAGTGTATATTATGTTTTTATTCATATTTGCGATGCGAACATCCACACCAGTGCTGTTTTTGGCAGCACATTTTGATTTTAGTTTGTTTTAGTCTCTTGAGTAGTTTTCATTTAGTCACATTTTAGTCACCTGGAATGGTTTAGTGTTAAGTCTGGTTTTAGTCGACTAAATATCATGAGATTTTAGTCGACTAAATCTGCAGTTGATTTAGTCGAACACATTTTATTTTGGCGGGCCTTGATGCCGTCGTAATGACTGTTTTTTTTTTTTTTTTCACTTGCTGACAATAGACGATCTACAAGCCTACAACGTGTCGCGCCTGTGACGCGTTATGAGCTTGTAGATCGGCTATTTTCAGCATGCAACTAATTGTAAAATGACTTGTCCACTATAGTCCCTTCCTAACATTTTAGTCGAAATTGTCAGTATATTTAGTCTTAGTTTTTGTCATCATAGCTTAGTTTTCATTTATTTTCCATTTACTTATTGGGGGGGGGGGATACTGACAGGGCACCTGGTAGTGGTGTATATATGGGTGTATACTTAGTTATTTGAATATAGCCGATCTGCAAGCACTTTTTAAGCATTTAAAAAACCCATATATTTTCTATAGTCTTGTCTGAGCGTTCTCCGTACTTTCTTCACCTCTGTGTCGTAAACCATAGTGATGACCTTTCCCTCTATAGCCAGGGTGACGACCCCCTCTTGTGTGTGTGTGTGTGTGTGTGTGTGTGTGTACATGGTGATCGGAATCAGAATCAGTTTTATTTAGACTTTCACAATATGGACTATAGGTATACGAGGGATCAAAATACAGTTCTCCACAACTCATGGTACATTACATTACATTACATTATATCAATAGTGGTAGTCACGGTGACGACCTTTTCCCTCTGTGTGTTGTGCGGTAGCCAACAGTGATGACCTTTGCCCTCTGTGTGTGTCTGCGGTAGCCAACGGTGATGACCTTTGCCCTCTGTGTGTGTGTGGTATCCACGGTGATGACCTTTGCCCTCTGTGTGTGTGGTAGCCACGGTGACGACCTTTGCCCTCTGTGTGTGTGTGTGTGTGTGTGTGTGTGCGGTAGCCACGGTGACGACCTTTGCCCTCTGTGTGTGTGCGGTAGCCACGGTGATGACCTTTGCCCTCTGTGTGTGTTGTGCGGTATAGCCATGGTGATGCTGCACCAGGCGCTGACGAGCGTGCTGCAGGTCTTCTTCCGCAACTTCCAGTCAGACTTCCGGTGTCAGGAGGTCACGCTCCGCCCGCCCAGCCGCGACGCTCAACAGAGCCAGGAAATCCTGCAGTTCAACATCGCCGCCCTGTACAAACTGCAGCCCATGTGGATCATCAGGTATAAGCGATTTTGGAAAAAAAATAAATGCGAGAGGGCAACTTTGTCTGGCCACGCGAGACTTATGTAAGTTTGTAGTCTGGCGTTAAACCAGACTGTTGACTCTCGCAAATTTCCAGATGCTTCCTTCCGTCATAATACAGTCTGGGGCCAACGGAAGAGCTGTCATGCGCAAAGCGATAAAGCGGAAGTGGAGCCTCCCTCGCCCCACTTCCGTTTCGTCTTTACAGTCGCGCACATGTATTCTAAGATAAATAGAAATCATCTAAGGCAATCATCTAGAAATCATCTAAGCAATATAGATATTGGGAAGATCATGGGCCTGTCTTCCCCCCCCGATGACTCCCCAAGCCATTTTTGAACAGACTGTATAGTAAGGCAAGCTAAGAATATAACCTCTGACCCCTCACATGTTCTGTATTCCGAATATGAATTAATGAGATCAGGAAGAAGGTACAGGATGCCACAGTGCAAGTACAACAGATATAAACACTCTTTCATTCCTCTCTCTATAAAAATGTTGAATGGGTAATTGGTACCTTAACGGGGTGTACGCACCAGCAGGGGTGTATTTGTTTTGTTTTGCTGTAATGTCTCTGTCTATGTGATTATACGTATGTTTATATGTATGCAGCTGTGGTCCTGTCTCCAAGACAAATTTCTCCCAAGGGAGACGAAATAAAGACAACCTTGAACCTTGATATAATTGCTTAGCAGAAAAGAAAATATGAAATTAAAACGGAAACGTTTTATTTTTTACAGCTTCCTAAGGGCCGATTCATACTCCTATTTTACCACTGTATAGTGCCGAATTTCGGCTCTTCAGAAATTAGCACCCGCCCCCCCCCCCCCGCCCCCCCCCCCCCGAACCTTAAATGACGTCACATTGTAGGGCTCTACAGAGCCGAACCGACTTTTATTCGGCTCTAAAATAGGAGTATGAATCGCGCCTTACTCAGCTCATGGGGGCTGTAGTTCCAGACTCTATATAGCATTCCTTGCTCAGCTCATGGGGGCTGTAGTTCCAGACTCTATATAGCATTCCTTACTGCAGCTCATGGGGGCTGTAGTTCCAGACTATAGCATTCCTTACTCAGCTCATGGGGGCTATAGTTCCAGACTCTATATATAGCATTCCTTACTCAGCTCATGGGGGCTGTAGTTCCAGACTCTATATATAGCATTCCTTACTCAGCTCATGGGGGCTGTAGTTCCAGACTCTATATATAGCATTCCTTACTCAGCTCATGGGGGCTATAGTTCCAGACTCTATATATAGCATTCCTTACTCAGCTCATGGGGGCTGTAGTTCCAGACTCTATATATAGCATTCCTTGCTCAGCTCATGGGGGCTATAGTTCCAGACTCTATATATAGCATTCCTTACTCAGCTCATGGGGGCTATAGTTCCAGACTCTATATATAGCATTCGGGAGATTGTGGAATAGTTGTCTGTGGCTTATACGCGAGACTACTTTAAGTTTGTAGTTTTTGACTAATACTTCTCCATTTCCCCCCCCCCCCGGTATGTGTTTCTTTGTGTGTGTGTATACAGTTTTGACCACTTCTCCATCTCCTGTGTGCTGTCGTTTGGCGGGAGGAAGATCAGCGACAAGGCCGTGTCGGAGAACATCAGCTGCGCCCTGTCGCTAGGCAACAAGATCCAGTGCGACCGCATGTACGTAAGGACGCGCGTACGTAAGGACGCGCCCCCTCACAAATGTTACCACCTCAATCAAAGTTTAGACTTGTTTCCCCAAATGGGCATGTCACCGGAGGTGAACTAAGGTTCTACTGTGTGTGTGTGTGTGTGTGTGTGTGTGTGTGTGTGTGTGTGTGTGTGTGTGTGTGTGTGTGTGTGTGTTTAAGGATGGTGTTTCCAGTCCCCGTCAATCAGCTTCCATATGAGTCCATGTTGACGTTTCGCCTGCTGGCCTCGAAACAGGGCAAGAGTCAGGAACTGCTGCGCTGGGCCGTGCTGCCCCTGTACAGTCACAGGTCATATATATAACTTTATTAAAAATGCCATGCTTTAAGTACAGTCAAACAGGCCGTAACTTTATCATAGTAGTACCGTTGCAATGCGACGTGTCAAACTCTAGGTGTTTTTTCATGATTCTGAATCCATTCCCAAAGAATTAGTTTTGCACGAAAAACACTCCACAGCCCACTTTCATGGGCTGAAAAACGGCCTTGGCCGTCATCACAAAATGTGATGAGGTCAGCACATTTTGGGCCCATTTGGGCAAGTGGCTATGGCCGGATTTAGGCCAAGGAGTTTTTTTTTCATGTAAAACTATAATGCTTGGAATGGATTCAGAAACATGAGAACCCCCTAGTTTGACACGTCACATGCTACTTAAAACTTAATGCATAATGACAAATTTAAGAAAATGTTGCTTTTATAGGTTGTCTATGGTGTGGAATACAAAAAATGTCCATAACTTATTTTCCGCAATGTTTTTCCGGCAGAGCAGGCCTCTCATTCTGTGGACCTTAATGACGTGTGTGTGTGTGTGTGTGTGTGTGTGTGTGTGTGTGTGTGTGTGTGTGTGTGTGTGTGTGTGTGTGTGTGTGTGTGTGTGTGTGTGTGTGTGTGTGTGTGTGTGTGTGCGTGTGTTGCGTGTGCGTGTGATCAGAACTCTGGTGAACGGGACAGTGTTACTCAGTATGTCCATGTTGCCTGAAGTGCCTCTATGCCCCGCCCCCGCCTTGACAGACAGCCACAGGCAGCCAACCGGAGTGGTTCTGCAGGTCTGTTTTTTTTTCTCCCAATTTCGCTCTTAACCCATTTAGAATTTTAGGCCTGACATCGAAGTTTAAAAGAATGTCTTCTAAAATCATGACAGTTTTCTGGAATAGCTATGTTTCTATATCAGTGGTGCTCAATATTTCATGTCAAGGACCCCCAGGATTCTATGTAATTGGAGGCCATCCCCCATCTGAAAATATGTTGTTCCAGGGACCTCCACCCCAGAAGCAAAGATTTGAGTTAAAATGTTCACTCTGTAATAATATATATTCAAAGATTTGAGGCACATTTTCACAGTTTTTTTTAATAGCTAAAGTATAACATAATGCTTTAAAACACCAAAAGTGGTTCCCAGCCCCCAAATTGGGTTAAAAATCCCAATTCCGCTCTTAATCCAGAGCGATTTACAGTAAGCAGGAACAAAAGACTGCATGGTAATACATCAAATACATAAAAAAGTCATCATTAATCATACGTATGCTAAGAACAGTGGAATATCTATATAATGCATACTATGCATTCTATAGTGCTGCTGGCAGAATCATAAAACATATGTGTGAGCCGAATGTTGGGCAAATTACTCTGGAATAAGCTAGTCATCTATTATTTCTCCATAAAAAATGTATATTACACGGCTTGGTTAAATGCTTGATTCTGATTGGTCAGTCACTGAATTCAGCGGTGTGTTATAACTCAATAGCAGACTGCTGTCTAATCAAAGCCTCAGAGCGCCACCTGCTTCGATGCTTTGATGTTTGCCCTTCCTAACATGGCAGCACAGAAACAAACAAACACATGATGTCGTTTTCGTTTACGGCTACACGTTGCTCTCAAGAATGTTTTGAAAACGTTAGAAGCGAGAAATAGACAACGTAGTAAAAACATTTATTCTATGGCATAAATTAAAGGTGTATATTCAGTGATTTCACTTAATTCAAATATCACTTTTTTCTTTTGTTTTGTTGTGATAATCCTCCCTACTATAGAGTGTGCTGACCATATAAGGAGTTCCTCCCTGTCCCCAGTTAACCCCTGGGGGTAAAAAAACAATGTAGGTTTCGTTTTTGGCTATAGGTGGCCTTCATCCAATCAGGATAGAGAGGGGCTTTCTGCCAATCATGATCGAGTGGGGGCGGGCCTTGGTGTGTGTGTGTGTGTGTGTGTGTGTGTGTGTGTGCTATTGGCCTGTCGCGTGTCCCCCCCCACTGTAGTGTCTGTATGTGCACATCTTATTACCGGGGGCGGACCGGGGCGTTTTCCAAATCACCCAAATCACTGAATGCTCCTTTAATGCAATACTTTCATTAACGTAAACAATGACACCTTCGCTGTTATTTTTTTGGGTCAATGTATTAATTTGTAAATAAGTTTAGGGATAAGGGGTAAAGGGTGGCGCAAGATGCAGGAGCCCTAATTCTCTGTACGTCTGTGTGCCTGCATCACCACAGATCTAATCTCGTCTCATTATGCCATTCCATCTCCAGCTGGAGTTCCCAGATCAGACCGAGTGGAGGTACCAGCGCCCCGTGGCTGTCCCAGGCTCCGCGGCCTTCAGTCCGGCGTGTGAAGAGCTCCACAAGAAGCTGTCCGCGGTCTCCAAGAAGCTCTGCCTCTGCTTGTGAGTCACGCTGTATGACTCTGTGAGTCACTCACTGCTTCTGTCTGGGAGTCACTGCTTCTGTCTGTGAGCCACTGCTTCTGTTTGTGAGCCACTGCTTCTGTTTGTGAGTCACTGCTTCTGTCCGTGAGACACTAGTCACATTACAATAACCTACATCTCTTCTCACTCACTCACTCCACACTCAGTCCTCCAGTTCAAGCCGGAAATAGTTTTGTCCCAAATGGTAATGTATATTTTGGAGAAGCCGAGACCGGAAGGGCGAATGAGCTCTCCAAGCCGATTGGAGCATCAAACAGTGCGAGGCTTGAGACACAAGAGCACACTCTTGAGACACAAGAGTGTGTAGGCTTGCGCTTCAGCTATTCGTCGTGTTGACTGCCTTTCTGTCCTGTTATTGGATGGACCGTCTCCTCGGGCTATGGGAGGGGAAACCAGGACTATACGCTCAGTACGCTGTCTGGGAGATGGGGGTAAAAAAAACAAAACAGCACTTCCGTCATGTCGGGGACTTCAAAGGGATGTTTTAGTGAGGACAAAACGTTGTTATGCGTGCGCATGTCCTAAAATGTAAAGGTGTATTGAACGGCATATGGGTAAAGATATAACCATTTTTGACTGAGGTCGATAAAAAACAAGGCTTCGAAATCGAAAAAAAAGTATAACATATAACATATAAACAATGCTTGAAACACCTAAAGGGGTTCCCACTTCCCGCCCCAAATGGGTTAAACTGCAGATATACTAAAGTGCATTTATATAATTCTGGAAAAACAGTGGTCAAATTCAAAACTACTGAAGCAACAAATTAACGTGGGTTTGATTTTGATTTTGGCTATAGCTGTTTGTGACTCAAACTCGGACTATATGCCTGAAAAGTGAGTCAAAAAGGGCCGGGCTCATTGAAAATGAGCTATAGGCGCGTTTTATCGCTCCCCGTTTGCAAGGCCCTAAACAGTGATTGACCCATTCTGACCTGAGATCAGATTCATACGAGGTTTCCACTGGACACACACTAGTCTGATTAACCCATTCTGACCTGAGATCAGATTCTAAAAATGTCAGTCGTTCTTCGATTTTTCAAAAATAGCAGACCTACAAGCTCGTAGCGCGCCACTCGGTGGCGCGCTATGAGCTTGTAGATCTGCTATTTTTCAATAGCTAAAGCATATAACATGATGCTAACACCAAAATGGGTTCCCGTTCAGAATGGGTTAAATCAGGTCTTTCAGCCCATCAGAGACTGACAACAAACCTTGCCTTTCAGCCTATCGGAGAACGAGAAGGCCTTCCTGTGGGAGAAGCGCCACAGCACAGACGGAGGGAACACCTTCCTGCACCTGGTGCTGGGTGGCGCCCCCCGCTGGACGCCTGACGACCTGTCGGAGATCTACACCCTCCTCGACCACTGGCCTCTCCTGCAGCCAGAGGAGGCGCTGTTCCTGCTCACTGACAGGTAGAGAGAGAGAGCAGCTTTCACCTCACAGAACAAGAACCATGTTGCTTTATGACATGGGTCCAAAAAGGCAGTGTTGTTTTTGGCAGCACATTTCTATTTTAGTTTTAGTCATAGTCTTTGGGAATGCAACTTTTAGTCATATTTTAGTCACCTGGAATGTTTTAGTGTTAGTCTAGTTTTATTTCACTAAATGTCATAATTTGTGTCTTTGTTACCGCGACGCTGCCGCCATGTAAAAGCTTCTGACGAAAGGTAAACGGTGTGTGCTTGTTCCAATGTGTATAGCGAGTGTGTGTAGCGGGCAAACTCCGTCTTTTAAAGTGAACGCGGCGCGTATGGTGGCACTGGGAACTGGGGTTTAAATGCTAACAGCTAGCCGCAAATTATAGAGTCAATGGTACTTCCGGCAGTCTTCTGGATGCTTCAAAACGCCACTGAGCAAACTTCCATTGAAATGAATGGCGGGGTGGTCGGGGCTGGTGCTCCCGGTCCTCACTGTATCCTTTATAACTCTATGCATGTCCTCAGCGTTACAAATCTTTCTTTTTTTATATATATTTTTTTACATTAACCACCACAAGTCTCCTATACCGAAGATTTATTTCTCTCCTTTCTTTCTTTACATTTTTATCCTGCGATTTTGTAAACCATTTTTCACCCAAGTGTCCCAATTATTGCTTAAACTGTAATCCTGGCCCGCTATATATACTCTCCCTCTGCCAACCTGGGGAGAGCCCTGAACTGAGCTCATGCTTCCTTCAATGCATGAGGAAGGAAGGTTATAGAGAGCAGGAATACTGCATGTTTTTGGGGTATACCTACCCCTAGGGGACACGGGGAGAACCCGCAAATAACTCCACACAGAAAGGGGTATTGCATTTTGCGTTTGACGTCAACGCTGTTTTACGTCTCGCAGTTTCCATGACCAGACAGTGAGGGGCGCTGCCGTTCAATTCTTTGAGCAGATCTCTGACGGAGACCTGGAAGAGTTCCTGCCGCAGCTGGTCCAGGTAGGGTCGTTAACAGTCAGTGGTGGAATAGGTATACTCATATTGTTGAGAGGCGCTAAGCCCCTCCTATATACAGGTTTAATGTTTGTTTTCCCTTAAACAAACATTAAAAAAACGCCATTGACATGGACAGAGTTTTATGTTTGTTTGTCTGGTCTGATAATTACGTCATAAAAGATGTATATATCTCTGCTGTCGAGAGGAAACCTCATAACTCCAAAATGTTCATTTTTCAGGAAATTATAAATATACATTTTTTCAGGAAATTAAGAAAACCTTATAATTATAAAACAAAGCAATACGGCCTCATCAAAGTTGGTGTTGTAACTTTATATGTTGTCAATTACTTCCACGAGAGGGGGGAGAGGTGGTGGAGTTAGTGGCTTTAGCAGACACTTTGAGGGTCCAATGGAGTTAAGAGGTTTTGTCCAAAGAACTTTTCACTACTTTCCATTGGTTAAATATTTTCAAAACACACAGATGTAAAGGGTGTTCAATTGCACTGATTTATTTCCAGAAGGGGGTCCGGCGGCCAAATAAAGATAATTCTTGCAGCCCTTGACATGAAATAGTTTGAGCACCACTGACATTTTCAGAAAAGGTTTATATAGGATTAAGAAGTATTTTTTTTTCTTCTAAATGTTTTCTTTTCTAAATGGGTAAAGTAGCGTGTCCTGTCATGTCCTTGTCCTGCAGGCATTGAAGAACGAGTGGCAGCTGGACGGTCCTCTGGTCAGCCTGCTGTTGACCAGGTCAATGAAGAACCTGAGGATCGGCCAGCAGCTGTACTGGTGATGAGCGCAGCTGATTCAAATCACCATTTTTCATGTTATCAAAAGGAATATGTGTTTTGCGGACGGTGTCTGTCGCTGTATATATTTGGCATATATTTGTCTCTGTCGGGGGGGGGGGGAACCTCATTATGTCCAGAACTGTTAAAAAAAAGGATTAAAAAAAGAAAGAAAAGGTGGCAGATCTACAAGCTCAAAACACGTCACTTCGAGCTTGCAGATCTGGGGAGACAAGTCAAAAATATGTATCTACACATACGTACACATGTATTTATTTATGTATGTATTTTACTGTGTGTGTGTGTGTGTGTGTGTCAGTGTTGTTTTTGGCAGCAAATTTTGATTTTAGTTTTAGTCATCATGGTCTCTTCAATAGTTTTCATTTAGTTTCAGTCACATTTTAGTCACCTGAAATGTTTTAGTGTTAGTCTAATTTTAGTCGACTAAATGTCATAGGATTTTAGTCGACTAAATCTACTGTTGATTTAGTCGACAAAAATGTATTTTGACGATGCCATCGTAATGACTGTTTTTACACTTGCAACCAAGTGTACAATGACTTATATACTGGATATCTTGTCCACTATAGTCCCTTCCTAACATTTTAGTCCAGTTTTTTATTCATTGACGAAATTGTCGATATATTTAGTCTCAGTTTTAGTCACCATAGCTTAGTTTTCATGTCGTTTCTATTTAGTGTTCCTCCGTGAAAAAAGGTAGTCGACGATTTTTTTTTCATTTAGTCTCAGTCGACGAAATCAACACTTTGTGTGTGTGTGCGTGCGTGCGTGCAGGTTGCTACACGACACTCAGGGAGTGTCAGGGAGTGTCACCTTACTGTACCAGGGCTGGTACAGTAAGGTTCAGGCCGCTCTCCGCCACAGCGCCGGAGGCGCGCTCAGGCAGGAGCTGGAGAACGAGGCCCGCCTGGTGGCGCTGCTCACGCAGACCGCGCTGAAGGTCCGGAGAGCCGACAAGACCCGACGCAAGGTATATATATACCCCGACCCCTAACCCATTCTGACCTGAGGTCAGATTCATACGAGGTTTCCGCTGGACACACACTTGGTCTGATTGACCCATTCTGAGCTGAGATCAGATTATAAAAATGTCAGTGGTTCTTCGATTTTTCAAAAAATAGCAGACCTACAAGCTCGTAGCGCGCCACTCGGTGGCGCGCTATGAGCTTGTAGATCTGCTATTTTTCAATAGCTAAAGCACAACATGATGCTAACACCAAAATGGGTTCCCGTTCAGAATGGGCTAAACCCCTAACCCTCACGCCTTATACCCACCCCGAATTTTCGTCACCGCTATACCTCCTTTTCGTCACCGCTAAACCCCTTATCCCTAAACTTTTACTATTTTCTATAGTTATATATATATGAATAGTTATATAAAATGGCCAGTCTACAAGCTGCACAACCTGTCAATGTAGATTGGCTCGTTGAACTGTTCCAAAATGCTTTTCAAAATAGTAAAAAAAAGTTTAGGGCTGAGGGGTTTAGCGGTGACGGAAATGGAGCCCCTATAACCTTTACCCAATCCCTAAACCCCTAACCCTCACCCCTAATCCCCTTACCCAAACCTAAACCCCTAACCCTCACCCCTAAACCCCTTACCCAAAACCTAAACCCCTAACCCTCACCCCTAATCCCCTTACCCAAACCTAAACCCCTAACCCTCACCCCTAAACCCCTTACCCAAACCTAAACCCCTACCCCAAACCCGACGCAAGACCTGAACCTTCATCATCCTCTCACCTTTGACCTCGTCAATCACTTATAAAGTCACTTATATATCTCTCATCCATTCATACAAAGTAATATCTGCAGTCATTCGAGACCACGTTAATGATGATTAACAACTTGGATGTGTATCCACACTTTTCCTGGGCTGTGTGTGCTCCAGTTCCTGTTGATTTCATTGGATATCATTGGTCATCTGACCAGTTTCATTGGCTTTCATTGGATCAAATCGACAGGAACTGGAGCACACACAGCCCAGGAAAAGTGTGGATATATGTTTTTGTTTTTGTTTTTGTTTGTTCTCTTGTTGAGCTCTATGTTATTTCGTCTTGTTGTTCTCTTTTTTAGGGTAGGGTTAGGGTTAGGGTTAGTTGTTTTTTTGTTTATTTTATTTTGATAGGGGCAGGTATAAATAAGATTTATCATCTTCCTGCTCCTTTTCTTTTCAGATATGGAATATGTAAAAAAATATGTAAAATGAATATAATCATGAAAAACCATAACTGAAATGAAATAAATAAATATGAAATGAAATGAAATATATAGCACTTTGCCAAAGAAAAGTTACATATAGTTCTTTACAAAACAAATGGCAGTAAAAATAACCATAAAGAAGAAATCTGAAAAAGAAAAATATAAAATTATGTTAATTAAAGCGAGCATCGTCGTTCTTTCATAGCACCATTGTTATGTGTCTAATTATTATCTAATTATTATGTATTATTATAAATAATAATAAATGACATGACAACACATGTGTTCCGTGTACGCAGGAGGTTTTGGAGGAGGAGAAATGCAAGCTGGAGTCTTTCTTCAAAGACGGGACGACGTGCCGCCTGCCCGTGAACCCGGCCGTGCACGTGAAAGCCCTGGACGTAAGAACAACGTTCAAATCACTTTTATTGTTATTTGCCCAAGTTTAATTTCAGAAGAGAGCTATAGATTCAAGCTCACGTGATGACGCGATCCGTCTCAAAAGACAAGATGTTCCAGGGAAGAACATGGGTATGGGGTTGGAACCGTGATCTAGATGTCAGTCTAGATGCCATTCCATTAACTTCTGGTTAACGAGAAGTTAAGGGAGAAATTCTTAACCCATTTAGAACCTGAGGATGATTCTTACAAAATGTCTTCTAAATCCTGACAGTTTGCTGAAAAAAAAACCTGTTTCTGTATCAGTGGTTCTCGAACTATCTCATGTCAAAGGACCCCCCAAAAATATATAGTAATTGGCCGCCGACCCCCGTCTGAAAATACGTTGTTCCAGGCACCCGCCCCAGAAGCAAAGAGTTGAGTTCAAAACGTTCGCTCTGAAAGAATATATATTCTACAAGTATGAGCTTGTAGATCTGCTATTTTTCAATAGCTAAAGTATTATAAAATGCTTAAAACACCCAAAGGGGTTCCCGTGCAGAATGGATATTTATTATTTAAGTGAATGTCGAGCAAAGAATAGCTTCCTTCAGCGAGTCAGATACCATTGAGGGCTTATGGTAGGGGAAATAGCCAATAAGGAGCTTTTGCACAAAATAACACCTGGACCTCTTTGGTGGGGACGTAACCACTACAAATAAAGGTAAGAAAGCCTTCTATCATGGAATTCTCCTTTAACACCGGTTTCGACTGTTTTTTTGGTAGTAGTCAGACATGGGGCTATCTTTGTTGCAATCCAGTGTATCCCAGTGTACTGGACTATAGCCCAGAAGGTACACCGCGTGTACATTTTGGGCTGTTAAAGGAGAATTGCATGCTAATAGGCTTTCTTACCTTTCTTACACTGTCTTTGTAGTTGTTTTACGTCCCCACCAAAGAGGTCCAGGTGTTTTTTTTGTGCAAAAGCCTCCTTGTTGGCTATTTCCCCTACCATAAGCCCTCAATTAATTGCATTGAATTGAATGGGAATTGAATGGGGCTATGGGGTGTTGTGCTAATTCGCTTATTTCAATCTAAATAAGTAGTAAACTGTGCCGCTTGGGATATTATTTACATTATGAAGAGAGGATATATATACAAAAAATATATAATTTTGAGCGATGGAAATAAGCGAATTAGCCCAACACCCCATAGCCCCATTCAATTCCCATTCCATTCAATGCAATTCATCGAGGGCTTATGGTAAGGGAAATAGCCAATAAGGAGCTTTTGCACAACTTAACACCTCTTTGGTGGGGACGTAACAACTACAAATAAAAGTAAGAAAGCCTTCTAGCATGGAATTCTCCTTTAATACCGGTTTCGACTGGTTTTTTAGTAGTAGTCAGACATGGGGCTATCTTTGTTGCAAGTGTGTTCATATCGTGTGGAACTTGGGGATGCCCAGCCATGCACTCTTTGCCATGCTCTCAGCTGTCTCTCCCCCCCCCCCCCCCCCCCATGCAGGCCTGCAGGGTCTACAACTCAAACGCCGCTCCGCTGGGGGTCACCTTCGTCTGCAGCGACCCCCTGGCCAAGAACGTCAGTGTCATCTGCAAGGTCAGGTTTCAAATGAACACTCACCACCTACTGTATACAAGCCCCTTCCCTCTTCTCTTTGACCTCCTCAAACCTCATGTCCTCTTTTATATAGTTTTAGTCATAGTCTCTTGAATAGTTTTCATTTAAGTTTTAGTTACATTTTAGTCACCTGGAATGTCAGTCTATAGTTTCAGTCGACTAAATGTCATAAGATTTTAGTCGACTAAATCTACAGTTGACAAAAAAATGTGTTTTGGCGGGCCTTGGTACCGTCGTAATGAAAATAGCCGATCTACAAGCCCACAATGCGTCGTTGTGGGCTTAGTAGTACCGAACCTGGGGCAATAGAGCTGTTGCTGCACCAACCCTGTGGAATGCACTCCCCCAATACTCCATATGTACGCAAATTCCAGCTTTTCACCAGACTAGAAAAACGAGTTAATAGCACAGGCAGACTCTTCACATACTAACTAGAGCAGTGTTTCCCAACCTGTGCTACACGGAGCTATGGTGCTCCTCTTGATGTCTCCAAGTGTTCCGCCTGATTTTAACTAAATTAACACTATCCCTCCCCCGAAAGCAAAAGCTATTGAGCTGCAGGCTTCCTATTGTTGCGTCGTTGTTGTCACACGTCTAACCATTAGACATTCGATAACTACAACACGGAACAATAGACTCTAACGACCCTCGGCCATTGAAATGTTAATGCTTAGATGCATGCAGAAGACGCTACATTTCGCTCCCTCCAGAAAGACTGGAGCGCGCAGAGTGCATATGCACGTAGACGGCAGACACATACAGTCCCGACCCAAACACTGAGGAGCTAAACGTGACGTTGTTGTGATTAAACATAATGTGCCACGAAAAATAGCTGTCCAAAATAGCTTTCCATAGATGTCCAAACATGATCGCCTCGTTCGGCCAACAAAATATATCTCCCTCCCTTCACAGAAGCGCAGCGATGCCTGATTTATTCTTTGTCGTACACGTGTTATGCTTGCATGCTGAAAATGGCTGATCTACAAGCTCACAGCGCGTTGCGGACGCAACGCGTTGTGAGCTTGTAGATCAGCTATTTTCAGCACGTGGAAATAAGCAGGCTGTGAGAACTGAGACCCTTCACAATAAAAGCATGCAGCATTCACAAGTTGGCTCATAATAAAGAAAGGAAAAGGATTATGTGGCATTTCACATTTCATATGAGCAATTTTTTTGAAACTGAGGCTGTCTCTGTCCTTTTCTTTCTCTTTGAAGTTATTTGATGAGTGCTGTCATGTGTGTTTTTAAAAGTATATTTACTTTTACGTTTTACTAGATATATTTAATATATATATATATATATGGGACAAAAAAGGTTGGGAAACACTGAACTAGAGCATGTCTGAAATAAGTGTCAGAGCTGAAATCGACGTGTAAATATGAAATACATGCTTAAACATGTAGCTATAGGTGTAATGTTAGAGTTGAAAGTGAACCTTTCAAGCCTGTTTTCTCAACTCACTGTTTCTCTGCAAGACATTACTCTATAAGCCATATATATCTCCAAAACTGGTGGGTCAAACAGAACAACCAATGTCAATTTGAAGCTATGATTCCCTGCTTTCACATGACATGAAAAAACAAAAATTACAAAAAACCCAATGACAGTCCCTCAGTCAAATTTGGTCACATATTATGTCCACAATTCTCTACTTTTTGTGTGTTGTCGTAAATGCAATGAATGTCCCGTATACACACCGTCATAAAGAGTGTCACACAAAATAAGTAGCGGAAAAAATCCACAAGCTCAGTTTTCTATTTATCTTCTCTAGTTAAACATTGAAACCAATGAAAAGCATTAACAAGGACTTGTGACTAATACATTGTAGCGTGCGTGCGTGCATGCATGCGTGCGTGTGTGCTTTGTGTGTTAATGTGGGTGTTTTGTGTTTGTGTTTGTGTGCGTGCGTGTGTGTGTGCTACAGACGGGGGACAACCTGCGTCAGGACATGTTGGTCTTGCAGATCATCCGGGTGATGGACAGGGTGTGGCTCCAGGAGGGCCTGGACATGCGCATGGTCACCTACAGATGTCTGTCCACCGGCACAGACCAGGGTCAGTGTGTCCCTCTTATTGAGACCACAGACCAGGGTCAGTGTGTCCTTCTTATATTGAGACCACAGACCAGGGTCAGTGTGTCCCCCTCTTATTGAGACCACAGACCAGGGTCAGCGTGTCCCTCTTATTGAGACCACAGACCAGGGTCAGCGTGTCCCTCTTATTGAGACCACAGACCAGGGTCAGCGTGTCCCTCTTATTGAGACCACAGACCAGGGTCAGTGTGTCCCTCTTATTGAGACCACAGACCAGGGTCAGTGTGTCCCTCTTATATTGAGACCACAGACCAGGGTCAGTGTGTCCCCCTCTTATTGAGACCACAGACCAGGGTCAGTGTGTTCCTCTTATTGAGACCACAGACCAGGGTCAGTGTGTTCCTCTTATTGAGACCACAGACCAGGGTCAGTGTGTCCCTCTTATTGAGACCACAGACCAGGGTCAGTGTGTCCCTCTTATATTGAGACCACAGACCAGGGTCAGTGTGTCCCCCTCTTATTGAGACCACAGACCAGGGTCAGTGTGTTCCTCTTATTGAGACCACAGACCAGGGTCAGTGTGTCCCTCTTATTGAGACCACAGACCAGGGTCAGTGTGTCCCTCTTATATTGAGACCACAGACCAGGGTCAGTGTGTCCCCCTCTTATTGAGACCACAGACCAGGGTCAGTGTGTCCCTCTTATATTGAGACCACAGACCAGGGTCAGTGTGTCCCTCTTATATTGAGACCACAGACCAGGGTCAGTGTGTCCCTCTTATATTGAGACCACAGACCAGGGTCAGTGTGTCCCTCTTATATTGAGACCACAGACCAGGGTCAGTGTGTCCCTCTCTTATTACAGACCAGGGTCAGTGTGTCCCTCTTATATTGAGACCACAGACCAGGGTCAGCGTGTCCCTCTTATTGAGACCACAGACCAGGGTCAGTGTGTCCCTCTCTTATTACAAACCAGGGTCAGTGTGTCCCTCTCTTATTACAGACCAGGGTCAGTGTGTCCCTCTTATTGCCCTTGGCGGTATTGACGTAGTGAATTAATTAATAATCCCTCACTACCATTGGCAGTATTGACGTAATTGTTTTGTTCCCTATAATCGGGGGTTAGGGTTAATGTCCACCCGCGAGATTTTTTTTTTTTTTCATCTCAGTTTTAGTCGACAAAATCAACACTAGGGTAGACGTACACCTGGTAAACTATGATCTTGTATAGCATCTGTCTAAACAACGTGTATGCGTGCGTGGTGGTGGGGTGTGTGCGTGCGCGCACTTGTGCGTGCGTGTGTGTGTGTGTGTGTGTGCGTGCGTGTGCGTGTGTGTGTGTGCGTGCGTGTGTGTGTGTGTGTGTGTGCGTGCGTGCGTGCGTGCACAGGTCTGATAGAGGTGGTGCCCAAGGCGGTGACGCTGGGTCAGATCCAGCAGGAGTGGGGCGTGGGGGGCGTGCTGCGCGAGGACACCCTGGAGAAGTGGTTCCACATGAAGAACAAGACGGAGGAGCACTACGAAGAGGTCAGAGGTCACACACAGGTCACACAGAGGTCACACAACACGCGACACAACTGTAAAAAATCCCTGAGTTCATTTAAAGGAGCACTTCGCACATTCATTTTCAACCATGGACCCAGGATGAAGGCCTGCATGAGCCTGAACGCAGTGGGGTTTTTTCTCTCTTTCTTTCTTTGCTAAACTAAAATGTGTATGTGAAGAGTCTGCCTGTGCTATTAACTCATAAAAAATAAAAAAGTTTTTTTTTTTTAAAGCTGGAATTTGCGCGATGGCAGTCTCTCAGTCAAATCTGGTCACATATATTCTGTCTATCTATGTCACTTTTTGATTATGCCTGAAGAAGGTAAGTAGACCGAAACCTTGCTAAATAAATGCATTGATTGTGTGTGCAGAGCTTCTCTTTATTTTTCCTCATTTTCCCTTTGTGACTGCAGTACCTCACTTAAGTTTTTTCAGCAGATGAGCGGTAGTTCTTTTTTTTACAGAAATGTCTATGGGGAAAATGCACGGGGAATTATTTCCCGCGGCCTGGCGTCGTCATGAAAGAGGGCGGGACTGCAACTGCTCTATAGGCTGTAATAAACTCTGTATTATTTTCCTATAGAGCGTCGCAGTCCCGCCCCCTACCAGGGCCCAGGAAATGATTCTCTGTTCATTTTCCTCATAGACATTTCAAAAAGGTATTTATTTAAAGACGTTTACGCCGCGGACAAAGCCAACTCTTGTCGTGACGAATCATGACAACAAACACAATTCTTTGGGCCGAACAAATAATTAGACAGAATTTTGTTGTGGTCCAAAGTATTGTGTTTGTTGTCATGAGTTGTCACGACTCGAGTTGGCTTTGTCCGCGGCGTAACCGTCTTTAAATAAATACCTTTAGAAATGTCTATGCGGGAAAAATGCATTGGGAATATTTTCCTGGGCCCTGGCGTCGTCATGAAAGGGGGCGGGACTGCGACGCTAGTCTATACAGGCTGTTTCTAATAAGCTCTGCGTTGTGTTAACTATCGCCCCTGACAGGCGGTGATGAACTTCGTGCACTCGTGCGCGGGTTGGTGCGTGGCCACGTTCATCCTGGGCATCTGTGACCGGCACAACGACAACATCATGCTCAAGCACAGCGGGCACATGTTCCACATCGACTTCGGGAAGATCATGGGCAACGCGCAGAAGTTCGGCAACATCAAAAGGTTTGTCTGTCTGTCCGTCTGTCTTGTCTGTCTGTTGGTCGATTTATGGGGGGTGTATGGTGGGTGGAGGAAACTTAACCCATTCTGACCTGAGATCAGATTCATACGAGGTTTCCACTGGACACACACTGGTCTGATTAACCCATTCTGACCTGAGATCAGATTCTAAAAATGTCAGTCGACTCTTCGATTTTTCAAAAATAGCAGACCTACAAGCTCGTAGCGCGCCACTCGGTGGCGCGCTATGAGCTTGTAGATCTGCTATTTTTCAATGGCTAAAGCATAACATGATGCTAACACCAAAACGGGTTCCCGGTCAGAATGGGTTAAAGGACAACTTTAGTTTTTTTCAACTAAGGTTCATGTTTTAGGTTGTTATTAGAGAAATTTAAAGGTGAGTGTTAAATTTTCTTTAATTTGCTGCCTGCTTTTGTTTTTGGGATTTTAGCAGTTTTTGTCAGGGGGGTGGGGGCATTCGAGCATGGGGCTAAATATGTGGTTTTTTTTACAAAATATTACGGCAATTTTTTTTATTTATTATTTACTATAGTCCTAATAAACCCCAAGAAATTACATCTGACCACAAAAGATCACAGGATCTATTGAATATGACAAACTGACATATTGAGCCTATACACACACAGTATAAGCCTTCCCCCAGTAGGTAGATCACATTCAGTAGATCCTGTGATCTTCTGTGGCCAGATGTAATTTCCTGGGGTTTATTAGGACTATAGTAAATAATATATAAAAATAAATCACCATAACATTTTGTAAAGAAATACATATTTAGCCCCATGCTCGAATGCCCCGCCCCCCCTGTGAAAAAGAGCTAAAATCCCTAAAACGAAAGAAAGCAGCAAATGAAAAATAATGAACACTCATCTTTTACTTTCTCTAATAACAACCTAAAACATGAACCTTGGTTTAAAAAAACTAAAGTTGTCCAGTTTAAGTTATCCGTCCTATCAATTAGTATCGCCCAGGACGGAGATTAATAAAAGGACCGAGATGTATTGATATCAAAGCCGATCGCATCGCTCCACAGGCTGTTGCGCAACATTCAATGTCATTTCCCGGTCGGGACGCCATCGAAAATGCCCCCCCCCATTTTAGCGGATGAGACCAGAAAATCTTAAAAAACGTGAATAACTCTTTAACCCATTCTGAACGGGAACCCATTTTAGTGTTCGCATCATGTCATGCTTTAGCTATTGAAAAATAGCAGATCTACAAGCTCGTAGCGCGCCACCGAGTGGCGCGCTACGAGCTTGTATAGGTCTGCTATTTTTGAAAAATCGAAGAACGACTGTGACATTTTTTTTAGAATCTGATCTCGGGTCAGAATGGGTTATAATCAGACCAGTAGTGTGTGTCCAGCGGAAACCTCGTATGAATCTGATCTCAGGTCAGAACGGGTTAAAACGTTGAATCCTCGTCTCCTCTCCTCTCTCCCAGGGACAGGAGGCCGTTCGTGTTCAGCTCGGAGATGCAGCACTTCATCACGGGCGGGGGCCAGCGGCCCCAGAGGCTGCACCGCTTCGTGGAGCTCTGCTGCGACGCCTACAACACCATCCGCCGCCGCTCCGCCCTGGTGCTCAGCCTGCTGCAGCTGGTGAGGCGCACGCACACACACACACGCTATGCACGCAGTGGAGTGCACCAGATAGACACTAGGGGGTGCCCTTTTGGCAATGTGCTAAAAAAAAAAAAAAAAGGAGGAGGTTTTCTTTTTTTTCCCTAATTTTTAGTGTGTGGACCATGGTGACATTGATCAAATCTTGATATAAAAAAAACGCTTCTACTATATTATTTAGGCCCCCACAATCTAAAGCTATGTTTCTATGTCATTGGTTCTTCGATAAAAATAAATAAATAGCAGACCTACAAGCTCGTAGCGCGCCACCGAGTGGCGCGCTACGAGCTTGTAGATCTTTTTCAATAGCTAAAGCACCAAAATGGGTTCCCGCCCCAAAATGCGCTGCACAAGGTGCCCTTTTTTTTCACTTGAGCACCTGCCCCCCTCTAAATGTCTGTGCATGCCACTGTATGCACGCACGCATGCACACAATGTCACGTGTAGGTGAGGTATAAGAACCCAAACGCAATGACAGCCAGGCATGGTATAGTGTTCACTTTGTGAGCCCCGCACGCAAAACTTTCAAAAAAATCACTTTCACCTAGAAACTCCATTCACACTTTTTTTTAATAATTCTGCTGACTGTGGAGACACATGCTGGAACTTTTAACTTTGAAATTAGTTATTTAACTTAAACTTTTTATTTAAAAAAAAACGGGGAAAAAACAGACGTCTGTCTTGGGCACAGCACGCGGGGGTAATACCAAAGACGTTCCACAGACGTCTTGGTGCACAAAATATTACAGAAGACAGGTGACACACGAACAACTTAAAACAGGTGGCAGGATACAGTGACTCAATTAAGGACTGACTGGGGGGAACAAGACTGATATACGCAACATGAGGGGTTGATTACAAAATGAGACACAGCTGGAGAAAACAAACACAGAACCAAGAAAACTAGACCAGGGAACAAAACATAGACATACAAGACCTATAGACTGTACAATAAATGACAAAAGTCTGTGACACACACACACACACACACACACACTTGAGTTTTAATCATAGCGATAGCCTTTTGGATACATGTATTAGTCCCATGTGATGTGAGTCATTTTGACATGTTTTGGCTTTATTCTACTTTCAAGTTCCTATTTTAGTTGCCTCATTGTGTGTGTGTGTGTGTGTGTGTGTGTGTGTGTGTGTGTGTGTGTGTGTGTGTGCGTGTGTGCGCGCGCGTGTGTGTGTGTGTGTGTGTGTGTGTGTGTGTGCGTGCGCATGTGCGCGTGTGTGCTAGATGCTAGATGCAGGCATGCCAGAGATGAAGGACACTCAGGCGCTGCAGTACGTCCTCAACAACCTGAGACCACATGACTCCGCCCTGGAAGCCACCTCCTACTTCACCAAGTATGACGTCATCAGCGTACACCTGCACAGTGTTGTTTTTGCCAGCACATTTTTATTTTTATTTTTAGTCATAATATAGTCTCTTGAATAGTTTCCGTTTTGTTTTTATAGTCACATTTTAGTCACCCGGGGAATGTTTTAGTGTTTAAGTGTCTAGTTTCAGTCGACTAAATATCATACGATTTTCGCCGACCAAATCTACAGTAGATTTAGTCGGTAAAATGTATTTCGGCGGGCCTTGATGGCGTCATAATGACTAGATTTAAATTTACACTGCAACCAAGTGTAAAATCTTTTGTCCACTAGCCCTTTTGACTCTAGTTTTTTAATTTGTTGACGAAATCGTCAGTATATTTAGTCTTAGTTTTAGTCATTATAGCTTAGTTTCCATTTCGTTTTCGTCAGTGGAAAAAGGTAGTCGACAAAACATTTCCCGTCTTATTTTAGTCGACTAAATCAACACTGGAAGATAGTCCATCCCAATTGGAGCCACTATAGAGGCTAAATAGTATACACAAATCCTACAAATGGTCTCCTAAATGGGTGTGGTTGGTTTCTCCCCTGGCAGATTATTTTTTGAGGGGTCCTAGCCCCTCCTACATTGTCCTAGTAGGGGTCTTAGCCCCTCCTACATTGTCACCTGTGGCACACCCATTATGCGATGGTCAGCCAATCGCAGCGCAGAATGACACACCTTCCAAGCCAATCACAGCTCACAATATCTGCCGACGCAGTCCCCGTCTTCAAATCCCGCCCTCAGAATGTCGTCATCGTATTAGTTAGTTAGTTAAGATGACAGCCTATACAGCTGCACAAAGTGTTGACATTGTGACAGACTGAACAGACTCCGGTTAACCCATTTAGGCCTGAAATTTAGAAAATGCCTTCTAAATCCTGACATACCTATATGTTTCCGTATCAGTGGTGCTCAATATTTCATGCCAAGGACCCCAAAAAGTATATGTATGTTGGCCACCGACCCCCATCTGAAAACATGTTGTTCCAGGGACCGCCCCAGAGGCAAAGATTTGAGTTTAAAACGTTCGTCTGAAAGAATATACAGTATATTCAATGATTTGCGCCACATTTTCATGATTTTTCAAAAATAGCCGACCTACTAGCACTTGGTGCTATTTTTAAATAGCTAAAGTATAACATAATGCTTAGAACACCATGCTCAGTCTAACCCATTCTGGGCGGGAACCCATTTTGGTGTTTGGTGCATCATGTCATGCTTTAGCTATTGAAAAATAGCAGATCTACAAGCTCATAGCGCACCACCGAGTGGCGCGCTACGAGCTTGTAGGTCTGCTATTTTTTTTTTTAATCGAAGAGCGACTGACATAGAAGACATTTTTTTAGAATCTGATCTCAGGTCAGAATGGAAAACTTGTCAGGATGTAGAAGACATTTTTTAGAATCTGATCTCAGGTCAGAATGGGTTAATGCATGTACTCGTGCGTCCTCCTCTTCTGTCCCTCCTACACCAGGAAGATCAAGGAGAGCATGGACTGCTTCGCCGTCAAGCTCAACTTCCTGTCTCACAGCCTGGCCCAGGGCAAGAAGCCCGCAGGCTCCGCCCCCCAGACCCCCACCATGGCGTCCGAGACTAACAACATACGGCAGGCCGTGATCCTTGGCTTCCTCGGAAGCGGCAAGGACCTGGTGAGACTTTTATAGCTATTGAAAAACAGCCGTTCTAAAACGGGTAGTCCCAATACTTGATTCTGATTGGCTTGGTTACCGTCAAGTGACCGGTGTAAATTCCACCGATAACCCACTCTTCCTTCAATCACTTTATATCATTCGCAGGTGATTCCATATATCTGTATAGCTGTACTGCAGGGGAAAGGGGAGCGCTTGATTGCTTTACAAACACACGCCGTGCGGGGCGTCTATCTAAGCACCGCCCGGCTCATACGACTGTGAATGTGTGGCTCCAGGCGGCCCCCGTAAAGACATCAAGCGCTATTCTCCCGTCACATAGGCTATACTTGCCGAGCAAAACAAGGAAGTGATGTGGCTCGCTCTGGTGGAGCAAAGCGTAGCTACTGAATTTAATAGTTTTATTAGGTTAATATTGCTATATGTTTTGTAACCGTTTTAGAAAAGCAATAAGCCACTCCAGGCCCCAGCTTAACGGGTATTTTACACTAAAATACCCGGTAACCTGAGACCTCTCGTGGCTTATTGCTTGAATCTACAAGCGCACTCGCGCCACACTACGTGCTTGTATTGTAGGTCTGCCATTTTTGAAAAGTCGTGAAAATGTGGCTTTTTCTTTGCTACTGGGGGGGGGGGGGGGGGGGGGGGCTGAAACAACCTATTTTGAGATGGGGGTCAGCCGGCCAATTACATATATCTTTATAGGGTCCTTGGCTCCTTAACATGAAAGTGTTTGAGAACGACTGTTTTTTTTTCAGAAAACGGTCAGTATTTAGAACTTAGAAGACATTTTGTAGAATTGACCTCAGGTCAAAATGGGTTATAATAAGGACCTGGTGAGACCCCCTATAGAGCGTCGCAGTCCCGCCCCCTTTCATGACGACGCTATAGGACCAGAAGTGAATTCCGCATAAATTTTCCTCACAGACATTTCAGAAAAGTGTCGTAACCTGCCGTTTTCTTCTTCTTTGTAATTATCTGCCCCTCAGTCGACTAACAGCTAATGTATTCATATCATATAGTCGACTATACAAATCTTTAGTCGGGGGACAGCCCTATAAACAGCTGCAACACGTGTGTTGATTTGGTAGGTGTATGAGCTTGCATCATCGTGTGTGTTGATTGGTAGGTGTATCAGCTGCATCGTGTCGTGTGTGTCGATTGGTATAGGTGTATGAGCTGAGGGTGTCCATTGACGACGGCTTTCTGAACATTGAGAAGACCTACGGGCAGTTTGAGCTCATTCACAAGCAGCTGCAGAAGCATTTCATCGAGTCTTCTCTGCCACAGTGAGTATACCATAAATCAGTGTTGTTTTTTTGGCAGCACGTTTTTATTTTTATTTTTTTAGTCGTAGTCTCTTGAATAATGGTTTTCGTTTAGCTTCAGCCACATTTTAGTCACCTGGAATGTTTTGGTGTTAGTCCTACTTTTAGTCGACTAAATGTCACGAGATTTTAAGTCGACTAAATATACAGTTGATTTAGTCGACTAGAATGTGTTTTGGCGGTGCCTTGATGCCGTCGTGACGGCTGATTTTACACGAAATTGCCGATCTACAAGCTCACAACGCGTCGCAAGGCCGCAGCTTGTAGATCTTGCTATTTGCAGCATGCAACCAAGTGTAAGATGACTTATACTGGATCTCTTGTCCACCATAATATAGTCCCTTCCTAACATTTTAGTCTAGTTTCTATTCGTTGACGAAATTGTCAATATATTTAGTCTTAGTTTTAGCCACCATAGCTTAGTTTTCATGTCGTTTCCATTTCGTTTTTCCTCAGTGAAAAAAAGTATCGTCGACGAACACTTTTCCTTTCAGTATTAGTCGACGAAACCAACACTGGTCCATAATATCCACATCATACGTTGTATATAGATCTGTTCTGCACAACCATGCAGCAAGTATAGTATTTCCGTCTGGTACAGGAAGTGATGTAACAGGAAGTGATGTCATGTTTTTTTTTTAATGTTTTATAGGTTCCCGTCGTCGTACAAGATGTCGTTCACGGCCAGCAGGAAGATGGTCCTCCTCAACAAGTACCTGAAGCAGCTGTTTGACGGTCCATGCAAAGGAGTGAGTCTGTCTGTCTTGTCTGTCTGTCTGTCTGTCTGTCTGTCTGTCTGTCCGTCTGTCTGTGTCCGTCCGTCCGTCCGTCTGTGTCATGTCTTTCTCTCTGTTGTCTTAATGTCTGTCTCTCTGTGTAACTGACTGTCTCTGTCTCTGTGTCTGTCTCTCTGCAGAATGAGTTTGTCTGCAGTTTATTCCTGGACGGACCCAAGACGACGGACAAGAATGTGGTGAAAGGTAAAGTTGTGTGTGTGTGTGGGGGGGGGGGGGGGGGGCGTGTGCGTGCCTGCGTGCGTGCGCACGTGTGTTCCTTCCTTGACCGACGATGGCAGTGTGTGTGACGATGACGTCGTCACAGTGTGTGTTTTTTGACACCGTGTCCTATCCGTGTCATCGCAGAAGAAAGTCCTCAGATCCAGCTCTTCATGTCCTACTCAGAGCGTAAGCTGTCGGTCCTCGTCAAGTACCTCAAGAACGTTGTGAGTTCAACCTCTTTCATAGAACTATAGCCCTTTTAGGCCTGACAGTTTTCAGAAATACTTATATGTGTATACATATAGCGTGATACTCTCTGTGTCAGTGGTGCTCAATATTTCATGTCAAGGACCCCCAGAAACTGGCCTCCGACCGCCATCTGAAAATATGTTGTTCCAGAGACCTCCACAGAAGCAAAGATCTGCGCGACATTTTCACGATTCTTCAAAAAAATAGCAGACCTGCTATCTTTCAATAGCTAAAAGTGTAACATGATGCTTAAAACACCAAAAAGGGGTTCCCGAGTATGGGTTAGATTAAAGGAGCACTTCACCCAAACTTATCTTCATTATGATCGCTCCTCTACTAATCCTCTTTGACAGCGCTTGGCCAACGGTTCGAACCCCGACGCGTACGTGGTGACCCGCCTGAGGCCCGACCCCCACAAAAGCTCCAAGAGGAAGACCAAGGCGGTCCGCAACAACGACAACCCCACCTTCAACGAACTGGTAGGCGGATTATTAGAAAAATGCACATTTTGGGCACAGTTGGTAGTGCCGTCGCCTCGCAGCTAGAAGGTCCTGGGTTCGATTCCCGCTCGGGACGCTGTGGGCGCTGGCGGCGTGTTTCCTCCTCCGCGTCATCAGTGCCCATATACCCGAAGGCGGGGTTGGGCGAAAAGGCCTTTCTGTGTGGAGTTTGCATGTTCTCCCCGTGTCCCCTAGGGTAGGTACCCTCACAAAAAACATGCAGTAATCCTGGTCTCTAAAATGCCTCCCCCTGGCCAGCCGGGGCGCCTGATGGAGGGGAAAGGAACTGGTTGGAATAACGTGTTCCTTTCCACGCGCTACACGTCCAACCAGGGAAACTCCCCCCCTGTCAGGTGCAAAAGGAGCAACTTGGACACTCAGGCATGAAGGAAGCATGAGTTCAAGTCCGTTGCTCTCCCCAGGTTGGCGGAGGGTGTGTAGAGCCCAGGAATACATTAGATAACTGACACAGGGGTGAAAAATGGGTTACAAAATATGGGATAAAAAAAAAAAGAATTGCACATTTTGTTTTGGAGCAGGCTTTTGCGAGGGGGGGAAAAAAAGCATTGAAGAGCTAGAAAGATGGGGAGACTCCTTTTACTGAACAAACACACATTGTTTAAAGATGGAGTGCCATGATTTTTTCATCAGGTCTTATTGTTATATAAGGAGGAAGATTCTTTTCAAAAAAGTTGTTAAAATGTCGTTTTTATGTGGGCACCCCCACCAGTTCATTAAGTATGCCTGGTTTGCCTGGTGGTGGGTGGTGATGGGTGGTGACCCACCTGAACTGAAGCCGCACCCACAGCTGTAGTTGTATGATAAAGGGGGAGGGGCTTAGGGGAGGGGATGATAATGTGATGTCACTATATTACCTTTATTTTTCATTGGCACGTTTGACTGTCAAGGGTTCAGCCTAGGGCATTCACTTCCAACAAGGTCGACTAGTGGATTTACTAGTCGACTAGTAAACTAGTGCTTAATGCCCTAGTCCAGCCTCCAGGAAGAAACCCCAAATACAAAGTTAATACACCATTGCACATAAAAACGACTCCAGGGTGTCTAATGAAGTATACACTGTCACCTCATAGACACATGCACAACTGGAAAAATACAAAGATTGTGGCACTCCATCTTTAATAATTAAAAACATGTGTCTCCTGCTGCGCGTCGACAGCTGGTGTACAAGGACGTGACGTCGCTTCACCAGAAGGTCCTGGAGGTGACGGTGAAGAGCAAGAAGGTGTTTGTGGCCGCCACCAACATCAAGCTGGACGAAGAGTGGCTCAACCGAGAGCAGTGGTTCGCCCTGGGGAACTGCCCCGTCTGACCACCGGGGGGGGTAGTAATGGTTCGCTCTGGGGGAACTGCCCCTGGTTCGCACTGGGCAGAGTAATCTAATAAGAGAGTGGCGACACCATATAGCGTTGACTCCCATTGTAACAATGGACAATTATTGCGGAAGTGCTCAGTCATTCTATCTCAATGGGATAGTTCCAATGTTTGTAACTATAGCCCATTTAGGCACCGCTCTTTGATGGCGAGATCAAAGCGTGTCACCACTCTCTTACAACTTTTTCTCTGGCTCTGGGGAACTGCCCCGTCTGGCCACTGGGGGGAGCAGTTGGGAAACTGACATGAATTGCACTGACACGTACTGACAACCTGCCTCCACTGGGGGGTGCACTCTGTACTGGAATGTACAATGACCTCATTTATTTATCGGACACCTTATGAAGTATGATGTAATGTGTTTATAATACCAGTGGTTCTCAACCTGTGGGCCGGGGGGGGCCCACTGAGGGGCTTGTGGGGGGTCTTCCAAGTGGGCCCCCAAATAATATTTTAATGATAATATCATACATTTAAATCCAGAAAAGGTTTGAGAACCACTGTGTTATATACCATACTGTATTTGTACAGTATAAATACTATTACACCATATACTGTATAGCCTATATTATGTGTATATCTGTATGTGTGTTTTTGTACTCTTTGGGTGATGTTACAAATCCGAGTCACAGTAAGACTCAATGCGATGGTTTACTGTGACTCTGCTGTCTGTTATAATCTGATCGCCCATATGGCTGTGTACTTGTACGTGAGCACACGGTGTACTTGATATGTATCGTGTCACAGCGTACTTGATATGTATCGTGTACTGCCTTGAACTGTCGCATACTTTATAGTTAGGCCACGAGAGACATCTCAGACAGCAAGGTCAGCCTTGCTGCAGTTAGAGGTTATTATGTCTCAAGTGTTATTGTCACATCATTAGGATCCAGCTCTATATATATATTCCTGTATGTGTAATAAACTTTGTGAACCTTTTAGCGTGACACTGTCTCGTGTCGCGTTATTTTTCTCCCGGGCCCGCCGCCGCCGCTGTCGCCGCACCAAAGGTATACTTCAACCGGATCGTCACACACACCACCCAGCCGGCACACACACTACCCGTCTGTCAAACCAGACGAGGGTCCAGTACTTAGAGTTTATACAACAGTCTGTCACAGTATTTTCTTTACGGCCATCAGTGCCATCATGCTCTATATACAGCAGCCATATTGGACAGAGATTAGATTGTTATTGGTCTTATTGTTCTCTCCCCTGATTGGACGACGATTACACGCCTATACCTTTTTCAAGTGCATACAGGGTCGACTTTTTTTTATTGGACAATATAGACTAGGGTATGCGCGTGACATCATCGTCATCATACCCGGAAGTTATGCTGGAACGCCTACTGACGTGGTGAGAAGCTACCTTCTGGCCTTGACAGCTCCATATGCTGTACATCCAAACGGAAAAGTCCTATCTGAATGCATTAAACGACGTTAAACTCACTTGTGTTCATGTCCTCCTCTGCCTTTTTCTGGACAATCATCCGATTGGACAATAACCATATGCGGACTTTGAACTTGACGCCAGGGGGTGCGACTGCTTGGTGAGCGACTTGTGTATGTGTGTGAGCTGCTGTACTACCTGAATAACTCATTTTTTTTAACCTTTATTTTTATTATTTTAGCGTTTTTACAATGCCCTAACCCCTAAAAATGAGTTATTTAGGTAGTACAGCAGCTCACACACATACACACATGCACTACAGCCGTACAGCGAGTCATCATATCATGATAAGAGAGATGATTACAAACTACAGTCAGAAGCCATAAGTTAAGTTTGAGTTTTTAAGTTTTAAGTTAAGTTAAGTTTTTTTTTGTCAGGGGGTGCAGTGCACCCCCTGCACCCCCCCTAAATCCGCCCATGACAATAACTCCACCAATGGGTAAATAAATTATTGAACGCATCAACGTTTTTTCCCCCCAGTAAATGTATTTTCCAATGATGCTATTCGCATCATTCTTTCACCACACGATTGGTTGCGACCGAATGTCACGGTTAACTATGGAATCATGCATTTCCCGTTAGTGCGTGTGTGTTGATTGGTTGGTTGGTTGGTTGGTTGGTCGGGGTCACGAGACATCACGTGACATCATCAGGGATGGAGATTTGCAGATCCCTGATGTCATCAATATTAATTTAGAAATAATATTATTATTTGTATTGTGCGTATTATTACTTTTTGTTCTCTCCTCTGATTGGACGACGATTACAAGCTACAATTGCCCTCACATGATTGGACAATGTGCGGTGCCATCGCGATATGTGTATTATGTCCCGTCCTCTTCTGATTGGACAGTATTTCTATAGAGGAAAACATACTCGCAATTCCCCGTGATTGCATCTTTCTACTTAGGGGTCCAAGCCCATTATTGTTTTTATATATATATTATATATATTTTTTTCCACGAAATTCGTCAATATGTTAGAAGGCCGTGAGAATTCCTCGGGAACTGAAGCTCATTTGTCCAAAAACCTCTGACCTTTATAGCTCTCCCAATGAGTAACGGTGGCGACAAAAATGGAGCCCTTTGTATATTGCTTTTTTTTTTCTTTTTGGGCTTGACCCCTGTCTTATAGCTGCTTGCAACTATATTTATATGGCGCTACGCTGCGTGTGGCTTTGTATATACCTCCGTGACGTCATGATGTGTGGCAGCCAAGTCTATGGACTTCTCATGGAACATTTTATTCCGTATCATCATAATTACACTTCCTGAAAAAGTGACAGTTTTGGAGGTTTCCACCCGACAGAGACGACATCTACATTTTTGTCTCACATGTTGTTAATTAATTTGAGTGTTTTTGAAAAGATCTCCGGCGGGACTCATTACCTTCATTAAGACTTGGAAACTAATTATCTTCCCGACTATTCCATCATCCCATGGGCCACATGTCATCATCAGTGATAAACACACCGCACCTTTGCTGGCCCAGTTCATGTTTAATTTTCATCCACCCCATGGGTACGGCCAGTCTGTTGTTGTTGTCTGAGTCAGACGATTAGAGATATGTCTGCCTACAGATGCGTTTGGACACTTCTGAATGCAAGAACACAAAGCTATACGCCCACTGCTTTATACAAACCAACCATAACACCAGCAAGTGTTGTTTTTGGCAGCAAATTTTGATTTTAGTTTTAGTGGAATGTTTTAGTCTTAGTAATAGTCTTAGTTGACTTTAGTCGACTAAATCTACAGTTGATTTAGTCGACTAATATGTATTTTGGTAAGGAAAGGAAAGGTACTATGTTTACCCAGGGTAAGCTCAAGAACTTGTTTACAGCCAGGCCCTGCTCATATAGAACATTTCATGGTAGGGGTTCAATGCATTGTCCAAGGGGCACTTCAACGGTGGTAATTTTAACGTGCCGGTCCGGGGATACGAACTAGCGACCTTCCGATATCAAGACCGCTCCGCAAACCGTTCGGCCACCGCTGCCTCAGGCTGGTTGGCCTTGATGCCGTCGTAATGGCCGACACTTGCTGAAAATAACCGATCTACAAGCTCACAACGCATCGTGTTGTGAGCTTTTAGACTTTTGTCCACTAGTCCCTTCCTAACATTTTAGTCTAGTTTTTATTTATTGACTCAATTGTCGATATATTTAGTCTTGGTTTTAGTCATCGTAGCTTAGTTTCCATCAGTGAAAAAAACGGTAGTCGACGAACATTTTTCGTCATAGTTTTAGTCGACGAAATCAACACTGACACCAGCCCAGTGTGGAGGACCGCTCCCTGGTTCTACAATGTTCTCCTAATAGTTTCCTTCAATGAAGAATGAGGGAGTGCATCATTCTCTCTATATAGCTTTAGTGAGCTGAGACTCACTGGAAATAAACTCAGAAACAATCTGTTGCTTTTTGGGGAGGCCGCCAAATCTTTGTGTGATATTATAACCGCTTGTACCCTCATTCAGGGGCTGGTATTCTGGCCATATTCCTCTCAGCCCCGGTCCTCCTCGAAACTGTTATTCACGCCCTCATATCATCACGTCTCGATTACTGCAATTCCATCTACTCTGGCCTTTCCGAAGAAAATGACATCCCGTCTACAATTAATACTAAACTCCAGTAGCGCTGGAAGGGGGGTGCGGAGGGTGCGCCAGCACCCCTTGCTGGTGGGGAGGAGAATTTTTGGGATTTTTGGGATCTTTTAAATTTTTTGTAAAAAAAAATATATTATATATTATATATTATATATAAGTATATACACACATATATATAGTAAAACAATAATGTATTTAACTTTTGGGAATAAAATTGTTGTTGAAAGAAGTGTTTTAGTTTCACCTGTGACCTGGCTGTAGCCTGGTGACCCGGTCGTCATTAGTTAGAACGGAAGTTTATTGTTGAGAGAGACTGCGCACTGTGCCGGTGACGGGTGACCGGTCTGTGCTGTGAAGTGATCGTCAAACAGTGGAACTTGAAGAAGAGATCATAATACGTTTGATTTGATATATATTTTTTATTTGGATATATGAATATTTCAGCCTGTGCCTGTGGCACAATATTATTTAATTGAAGCCTGGGTGGCGGGTGCGCACTGTGTGCCGGTCTCGTCTGTGCTGTGCTGTCAAACAGTGGAACTTGAGGAAAGGATCAATAGGCCTACATTTGATTTGATACATTTTATTATTTTTGGTATATGAATATTTCAGCCTGTGGCACAATTTATTTTATTTTATTGAAATAAATCCCTGTTCCTTCACCAACGTCTGGTTGTGTAACTTGTAAGTGTAATGCACGGCCTGCCGGGCCTGGTTAATAATAATGCTTGTCTGCAGCGCATAGTTTTGCGGCACCAAAATACTGTTTTTGCGCGCGGACCCGACCCGCGCAGGCCCGATTTTTCGCGCGGCCGCGCTACGCGCGGCCGCGGTGTCGTTGCCAGACAGCTCCCCTGAGCTCTGATGACTTCCAGCGCGCCTGCTAAACTCTGCTGCTCGACTACTGACTAACACAAAGAAAACGGGACCATATAACACCAATACTTCACTGGCTGCCGGTGAGCGCCAGATGTGACTTTAAGATTCTACTAATTACGTTCAAAGCCCTAAATGGGCTGGCCCCTATTTACATCCGCGATATGCTGTCCCTCCCTAAATCCGGGCGCACCCTTAGATCCTCGGAAAAGGCCCTCCTGGTTGTCCCTCAGACGAACCTATAGTTACCCGCGGTGACCCGGGCACCCGGGCACCCAGACCGTGGAACGCGTGTTTTTTAAACTATTTAATAGCCATTTGTACGTATACATTCTTGTGATTGTTTTGTGTGCCATTTTCATTTTGTTATTGAAAAGCATTATGTTTTGAAAAGCGCTATACAAATAAAGTTCATATCATATCATAAACACTGTTACGTGTGCATGAATTCTCTATATAGATACATGTACATTCTGTGGTGTGGCTGTCAGACCCCTGAACACTCAGGGGAGTGTCACGTTTGGTGTGGATTGGAGCAACGGTTGCGCGCCTGGACAAATATGGCCCCTGGAGCCCTTGTACAACATGTGGCCCTTTTTAAAGCCCATATGAGACAGGAAGATGCATTGTAAAATGTGGCCCCTGGGTGTGACTATATATACTGTCATGGCAGACCCCTGAACAATGTTTGTGGCAAGTATATATGGTGCAGATCGCAGAGCAACTGATCCAGATGGATGGTCTGTGTTATACGTCCGCCAAAAGTAATACTGTACCCTTCCAAACCAGCAGGCCTTAACTATTGACTATAGGCAAGTCAGTGACACCTCCGAAATAGCCCAACAAGCACGGTCAGGACCTGGACGAATTAGTGACGTCTTGATTGTGGCCCAGATCGAGTCAAAGACTAGTCACATCTGACTCAGAATATCACCTTTTTCAACCAACATAAATTCGACGGCTCTCCCCCGGTGCTCGGAATCGTGGGTGCTGAATCCTCGGCCAATTCCATTGCCGTCTCTAGTGTGTTAGGTTTGTACAGAGTGCCCATGGTAAGTGTACTATACGTGAAGCCCCCCTGCTAAACACAGTGTAATCACCGTGACCAAATTTGACTGAGATTTGACTGCCATTTTGGATTTTTTTTTTAATTTTTCGTTTTTTCAGTTTGACCCACCAGTTTTGGAGATATGGGTTATAGAGTAATGTCTTTTGCGGAAAACAGAGAGTTGCGAAAACAGGCTTTAAAGGTTCACTTTTGTGGTCTCTAACATTACACCTATCTACATGTTATTTCATATTTACATGTCGATTTAAGCTCTGACACTTATTTCAGACAGTACAGTATGTGAAGAGTCTGACTGTGCTATTAACTTCTCTTTTTTGGGGGGGGGAGGGGGGACATTTTTTATCCTCTGGTGAAAAGCTGGACTTTGTGCAATGGCAGTCTCTCAGTCAAATCTGGTCACTGATGATTTTGTTGCTTATCAAATATAATATGATGTACAATGTTAAGTATATAGTATTGTTAAAGCTTGAAAGACATAATTATGTACTTGCAGGCAAAATTAGAATGCCGGTTTTCATTTAAGGTCAGGGTGCAATGCATTTTGTGTTCCACGTTTGATTCATCCTTTGACCCGGATATAATGTCTTGGTTGGGGAGTAAGCTATTTGGTTTCATTTTCAGAATGTGTTATGTTGTGGAAATTGAACATTTCCTCGTGAGATTTTCCTTTTCTAGACATGTCTTCATGTGTGTTTTTAGATTGCAATTCTGACTAAAGCCTTTTTCACAAACTACACATAAAGGGTTTGATCACCACAATCACTTTTGGCATCTTCACTTTTCTACCCTCACTTTTATCTCCAATATATTCTTTGCTCAGCCAATAAAATCATCACTATGGGGTGATCAGCCAATCACAAGCCAATGTTTGTGTTCACACACCTTATGTAACTTTCCTATTCTACCCCGGATTTGAACCTTGTTGCCCAAATATAAAACAAAATAGTACAAGAGCAAAAACAATGAACGGAAATGAATGAAACTATTTAAATATATTACATTAAATGTCAGTGTAGAATAATAATTACACCGTCTCAATGTACGGAAGCAGCAAACATGCATGCATGTTTTAGCTGTGATTTAAAATAACAGCTAGATGGTCAATTAATTCATTTTGATTGCTTAAATCCATTATCTAGAAGCTGAGAACACATTTTAAATGTTTCACTCATGTCATCAAAACAGGAAGAAAGTATGCTGGTGAAATATCTTTCTGTACATGGCAGCAGTAGAGAGGAAATATATAATCACGGAGAGATTATTTATCCCATCCTGCCGTTTTAAACATGTGTGAAATTTAGATTTGACCATGAGAGAATTAGGGGTGACAAATAGCTTGAGTTGTTTTTGTCCCCTTTCAGATGTTGATGTTGTCGCAGGGATGCTAAGTATTTTCCAGTCTAAGTCATTTGAATGCAAATGATCTTAGGTAGGCTACATGCACTCTACTTATCATACTAAAAGGATCACATGCAAATTGGTTGGCCCATCCTTCCATTCAGCAATAGGGTTACACACCCTAACCCATTATCACCTGTCCATTTGCAATGGGACATATATCCTCCAAAACATTCCACAACATTCACAACCAAGGTCTTCTAACAACGTAGGCAAGGGTGGAATTCCCATAGCCTACGACTAGAAATAATAATGGAATGATTTGTGTTATAACTGGTATTGTACAGTAGCATCATCCTTACTGTGCATGTAATCCATACACATCAACTGACTCAATCGTCCATCAAGAGTAAATTGTCAATCCGAAAGACATGTTTCACATGTTTCATTAATACCAATTGTCAGATAACATATCAACTCCATGTCCACAACTACTATTACTCTGTCATAGTTTTACCATCATCACAGTATGACTAAGGGAGGTGTCACCATCCTTAAACAAAACTGTTAGAACATGAAGCATTTCTTATTATATGCTAGATGTACAAGTAGGCCTAGTTACAGGCTAAGTACAATGGAAAGTAGGCCTACATGTTCAATGTAGAAAGTTAAAGTAAAATACATGTAGACTGTACAATTATACTCCTATCATGCTCTAGTAATAGTTTGGTATGAATAATGTAAAATGTAGCCGTTCTTTTCACTGTATTGTTCACAGTAGATGTCCATACTTAAAGGAAGTGAAAGACATGTGTTGTGATGAGCTTTCTGTAATGAACATACAAAGGATCTGTAGCTGTCAACCCTTTATTTGTAAAAGAAGAAATGGGACAGTGATTTTTTACAGAGTAAATATTCAAAAAAATTGTATGTTACCTTGCATTCTATGAAGACAACATACTACAGAGAATCTACACAAATAATGAAACTAAGTGATTGAAGTACACTATGATAATGTTAGTCCAAACAACACATGTCAACACACAATGTGGTCAAACACTACTTCTCATATTGTTATATCAGTGTCAGCAGGCCATTTTACAAGTTGACATCTATTTTTTTTTAAAGCACACTAGACATGTCTTCATGTGTGTTTTTAGATTGCAATTTAACAAACTGTACACATAAAGGGTTTGATCACCATAATCACTTTTGGCGTCTTTATTTTCTGCCCTCACTTTCATCTTCAATATATTCTTTGCTCAGCCAAATCAAATCATCACTATGGGGTGATCAGCCAATCACAAGCCAATGTTTGTGTTCACACATACCTGGGAAGCTGGGCGTAGATGGGGATAGCGCCCCTCAAAAAAGCACTAATCATTTAACAGCTTTGTTCCTCTTTGTGAGTCTTCATGTGTGTTTTTAGACTTCCATGCAGTCTAAAGCCTTTTTTACAAACTGTACACGTTAAGGGCTTTCCCCCTTTATGAGTCTTCATGTGTCTTTTTAGATTATACGTTTGACTACAGCCCTTGCCACAAACTGTACACGTAAAGGGGTTTTCCCCTGTATGAGTCCTCATGTGTCTTTTTAGATTAGTCTTTTGACTGCAGCCCTTGCCACAAACTGTACACTTAAAGGGCTTTTCCCCTGTATGGGTCCCCATGTGTCTTTTTAGATCAACCGTTCGAACAAAGCCTGCGCCACAAACTGTACACGTAAAGGGCTTTTCCCCTGTGTGATTAATCATGTGTAATTTTAGAATATGCTGTCGACTAAAGCATCTGCCACAAACTGTACACGTAAAGGGGTTTCCCCCTGTATGAATCCTCATGTGTCTTTTTAGACTAGCCTTTTGACTGCAGCCCTTGCCACAAACTGTACACTTAAAGGGCTTTTCCCCTGTGTGGGTCCCCATGTGTCTTTTTAGATCAACCTTTCGAACAAAGCCTGTGCCACAAACTGTACACGTAAAGGGCTTTTCCCCTGTGTGATCAATCATGTGTAATTTTAGAATATGCTTTCGACTAAAGCATCTGCCACAAACTGTACACGTAAAGGGTTTTCCCACCTTGTGGGTCCTCATGTGTAATTTTAGATGATCCTTTCGACTAAAGCCTGTGCCACAAACTGTACACGTAAAGGTCTTTTCCCCTGTGTGATTAATCATGTGTAATTTTAGATTATACTTTCGACTAAAGCATGTGCCACAAACTGTACACGTAAAGGGCTTTTCCCCTGTGTGAGTCAACATGTGTAATTTTAGATCACTAGTTGGTTGTGATGTTCCGCAGTCCTCTACATCACCTTGTGTTTCCATGTGTTCAGATGAGGTGCTGGCTACAGGTTCTGTTAGTATGTTTTCATCATATTCATGTTTCACTGATAGTAATGTCTCTGTTGATCCACCATCCTCCTCTGATCTTTGAAGTAGCTCACCATGTTCCTCCATCTGTGGAGACTCTGGTTCCTCTTTGATCAGACTGGAGGTTATCTCCTCCTGTTCCTCTTTAATCTGTAGAGACCCTGGTTCCTCTTTGACCAGACTGGAGGTTCTCTCCTCCTGTTCCTCATTAATCTGTAGAGACTCTGGTTCCTCTTTGACCAGACTGGAGGTTCTCTCCTCCTGTTCCTCATTAATCTGTAGAGACCCTGGTTCCTCTTTGACCAGACTGGACGTTCTCTCCTGCTGCTCAGGGAATACCTCCTCTTTACACACAAGGAGGTGTATGGAGTCTAGACAGAAGATACAGAATAGAAACACATTATTACACGAAACTTCTGCTGTTAGTTCCATATCTGTCCCAATGTTGTTTTGTCTTGATTCCAGTGTGAAGTGTCACACAAATTATTGTTTCTTACCTCAACACTGCTAAAACAAGCCTCTCCTTGTTTCTCAAATATAATTTATCATTAGCTACAACCTATTGCTATCAGATATATCCACAGAGAATGCAAGTTTAACCCAAACATGAATGGATTGATGCAGTTGGAAGAGTTACCATGTTCAAACATGTTCAAGCCTTTAACCGTTAACATAGTATAGGTTAACATAGTAAAGGTTTTACCAACCTGTTCTGTGTAGTTTGACGATTGGTTGTAAAAACATATCCAGTAGACTGCGTTGGTGGTCAGTTTCTTGCTTGATTTGGAAAGCTTCATCCTCGTACTCTGTTAGAATTCTTCCAACAACCACAAATATCTCTTCAGCCGCAGCAGATAGTCTCTGGTTGACCAAGGACTTCAATGTTTGTAGTAAAGAAGCCATAACTCAAAACCTGCCCACATAAACTGATACTAGAGGGTTTTTTTAAAGAGCAAAAATATTAGAAGATGAAGTAGTAAAGTTTAAGTAGAACCAAAACAAAGCTAGTGCAGAAAGGAGATGTTCAGCTCTTAACAACTAGCAGAGATTAAAGTGACTCCAAGCATAACAAACTCCTGTTAAATACTAACAGAGGACCCTGATGGTCCAATCAGAGTCAGGGGGGCGGGACACAACAATAGAACTAAATTGGCCAATCACTGCTCCCAACAACAAGGTTTATATGTTTTATATCAAACATTAAGCAAATTAATCATTATAAAACGACAATCAGATTCAGTGAAAAATAAAGATTAATTAAAAGTGTTCTATTCTACCTTGGATTTGAACCTTATTGCAAAAACAATAAACTGATAAAATAATTAATTTAAATTAAATGTAGAACATTATTTACACCATCTCAATGAAAGGCAGTGACAAACATGCATGCATGTAACACTGTTACAGTAGTCAAGCCTACTGAAGATTAATACATGTGGGCAAGTTATTCTAGCACCTATTTGGACATATAAGTAATTTAATCTGACTTTGATTGTGCTAATGTGGCTGCTTAGAGTTCTGAGTCCATGACTAAGTCAAGGTTTGAAGCTGAGCGCTGGGACTTTTCATCCATCATCCTTGATTCCAAAACAATTACTTCAGTTTTGTCTTTTTGTCACTGTATTGTTTACAGTACAAGATGCACATACACATGTCTAGTGATGATCTTTCTGTAATGAACACACAAAGGTTATGTAGCTGTCAACCCTTTATTTGAAAAAGGAGAAATTACGGACAGTGTTTTTTTACAGACTAAATATTTTCTGTTACAATGCATTCTATGAAGACAACTTACTACGGATAATCTAAACAAATAATCAAACTAAGTGATTGAATACACTATGACCATGTGGGTGTGGTGAATTTAGGAATGCTTAACCTTGTAATGTCCAAATGTAGGGGTGACAAATAAGTCAAGTTGCTTTTGTCAACTTTCAAATGTTGTCTCAGGGATGCTAAGTATTTCCCAGTCTAAACAATTTACATGCAAATGATTCCTAATCCTCTATAATGTTCCACTCCATTCACACATACTGTAGGAGTAGGCTATAATCTACTTATCATACTAAAAGGATTACATGCAAATTGGTTGGCCCATACATTCAGCAACCATTCTCACCCGTCCATTAACATCCTCCTAAAAAATCCACAACATTCACAACCAATGTATATAAATGTGTAATTGCCATAGCCTACGACTAGAAATAACAATACGTTGATTTGTGTTATAACTGGTATTGTACAGTAGCATCATGCTTGCTGTACATGTGAAGACACATCTACACACAACTGACTCAATCGTCCATAAAGAGTAACTGGTCAATCTGAAAGACATGTTTCATTCATAGGCTACCAATAATTGTCAGATAACATATCAACTTCATGTCCACAACTACTATTATTACTTGCGCAAGCAGAGCGTGCAAGTAATAATTTCGCCCGGTCCGTATGCACCGTGCCAGCCAACCCACTTGATGCGTATGCAAATAAAACAGCAAATGTGTGCTGGGTGCTGGGACCAGATTACATAAATGACCATATTTCTTACGTCATCATTTAGAGCTAGTCATACATATATACTATATACATAATCAGTCAAATAAAATAGCAAATTGTGCCTGATTTGCTGGGACCAGAGTACATGGTGTGTATATGTATGACTAGCTCTCAATGATGACGTAAGAAATATGGTCATTTATGTAATCTGGTCAACCCTTTATTTGAAAAAGGAGAAATTACGGACAGTAATTTCAATGCATTCTATGAAGACAACATACTACGGATAGTCTAAACAAATAATCAAACTAAGTGATTGAATACACTATATGACCATGTGTGTGTGCAGTGGGTGTGGTGAATTTATTCTGCCTGACTATGAAACGTGCTGCTTCACGCTTGGCGTCCGAGAGCGTACGCTGGTCACTGCCCTTAACCTGACCAACTTCTTCCATTCTCATCGACTGAGACTGGAAGGCCCACTGCTATATATATGTCCAGGCCATAGTCACTGCCCTATAGCCAGAATACATGACGCCTGAAACACGAGAAACGTTCTCCTTGCGTTCAGTTGATAAAACCTTAGAACTTGTCGTCTTGCTGCCTGCAGGGTCTGAAGCTTGCCTATACAGAGGAATAGCTGCTTGACTTCCCTGTATGCGCCCGCTGCTTAACCCATTCTGGGTGGTGGCCCCTCTTGTTGTTTTAAGAATTTTGTTATACTTTAGCTGTTGAAGAATAGCAGATCTACAAGCTCATAGCACGGCAGTACAAGCTTGTAGATATGCAATTGTTTTTTTAACAATTCCAGGGGAGGTCCCTGGAATAACATATTTTCAGATGGGGGTCAGTGGCCAATTACATAATATTTTTTGGGGTCCTTGACATGAAATAGTTTGAGAACCACTGACATAGAAACAAAACTGTCAGGATTTAGAAGACATTTGTAGAATCTAAATAGGTAGGTCTAAATAGGTTAATAAGTACCTAGTGAGGGTGTGCTAACCTCCCTTGTTAAGACATAATTTCAGACAACAGTAATGGAAAAAATCACACCTGTGTGAAGTGAGGGCCACTCATATCCTCATACATCATCTCATTCCTTCCTCAGTCATGTAAAACCATGAATGAAATTAAATGAAATTCCGGCCAATCACAATTTGCATCCTCACTTTTATCTTCAATGTTTGTGCTAGGACAAAGTTTGTGTTTACACGCGCACTACAAGCTGGACTTAGCCTTCAATACAACATAAATAAATAATAGCCTAAAAGGAATATGAATTGTATTTCTGTTACATAAAAACCACACTCTTCTAATCTCATCATTTAGTGCCCTCAACTCACATTAAGTCCATAGACTTGGATGGCAAACGATTTAATGTACGTCATAAGCGTGCTCTAAACAAACACTGTGATATCCTCAAAGTCCATAGGCGTGGCTGGCAAAGGATTTACGTCATAAGTGCTCTAAAGTTTAGAGCACTTATGACGTAAATCTTTTGCCAGGATAGTACGATGTTTGTTTAGAGTCTAAACAAACACCGTAATATCCTCAAAGTCCATAGACTTGGCTGTCATATGACATAATGTTCAAAAGTAGTGCATTGGTATTTGGAGGGGCAAAACAAAATCAAACATTGTTCTTTCTCTTTCTTCTTCTTAATAAAGTTGTGTAACAGAACAGATATTTTGTTTGTTTTCCAGGTAAGTTACTATGCCATGTGTGCGTGTCTGAGTGACCGGAATCAGTACCCTTCCTTCTTTAGAACCATCATGAGTACCACCATCCAGGTGAACCTCTCTAAGTAGTACATGTTCCACACAGTTGACAATTACTTCCCTCTAGTGAGTGTAATTGATATTGCATGTCACCTCTCTTTGCTTGTATGCAACTACTGGAGACTTGACAGCATTGTGGAATCTGTACAGGAGATTCAGACAGACAGACAGACTGACTGACTCACTTTGTGAATAAATTAGTCTAATCTCTTGTCCATCATTCTTTGCCCATTCAGGTGCGAGCCATGCTCCGGATCATGAGACGGTTCGAGTGGACCTGGGTGGGACTGCTGTTTAAGAACGACGCCTACGGTCACGACGTCGCCCAGATCTTCCAGACTGAGCTGGCCCAGTCCGGTTGGGGCTGCCTGGCGTACGCGGAGGTCCTGCCCTGGGACAGTGACCCCGCCGAACTGCAGAGGATCGTCTCTGTGATGGGGAAGTCCACCGCTCGTGTGGTCGTTGTCGTTGAATATGGGACCCGTGCGATTAGACTCATGGACGAGGTTAGGGTTGTGATCCCATGTTTACCCATTTAGATATGAGGCCGATTCTATTTTTATTTTTTTTACCTTGTAAATCCTCACCAGGAGCATTCAGTGATTTGGGTGATTTGGAACACCCCCTGGTGGTCCGCCCCGGTAACAAGATGTGCACATAAGTGTGTGGGGGGGGGGGGGGACACAACAGGCCAACACCACACACACCAAGGCCCGCCCTTGCTCGATCATGATTGGCGGAAGGCCACTCTCTATCCTGATTGGATGAAGGCTGGGCAGTGGGCAACCTAGCCAAAAACCAAGGATTATTTTTTACCCCAGGGGTTAACTGGGGACAGGGAGGAACTCCTTATATATGGTCAGCACACTCTATAATAGGGAGGTTTATCACAACAAATCAAATAAGTCATATTTGAATTAAGTGAAATCACTGAATATGTAAAATACTTGCATACATTCAACGCACGCACGCACACACACACACACACACGCACGCACGCACGCACGCACGCACACACACACACACACACACACACACACACACACACACACACACACACACACACACACACACACACACACACACACACACACACACACACACATGTATATATAATGATTATATATATATACTGTATTCAACAGGTGGTAAAGCAGAAGGTGACGGGGCTGCAGTGGATAGCCGATGTGGCCTGGACAACAGACTCAAACCTCCAGGTTCCTCGCTACATACCGTACCTGAGAGGCACCCTGGGTGTTGTAGTCCGTCGTGGAGAGATACCAGGCCTCAAGGAATTCTTGTCGAAAATACACCCTGAACACTACCGTGACGACAGCCACGGAAACACCATCGTGAGTCTTTTGGTTATACTTGCAAGGTGATCTTTATTGTTAAAACCGTGTACAGGCCGTCTACATAATACCTTTCTGCAGGGCTTGGGAGCAGGGGGTTCATTAGCGTTTCTCAAGCTTTACTACTGGCTAGTTCATTCAATTGTGTGATTGTCCTGGAGAAGAAGGAACTGCCACTGGCCTTATGTGTGGTATTAATGGTAAATAGTGCATTTCTATAGCGCTTTTATCCAAGGCACTTTACAATGTGCATTATAGCACATTCACCCTTTCACACACCGATGGCAGAGGAAACCAATGCAAGGCATCAAACTGCTGATCGGGAGCAATTGGGGGCTCATGCTGTGTCTTGCTCAAGGGCACTTCGACACACTAACTCTGGGGAAGCCTGTTCAAGCTCGGGAACCTTCCGAATTTCGTATCTAAGCTGCAACTTCAATCTCACGTGTTTTTGAAATACTCAAGGTTTTATATTTCTGTGAAGTCTTGATTTTTTATTTTCTTCAGGTGAGGCAGTTTTGGGAGCACGCGTTTCAGTGTAAATTTGCACCCCTTCCGTCAGAGTGGGTGGACGCCGGTGGGAGGGTGTGCACTGGACAAGAGGACCTGGGGACAGCAGAGACTACCCTGTTGGACGTGTCTGACCTCAGGATAGAGTACAACGTGTACAAGGCTGTGTACGCTCTGGCCCACGCCCTCCATGACATGCTGCAGTGTGTCCCAGAGAGAGGGCCTTTCACTGGGCACAGCTGTGCCAGTTTGCAGGCAATACAGCCATGGCAGGTGCATGCATGTGGTATTAATTCACAGTTCTCAAGAGTTTCTAGTTATGGACTTAATTTTGAATTAATACCAATGTCAGTTGTTTGTTTGATTATTGGGTGGGAAGGATGTATTTTTTTCTGCATGTGCTGGGAAACAGAAGCAAACTGAATTTGCGGTTTGAAAAGGTGTCGGGTTCAAATTGGCCTCATTTCACTCATGGCAAATCAGGTGTGTGTGTGTGTGTGTGTGTGTGTGTGTGTGTGTGTGTGTGTGTTTGTGTGTGGGGGGGGGTACTTTGCAGGGAAAGATCAGGAAAAGTGAACACAGGTGTGAAGAGGGCAGATGTCGTGTCTGTCGCAGCTTGTTTAAAAGTCTCTCCTTCATCATTTTGTTGTTCACCGTCATTTCCACAGCTTGTGTATTACCTGCAGAGGATCAACTTCACCACGTCGTTTGGCGATCACGTGTTATTTGACGAGTACAGCGACGCCTTACCCATCTGTGATGTCATGAACTGGGCGTGGTTCCCCGACGGAAGCGTAGAGGTTCAGAACGTAGGTCTGTTCAAGGAGTCGGAATCCGCAGGCGAGGAGCTCGTCCTTGACGAAGACGGCATCTTCTGGAACTTTGAAAGCAAAAAGGTCACTTTGGCTGGCTGAAAATACCCTGTATTTTAGTTTAGACTGAATTGATCAAAATGTTTACTTACTTTCCTCCATAGCCTCCTCGGTCCGTGTGCAGTGAGAGCTGCTCCCCTGGAACCCGTGTGGCCAGAAGGAAAGGAGAACCGGTCTGCTGCTTTGACTGCATCGCTTGTTCTGAGGGAGAGATCAGCAACGAGACTGGTATAGGTTTAGGTTTACATTATGAATGTGTACAGTAGGTTATCTTTAGGCTGATACTGTACATGTCTGTGACTTTAATAGCCTCTCTTTTGTTATAGACTCTACAGAGTGCACCGGTTGTCCAGAGGACTTCTGGTCCAGTCCCCAGCGTGACCACTGTGTCCCAAAGAGCGTGGAGTTCCTCTCCTACCACGAGCCGCTGGGAATCTCCTTGACATTCATCGCATTGCTCGGCACACTTATCTGTGCCGTTGTCCTGGGGATCTTCATCTACCACCGAGACACGCCCATGGTACGTGCCAACAACTCCGAACTCAGCTTCCAACTTCTGATGTCACTCAAACTGTGTTTCATGTGCTCACTCCTGTTCATTGGCCGTCCCAGGCTCTGGACTTGTCAGCTGAGGCATGCAGTGTTTGGGATCAGCTTTGTGCTCTGTGTCTCGTGTATCCTCATAAAGACTATGGTGGTGTTGGCCGTGTTCAAGGCCTCCAAGCCTGGGGGTGCAGACATTATGAGGTTTTTCGGTGCTATGCAGCAAAGAGGAACAGTTCTGGCTCTCACTTCCATCCAGGCAATAATCTGCATGGCCTGGCTTGTCTCTGCCTCACCAACTCCTCATAAAAACACACAATACAACAGTGGTAAGATAGTCTATGAGTGTGAAGTGGGATCAACAGTTGGTTTTGCAGTGTTACTAGGTTATATTGGTTTACTGGCACTCCTCAGCTTCTTCTTAGCATTCATGGCTAGGAATCTTCCAGACAACTTCAATGAAGCCAAGCTGATCACTTTCAGCATGTTGATCTTCTGTGCCGTGTGGATAGCCTTCATCCCAGCATATGTCAGCTCTCCAGGCAAATATGCAGATGTGGTGGAGGTATTTGCTATTTTAGCATCTAGCTTTGGTCTATTGGTGGCGCTGTTCGGACCAAAGTGTTATATAATAATTTTGAAACCTGAGAGAAACACTAAGAAGTCCATCATGGGTCGATGTGTCACCAAGATGTAGAATAATTCAAAGATAATATTTGTTTATGATTATATGGATATATTTGATCACCGATCACCTTGTTATTATTATTAATACTTGCGCAAGCAGAGGGTGCAAGTATTGTGGTGTGGTTCGCGCTGGTACGAATGCACGTGTATGCTTGGTAGGTATTGATGGTGACGTAATTAAGATATCTATCAGTGCCGGGTTATAACTGGCTTTTGATGGTGACGTAATAAAGATAGGTTTCAGATTACATACGTGTATACATACAGACATTACCTTTAATTCGCCCGACACTGAATATCCTAATTATGTCACCATCGAAAGCCAGACATTGAAAAATATCTTAATTACGTCACCATCAACGTATATACATGACATATATACAATACAATACCTCCGAGCATACGCACATAAAAAAGACAGCCGACCGCAGTATAGTAGCCTACTTTCAATTTACAATTCTCCATACATGTATACAAACATACGTTACCCGTTACCCAATCAATACTGAAACGTATCGTAATTACGTCACCATTGACAGCCAGTTATAACCCGACTTTAGTATTTAATTTCAATGTTTTACAGAGAGGCTGAGATGTTGACATTTCGGTCGACAGTACTTGCGCTCTCTGCTTGCGCACTAGTAGGCACTTGACAGAGTGCACTTCTAGTTAACTTGTTATTATTTATCTTGTTACTTGCGCAAGCAGAGCACGCAAGTAATAGTTTTCGTCCAGGTATGTCGCGGTTTGATGTGTATGCGCCGTGCCAGCGTATGACGTAATGTATTAATTACATACATGTATACATGACATGTATACATAGGGGCATTACCTTTAATCCTCCCAACACTAAAACATATAGTCATTACGTCACCATCGAAAACCAATTACACCCTGGCATTGGGTCCTTTAATCCACATATTTATTACGTCATCATTGAGGGCTAGTTGTACCAGTTATACCCTGACGTCATTATGCTGGGAAGGTGCATACGCATCAAACGGGGCATACGCAAAGTAGCCACAGTGTACGGCTAATCAACTTACAAATTACATATAGCCTACATATACATAGAGGCATTTCCTCTAATCCACCCAACACTGTACTTGCGCGCTCTGCTTGCGCACTAGTAGGCCATTTATGGCCTACTTGTGTGCATCAAGCAAGTAGGCACTCGACAGAGTGCAGTTCTATAGTTATTATTATTATCTATCTTAAATAAAGTTGTGAAAGGTTAAAAGACTACGTTAGACAATGTGTACCTCTTCATTGTCTTTGACTCAATCAGGTACTGTATGTCACCTGCCCTATTACATAGGTTTAAAAATGGGCAAATCTACCCCTATAAGCTATTATTTTCTAAACACATTATTTTTTAAAGCCTCTGGGTTTCAATGGGTTAAAGATGCTTTGTGTGCTATTATCATGGTAAAAAGATTCACACCCGTGTGAAGTGAGGAGCGCTCTTATGCATTGTAGGCCATACATCATCATGACGTAGAATATTATTCTATATTATTATTTGCTCAGACACTGGCGTACAATTCTCCATTAATTGTCAATGGGAATGTAATGTTTGTGTTGGTGTAAGACAAAAATAGACGCTAAGCTGATTTGCTGAGACACTATGACGTATAGCCTATATATACATTCTCCATTCATTGTCAATGGGAATTACATTTTTGTGTAGGACGATAATCTACACTAATAGCTGAATATATACAGTATAGGAGGGAGAATCAATATTATCTCCATGAATGTTTCCCGCAAAGCTCTAGGGGTGTAAGGATATACAGTGATACGAATCATACGATGGTGATATGGTTGACGATATCATGATTACAGTAGGACGATATCCCTTTTATTGCAGGGGCAATACCCAATTTCAGGAACCACAGTGGAGGACAAATATATTTACCTATCTAAATCAATGAGTTTAAATAACTATAAAGTCATAATTATTACTAATACGTCAGAGTTGAAATCAGCATGTAAATATAGCATAAATAGCAACTTACAGTACATTGATCTCTATAATACGTCATAGTAAATTAATTTTGCTTAATACAGTCATACCGTAGCAGTGGCGTCCATGTTGCGGAGCTACAGATTCACATTAATTTTTCCCATATAGTTTTTTGACAATATTGATATAAATTATTTTAAGCCTGGCACCCTGCATGCAGCCATCCAGGCTCCTGCCAAATCATGACCATAAAACACTTGATTCTGTGTCAAAAACGGGTTGAAAACTGCAAAAAAGGGTATTTATTAAATATCATAGTATAGCCTACCATGAGACGCCTGAGGGCGAGGTCTCGAGCATGGCCATATATGGAGCGTGCCTTGAGTGTACAGGGTTTGATGAGGACAGATCAACATTATGGAATGTCAGAACAGGTCAGCTCCATATATAGAGATCTAAGGGTGGCAGCGGGGGGGCAGTGCCTTTAGTGTACAGGGTTTGATGAGGCCTTAATTTCCGGGCCTGTTGAGAACTCTAGGTCTCGCCGGCTGCCGGGCGCGGCTGCACTAATAACTTTGGGGGCAGGCCCGTCTACAGTTTAAATGAACAGGCCATCAGTCAAAAGGGAGGACATCGAAGAGGACGGATGGATGGGGGAAGGATCAACATATGGAATGTCCGAACAGGTCAGTTCCATATATGGAGATCATAAGGGTTTGAAGGTCAGATGTAGAGTTGCTGGCCAATATTGACGACATCCGGGATCTCCTGGGCATTCCCATATATGGGGCTTAATATTGATGACATCAGGGATCCCTGATGATGTCACGTGACGCCACGAGACCTGGCGTGACTAATAACTGACTGACGGGAAGTGGACGTTCTCATATAGTAAATGTGGTCGCAATAATTCATTTTTCTAATATTTATTATCACGTGACAGAAAAAAGACAACAAGCAAACAAAAAACAGGTTTCCTTTTTTTTCCCCAGTCATATTCTCCGCAATCCACCTCGCACTCTCACTCGAGGAAGTACAGCTACGCGGATGAACCGCTCGTTCTATACTCGGCGAGCCATCCTGAACATCGATGTCTTCATACCTGAAGACCTGGAGCTTCAAGCTCATATCATTGATACGTCTGCATTAAACAATGTTCTCTCACCTGTACAACAACACACAAAATGAATGTGATGGTTGACAAATGTCCGGCTATAACAGTTCCATCCCTTCCCCCCCACGTACGTCGGTGTGAAGCTCAACAGAACTTGTGTCGTACTGACACACCATCTATCCGGTGTTACATGTGCGCAGCCACCATAAAGACATTGCACAGTATAGATCTCAAGTCAAGAGGCTGGATGCTATACCCTCTGGAAGACTGTACGAGTCCCTCCAACTAACCGACTGCCTGTCCTCACGGGAATCGCTCCAGACGGGAAGCAGCCATGCGTCTCCATGAGATTGTTATGGAGACACCACCAGTGTCTCCATAACAATTCCCAATTCCCTCAATTCCTCAATTCCCAGAACCCCTTTTGCCACACGCGCATTCCCAAGAACTTGTCCGCGGAGTCCACGCCACAAATGACACCGCCAAGGTCTTCCTGGCTCAAGGCATGGACGTCAGTTCCCACCTGATGTTGCGTGGGAGTTCCGACTGATCCAGGTCGTACTTGATAACCGCCAGTTTGCTTAACGTCTTCAGACTGGGACTCAAGTCTAATATGAACAGGTCATCGGTGGGCGTGTCGGATCCCTTGTATCCGGCAAAGAAGATAATACGATCTCCGACCATGCAGCATCGCATCAGATTGATCTGAGACGGGCCTTTCCCCTTGGGCTGAACCTTCCTCCAGGAGAAGGTCTCCGTGTTGAACTTCCACATGTCGTTGAAGGTCCGGGACGTCTTGAAGTTGTTGCCGCCGAATATGTACAGCTCTCCGTTGTAGATGAACGCCGAGTGAGCCTTGCGCCTGTCCGGAAGGAGGAGCTGCGCGGAGGGCATGCAGGCGAGCCAGCAGTTGGTCTCCGTGTCGAACTCCCGGGTGCTGTTGTAGTAGTCCCACCCGGGGCCCTCCCAGCCCCCGAACACGAACATCTTCGTGCCGATGATGGTGGAGGAGTGGCGCGACGAGGCGGGCGGCGGGGAGCCCCGGGCGTCGACCAGGGACCAGACGGCCGGCGGCGCGGCCGTGTCCAGCCGGTAGAGGTCGTTGGTGTAGTACCCCGTCAGGAGGGTGTACCCGCCGTACACGTACATGACGCGGCCCAGGGCGCAGGCCGAGTGGCCGCACCGCGCCACCGGCGCCGTCCCCGAGGCCTCCACGGCGGACCACCGGTGGACGCCGACGTCGAACGCGTACAGGGCGTTGCAGTGCTCCCCCGTGCACGTGCGGCCGCCCCAGACGTAGATGCTGTCCTCTATCAGCACGGCGGTGTGGTAGTAGCGCGTGGAGGGCACCTCGGAGGCGCCGCCGCCGCGCTCTTTGTTCCCGGCGGTCGTCGTCGTCGCCGCCTCCTCCGGCGGCAGGTTCATCCAGTGCAAGGACACCGTGTTGAAGACGTGCACCTCGATCGTCTGCTCCTCGTTGGTGGCGTTGCGGAAGCCTCCGATGACGTAGACCTCGTGTCTCACCGCCACAGCGGCGTCGTTGTCCTCGTCCTTCGGCGCTCCGTTCAGGTGCATCGTCCAGCAGAACATGTTGCGATATGAAGCTGTTTCAACGTGCCGTTGCCGTATATTGGTGCGGCTTGCACGACGCCACGCGAAGCTTGGCCAGTTATCTGCGAGACCGACTGGCTGTGCAGGGTCAGGTTGTCCAAGCAGTGAAGTTTGTTCTTTGACAGAAATCTCAGAACGAAAATACATCGCATACAGTAGATCGGATGCAACTGGGACGTATATCCTCAGTGATGTATCCCATGTTCATCGGGGGGCTTTCGGGTCTCGCGAACATCACACCCCTCACTCGGGTGACCCAGCCGGGGGTGATCAAGTCCCGACTCACGTCCCAGTAAGCTATACCCTCGATCAGACCCACTAGGGAAAGACCAGGGCCGCATGCACACAATCCGTTGGAACCACTTCCGGAACTACTGTGCCCGGGACCGAGAGAGGTACAATTCTGGCATGTGGAGAGGGACTATAGGCTCTGTGGGTTGCCTCCTGGCCGGGCCCCTCCTATACGTCCACTCCTGCTCTCACCAGGAGTACAGCGAGGACCTGTGCGTTTGCACCAGACTCCCATATAGCATCAGTGAGTGCTCTGTGGGTATACGTCTGTGTCCTTTTGTATCGTCTTCATCGATGGAACTGCCGCGGAAGGGTCCTTGTGGTATACACATCGAGGAGAAGCTCAAGGGGGGACTGTGGGACACACACCACACGTGAGGAAAAAGGCCCAACAGCTAATATTAGACGGCCCAACAACCATTGCTCAAAATTATAATTTCTTTGTTTATATCCTCTCTTCATAATGTAAATAATATCCCAAGTGGCACACACTTTACTACTTATTTCGATGGAAATAAGCGAACTAGCATAACACCCCATATAGCCCCATTCAATTCCCATCCAATGCAATGCAATTCATTGAGGGCTTATGGTAGGGAAAATAGCCAGTTTTTGCACAAAAAAACACCTGGACCTCTTTGGTGGGGGCGTAACAACTACAAAGAAAGGTACGAAAGATAAGAAAGCATTCTAGCATGGAATTCTCCTTTAAATAACACATGTTTCAGAATTTGACTGCCTGTGATTCTGTCAGGCCGAGGCATACCTGTTGTGATGAAAGCGAAACATTGATACTATAGTTGCATTATTCATAGGCTATTTTATTCACGTACCTCTTTTTCTTGTATTACTGTGCAATAGCTATTTCTCAATAGGATATGCGTGTGACATCATCATCATCATACCCGGAAGTTATGCGGGAATGAGTGTGAAAACACTGTACTTTCTGGACTCGACAGCTCATACATCCAAACAGAAAAGTCCTATTTGATGATTCCATTAAATGACAACATAAAATTCACTTTGCCACTCCATCTTCCATTCACTTTATGCATGTGCATACCCTCTATAGTCATAGGCGGCCTGTGTGTGTGTGTGTGTGTGTGTGTGTGTGTGTGTGTGTGTGTGTGTGTGTGTGTGTGTGTGTGTGTGTGTGCGTGTGCGCGTGTGCGTGTGTGTGATATATGTATTGATCTGTGCAGTATTAACAGTAGGAAAGCACTTACAACAAGTACAACCCCCCCCCCCTCCCCAGTGCGCATGCACACACATCCCCATAAAAGTGTTCTGTTAATGAGATATATGAGCTATGGCTTTATAGAGAGAGGGAGACAGAGAGGAGCAGTCATTAAAGCACATGGCCACCATTCCTTTCTTCCATTTTTCCCTTTCTTTCTTTCTTTCTTTCTTTCTTTCTATTAGCGCTTTAAAGGACCACTTCACCACTTTTCGATCTATCTTCATATAACAGGTCCTCACTAATAATCATGATAAAATGGCACCATTTCTTTGTATACTCGGTCTGTGTCTCATAGGAGGGCTGTGGGCAGTTTAGAAACCGTCCTCCAGTGACATCATCATTAGGGAGATTTTTTTTATACAAAATAAATTCGAAAATCTTCCATTTTCGCATTGCAACTTTTCAGGACTAGAAAGCCTGCAGTTTCTATTAGCTTGTATTCCCCATCGATGATGTCACTAGAGGATGGTCTCTGAACTGCCAACAGCCCTCTTATGAGACACAGACCGAGTAGACAAAAATTGTACCATTTTTTTCATGATTATTAGTGAGGACCTATTATATGAAGAAAATGGTGCAGTGGTCCTTTAAGTGTTGTTCTGGAAGTTAGCCTCCAGAAGATACTTTGCGGCATCTTATTGCGACCACGCCTCCATATATGGTCACGCCTCGTGACGTCACGCCTCCATATATGGTCACGCCTCGTGACGTCACGCCTCCATATATGGTCACACCTCGTGACGTCACGCCTCCATATATGGTCACGCCTCGTGACACCATGCCTCCATATACGTCTGGTCACGTCTCGTGACGTCACGTCTCCATATATGGTCACACCTCGTGACGTCACGCCTCCATATATGGTCACACCTCGTGACGTCACGCCTCCATATATGGTCACACCTCGTGACGTCACGCCTCCATATATGGTCACACCTTGTGACGTCACATCACCCTCATGGCACGTCACGCCACCATATTGGCCGTCTCCATAATATGAAGATCACAACATTGACCTCATCAAACCCTGGATAGCCACACATGGAGAAGACTGGATCTTCACTTAGATCTCCATATATGGAGCTAACCTGTTCTGACTTAAGCATATGTTGATCCTACCCCACACCCGTCCTTCCTCTTCGATGTCTCCCTTTTGACTGATACCTGTCCATTTAAACTCTATAGACAGGCCCGCCCCAAATTAGTGTAGCCGCGCCTGGCAGCCTAAAATTAAGGCCCCGGCCCTACCTGGGCCCTCATCAAACCCTGTACGGTGTACACACTCAAGACACTGCCCCCGCTGCCACCCTTATAGATCTCTGGATATGGAGCTGACCTGTTCTGACATTCCATTATGTTGATCTGACCCCCCCCATGATAACAAAGCGCCAGCGCTCGCCCAGCAGTCTGCCGTCATCCAGGCCGATGCATGATGCACGCGACCTCGCCCTTTTGAACGAGGTCGCTTCACGCCCTCATGGCGTGAACCATGAATGATTAACCTCAGAATGATTACAGGGGGTCCGCCTTTGTGTGACGGGGAACATTAGCCAAAAATAGCCAATCTACAAGCTTTAATTGAGCTTAATTTAGCCATGAATCCAACATGTTAATGGAAACACTGTCACCATCCGTGACGTTTTCTGTTTGTGCTTTTGTTTTGTAGTATTTTTGGTCCCTTGGTTTCCTCCGTTGCTTTTGTTACCTGTGTTGTCTCACCACCTGTGATTATTAGTTTGCTCCACCTGTGTTCTGTTGTTGGTCTCTCAGCCAATCACTGTCTTGATTTTGAGTTTTGTTCACCTGTGCCCTGTTTGTGTATTTATAGCCCTGGTTCTTTTTAGTTCCTTGTTGTATCCTGGATTTTGGGTGAATACAACCTCTAGCATTTAGACTTCTCTGCGCCTCCCTGTCCTGCATTTGGGTCCTATACCTTCTTGATTCACACCGTGACAAACACGAATACAAATGTTGAAGACCCAATATAGAGCTATTTAACACTTTTTTAAAACACTAATAGTGAAAATAGCAGTCTCTTCTGAAAATTGCATTCGTTGTGACGTGTTGTTGTGAGCTAGACTGGCTGTGTTTGGTGCACTTGAACCGTGGGTGCGTGTCGTCCATCTGTCAGGCTGCCTTTAAGACAAGTGGGGAATCAATCATTATTGATTGGGGACTATTCAATATCCCCCGGTAAATGCACGTGCTCGTACACGCACAGACACGCACATGCACACACATTCTCTCATGATGTGTAATTCAAGAGTCTAATGTGCAGAAAACAGTAAGTACACCTGCACACCGACATCACTTGAACATGCACACACACACACACACACACACACACACACACACACACACACACAAAGACACATTAAGACCATTCATTGATTAATCTAAAAGCTTAATCGATGGAATTAATTCCTATAGTAAATGATGTGTAGTTTTATCTGTAGACCAGAGAGGGTTGCGGTACATTAAATTTATGTCGGTGTCAGGTGAAAACCTTGTATGTCAAAAACCATGTTTAAAAAAAAAAAAAATCTTTCTCATTATTCTCCATTTTTAAACATTTAAATAGAGAAGATATAGCCTATAATAAGACGTGCTGTGAGCTGCATGTAGATCGGCTATTCTCACTACTGTTGTGCGACACTCTTGTGTAGAGGACGAAGCTATAGCAGGGCATTCATTTGCGACAAAAATACATTAAAAAAGCGGAAACACATGGAGACATGAGGTTTCTTGCCTGACGACAATGATTTCTTTTTTCGAGCAGCTCTTGGCCCGAACTGTCTCTTTGGTCCTAATCCATAATGTGCTACTTAATCCATTCTGGACGTGGAAAAACCCCTTTTGGTGTTTAAAGCATTGTGTCATACTTTAGCTATTGAAAAATAGCAGCTCTACAAGCTCATAGCGCGGCACTACGAGCTTGTATAGGTCTGCTATTTTTGAAAAAGCGTGACAAATGTGGCGCAGATCTTTGAATATATCTGCGCCAACGTCAGAGCGAACGTTTTTAACTATAAAACCTTTGCTTCTGGGGCCGGGGGCCAATTACATTATATTTTTGGGGGGGTTCTTGACGTGAAAATGTTTGAGAACCACTGACCTATATAGAAACAGGGGTTTTTCAGAAAACTGTCAGGATTTAGAAGGCATTTGTATATAGAATCGTCCTGCAGGTCTAAATGGGTTAACCCATTCTGAACGGGAACCCCTTTTGGTGTTGGCATCATGTTATGCTTTAGCTATTGAAAAATAGCAGATCTACAAGCTCATAGCGCGCCACCGAGTGGCGCGCTACGAGCTTGTAGGTCTGCTATTTTTGAAAAATCGAAGAACGACTGTGACATTCTTAGAATCTGATCTCAGGTCAGAATGGGTTAATCAGACCAGTGTTTGTCCAGTGGAAACCTCGTATGAATCTGATCTCAGGTTAGAATGGGTTAAGCATAAACGCTGCATGCGCAGCCAGGGGGGGCGACGCACGCGTGCACGCGCGCAGTATAGATCTGCACTCATGAAGATGAGAGCCCCTGGGATGTGTGATGTCAGCACTGGTCGGCTTATCCCATTCTGACCTGAGATCAGTTTCATACGAGGTTTCCACTGGACACACACTGGTCTGATTAAAACCCATTCTGACCTGAGATCAGATTCTAAAAATGTCAGTCGTTCTTCGTTTTTTTTTCAAAAATAGCAGACCTACAAGCTCGTAGCGCGCCACTCGGTGGCGCGCTATGAGCTTGTAGATCTGCTATTTTTCAATAGCTAAAGCATAACATGATGCTGACACCAAAAGGGGTTCCCGTTCAGAATGGGTTATTTATGGTCATCGGCCAGTGCAGAAACCTCATATGTCCAATCCCATACTCCAACTTTTTGTGTTTAAAAAAAAAAAGAAAGAAAAAAAGAAAACGTGTAAATTAATGCCCTATACTTTGTCCGGAAAAGTGCGTCGCACTAAAGTATTACAAAATAATGCAGATCTACAAGCCAGGCGAGGCTATATATGTGTGTGAGCTCGGACATCTTGACGTTTGGAAGGGAGCTTGTAGATCTTGAAGGCGATATTTGTTTTGCCATTTTCTAATAATAGTGAATAGTGGAAGCTGTGTCAGTATACTGTAGGTTTTATAAATATTGTCATATTGAGCTGATGAAAATGTAAAGCGTTAACAAAGGGCTTGTGACCAGTCAGATAATAACCACACTGGATTCTTTCTTTCTTTCTTTCTTTTCCATTTCTTCAAAAAGTAAGGTTTTTTTTTTACCTATACTGTACGTGTTCTCCGGGCCGACAGAGGACGGTATATGCATTAAAGGAGTGTAAATCAATTGCTAACCAGTTGCACACTTTAATCATTCATCTGTTTCATTACTTAACCACCCGCAGCATAGGGAGGTCGGAGGAGGAAGCCATATATGGCAGCCTGCGAGAGTCCGGACAGCAATTTATACTGCTGATATCATGATGAGTCAGGAATGTATATGGCGTACGTTTGCTGTACTATATAGCCTGCCTACTGTACCAAGACCTACTCGGGTAATATGTCCATGTCCTGTACCTGTTACTCTTCTATTTTAACCTCGTGTATAGTGTTACTGTATTTGTTAAAATCTAGTTTTTATGTGGACACGCCCACCAGTTCATTAAGCATGGTTTGGCCTGGTGGTGGGTGCTGATGGCCGGTGGCACAGTGGTTAGGGGAGGGGATGATTATTGTGATGTCACTATCACTGTTTTGTTTTTTTTCATTGGCACGTTTGACTGTCAAGGTTTCAGCCTCCGGGTATAGGAACCTTATATAGCTAAATACAAAGGGAATACATCATTGCAAATATAACAACCACACCAATGGGTCTAATGACGTATGGTCAACTCAGAAACACTCATGGCACTCCATCTTTAAATTGCCAAATGGTGATAATATCAAACATAATGGGACAGTCTATGCATTTCCTAAAAGTAAATGCATGTATTTCAGAATACTGTGCGTGCGTGCGTGCGTGCGTGTGTGTGTGTGTGTGTGTGTGTGTGTGTGTGTGTGTGTGTGTGTGTGTGTGTGTGTGTGTGTGTTTGTGTGTGGTAGCACTTGTGTGTATTAGGCTACTTGTGAGGGCCAAATGTCCTCACACAAGTATAGTACTAGAATGTGAGAAATATACGTTATATACGAGGACCTTAGAGGTTAGATGCATTTTATGTTAGACATTTAGAGCTTCTAATTTGCGTGCGTGCGTGTCCACATCAGTGAACTGTATATACGTGTGTGCACTGTGCAGGCTTGATCTCCTGGCATGCCAGGCAGAGGCATTGTACCACCCACTGTACCCACTGTACCCACTGTACCCAGTGAGCTGTGTGGTTTCCACTCCGCTGTTCGACAGCTCTGTACAACGCACAGCTCTGTGCTATATGCCTGTCAGCGCAGGCACTAGAGGCAGCGGTGGCCGAACGGTTTGCGGAGCGGTCTTGATATCGGAAGGTCGCTATAATATAGTTCGTATCCCCGGAACCGGCACGTTAAAATTACCACCGCTGATGCACAAGGCATTGAACCTCTACCATGAAATGTTCTAACTTCTATGAGCAGGGCCTGGCTCTATAAACAAGTCCTTGAGCTTATAGTCCAGTTACCCTGGGTAAAAATAGTAGCCTACCTTTCCTTTCCTTACTCAGCTCGGAACACACATCAATCTGTGAGTTTTCAAACAATTGTAGTGCGCAGTGTAGTGCGATATTAGTACATTTCCCTGCGAGATGTAGTGGAGTATAGAGTTGAAAATTGGATGCACTCCAACAACGTAGTTCAAATATATGACTATTGAAAAGGTTGCGAACCACTGTACCTATAATACAGCAGGGCACAGAGTTGTAAACGTGTAGCACCACCTGGGTCTGCAGCTGTACAGTAGCCTATATATCTGCCCCAGTACAGTCAGGTGATTATGACTCTCATAACGTCATGGTTGCTTGGTCATTCTCGTCCTCTAGGAATATATATGGCACACAAGTTAACAAACAGTGTGTGTATAGGTGAGAAATGGACCGTGATGTGTATATTTGCACAATACTAATTCATTTCACATCGACGTTTTGTGCACACATGTGTGCATTCACTGCATTGTCAGCCATACTGTTTTTCTTTCAGGCTTCATGGGACTATAGTCTGCTGTTTCCCCCCCGCTGTCCACATCATATAATGGTCCACAATAACCACTTGAACCCCAGCAGTATATGATTGATTGATTGATTGATTGATTGATTGATTGATTGATATTTTAATAAGAAAACATTTTAAACTCCAATCTAAATATACCCCCATATAAAAGTATGCTTTTATATGGGGGTTCGCAGCCAAATACTGTACATATACTTTTTGAGGTTTCCTTTACCTGACAAAGTTTGGGAACCACTGATATGCCGCTAGTGTTTCATATGGATAATGGCACATGCTTCAGTAAGGCTCACACACAGCATATAGGTATAAGGCAAAGGTCAAGGTCAAGGTAAGCTTTATTGTCCACAAGGGACATTTTGTCTTGGGCTTTCACCCCAGCTATACAGCCACACATAAAACACCAATGACGAACAGAAATACATTTACAGAGGGATCGACACGACATTACACAATTGCACACATGATGTGGATGATCCAGCCTCACACAGTTACTGCTGTTTCAGAGCCAAAACACATTTCAACAACACAGCAATTGCGTTATACATCAAGCAAAGGAAACGCAATTATAAAATGACACTTAGGATGCATATACACTTTGTATTTCATGTTATGTAGACAGGTGGCAGGTTCATTTTGTTGACCTGCCGTCAAATAAGTGTCATGATCTGTCACTCCACAGACCATGACTCCTCCCTGGATTCCATTCCATCACACTGCACACCTGTCTCCAACTCCCTCGTCAGCCCACCTGTGAACACTTTGCCCATTACCTGCTCCCTATATAACTGGACTCCTCACAAACACAAACTGTCAGAACATTTGTCCTCGTCCCTGAGCTGTACCCCTGTTGTTCCTGGTTCTCCTTGAAAGGTTTGCGTTTTTGGACTTTATGATTTACTGCCTGGTTCTGTACAGTTTTGCCTTTTGGACTTACTAGTTTGTTTTGTACCTTTTTGAAATGCTTTTGAATGGCGTTTGAGTTTCCTGAGCTTACAGCTTCCTTTGTTTTGTTACCCTTACTACCTTGGCTTAAATAAATCCTTGGATTTTGAATCTGGTTTGTGGCTCTGCATTTTTGGGTTCAGTCATCCTGCGTACAGTAACAATAAGTTTGTATACAGTTTGTACAGTGCTCTTGTCTTCATGTCTTTACTCTTTATGCATGTAAATTGTCTTGTTCTTTGTGTTGTGTCAAATGTGTGTACTGTATATGTGTTCTGCATACTCGGCTGATGGGTCGCAAGACACATTTCAGTGTGAACTGACCATAAAGTAGCCTACTATATCATATCATATCGTATCGTATGCCGTATAGTTTTAATGTACAGATGATTTCTTCTTTTTATGTTAAACTGATGATAAAACCCCTCCTGGTTTAATGTTTGTTTTCAGTTCAAAGTTTGTTTTAAAAACGCCATTGACTATGAAGGGAAAGTCATCTTGTCCCTATAACACAAACAATAAAGAGAATTTAACGTTTGTTTTGAAACCGTTTGTTTTACATCATCATTACATCACCTAAGAGCGCCCCTCACTTCACACATGTGTGTGATTTATATTTAAATTTAATTTAAATTTAAAATGTGGTTTACAATATTATTATTTTTCACCATGGGAGCCTGGATGGCTTGGTTCCAGGCTTAAAATATATATTATAAATACTTTTGGAAATCTCTATGGGGGAAAAAAATGAATGAGTCTGGACAGAGAACTGGACAGAGAACCTAGGAAAAAAGGTCCGTTTCAGTAGGAGTTTTGTCCCCTCAGCCATCGTGGCGGATTAAACAAACTGCCCCGCCGATATAGAATGTTTCTGTTCACAGTGGGGACCTCATGTTTTTGTCTTGGTGTTATGTGCTCTGTGTTGTTTGTGATGTGGGTGTTGCACAGACTGAAGACGAATATCCTCCGGGACGACAAAGATTATTATTATTATTATTAACCACAACATGAAACCACAACATGCTATATGCCCCTAAGGTGGGAAAGCAAACAACCAGGTGACTCAGCCTCTGTCAGATGTCATATACTACACAGAGTAGTCGGCTACATTAGAGGTCAGATTACAGGCCGGAGCTCTAGCTGTTCTGTTCTGCCACACACACAGCCACGCAGGCCGGGACAAAAGGGCTCAGTGTTTGTCATTTGAACAGGTACGCTATTAGAAGCCCTGCAGTCCCCCCGGGGGGACCTTCTAATAATGGAGGCCCTCTGGGGTCTTTCTCTAAGGGTGTGACCCTGCAGCAGCTGGAGGCCCTTACCCATTCACCTACCCTGTGCTGCTGTACAGTGAGTACATCATGCACCTTATGTCTACCCTCAGGTATATATATAATGCACTGGATAGCAAGTGTTGTTTTTCGTCGACTAAAACTATAAGGCGGAAATTGTTTCGACTATACCTTTTTCCACTGACGAAAACAAAATGGAAACTAAGCTATGATGACTAAAACTAAGACTAAATATATATACTGAGAATTTCGTCAAAATGTAAAAAAACTAGACTGAAATGTTATAGGAAGGGACTAGTGGACTAGACAGCCAAAATACATTTTAGTCGACTAAATCAACTGTAGATTTAGTGGACTAAAATCTTATGACGTTCAGTCGGCTAAAACTAGACTATCACTAAAACGTTCCCGGGTGACTAAAATGTGACTAAAACTATAAATGAAAACTATTCAATAGACTATACGACTAAAACTAAAAATCTAAATGTGCTGCCAGAAATGAAACATTTTCTAAATATGAATTCAAGCACTGTATGCTACTTCTGTCTCTGCCTGACTTACTGTCTTACTGTCCCTATAGTCTATCCTTCCCTTTCTCTTTTTTATGAAAAATAAAAAATAAAAATATATATACTCATATGTGAAGTAAACGTATCTCAAAATTGTACTTACTGTAAGTACAGCACTTGATTAGGTGTACTTGTATTCAGCACACCACACACAAAGTATAGCCGATACACAATGGTAGCACACAGGCACACACACGCGCGCACACACACACACACACGCACGCACGCACGCACGCACGCACGCACGCACGCACACACACACACACACACACACACACACAGTCAGCCTTTCACACCAATACAAAGCAGGGTTATCCAACACCACTGTGTGTGTGTGTGTGTGTGTGTGTGTGTGTGTGTGTGCATGCACATGTGTGCGCGCATGTGTGCGTGCATGAGCGTGCGTGTGTGCGTACTGCGTACACGTGTGTGATGTGCGTGACGTGAATGTGTGTGTGTGTGTAAGGCTGACACTGCATTCCTATAGGAATACAATGACAGGGGGCGGAGACCATGTACTCGATGCAAAGGTGGTATTGGAGGTGTGTGTGTGTGTGTGTGTGTGTGTGTGTGTGTGTGTATTTGCAAAGGCCAAATGCCCCCACAAGTACAGTGGAATTTGATAAAACAGACATTGTGAGGACCCTGTTCCTGGTCCTCACAAGATAAATGGTTGTTGTTTTGGTTTAGAAATAATTGTGCCAAAGAGTGCACAGTTTACAAATATATAACCAAATGGGCTTTTGTTTAATTCAGCACTTTGTGATGTTAGAAGACAATTGTAAATAGCTCTGTGTAGCACTATATTGTAAATGTAAGGGGAAAATCACATTTATGAATTACTCAATTCAAGGCTCATACATATATGTAAGCCCTTCTCTCTGTTTTTACTCACCACCGCTCAATGTTATTTCAGCTCCGGTGGTCAGCTCACCACCGAAAATCCAGACTATGTATGAGCCTTGAGCCTTATTTCAAATATATTATATAAATATATCATTTCTATAGACTGAGTTGTTCAGTAACAGGAGTCTAAATGTATATGTCACAGACACACACACACACACACAAGAAAAATAACAGACACAATATTGTAGCTGGAAAATTATAAATGTGTATATAGGCCTACTCTCTCCTGGTTGGCTGAAATTGGCAACCCACCACTGGCTTGGAGACCTGTTACTGAATAAACACTCTATGGCAAAATATATCTATTTAACACACGTTTGCTTTAACCCAAAAAGTGTAATTCATGTCACTTTTAATTATTTGTAAAAGCATGTAGGGTGTAGGCTACTTTTGACTATTTACGTATCCGAGGAACTTTCACTTGTAGTTGAGTAAAAATTGACCAAGAGTATATTCTAATGGGCTACTTTGACTCAATTACTGGAGTTGAGAGACTGTGTCCGCCATCTGTACACATGGGATGTGATAGGTGGATTCAATTACACTCAGGTATAATTCCATAGATGCGATTGGGTGGTTTCAATCGGTGTCACACCAGGTAGTAGGCTATAATAATAAATCCCCCGCAGATGATCCACTTTGCTCCACTTGTCAGCCGTTGCCACGGTTTCAGCCGTTACACGGAACTCGGTGGCCTATTGGAATGTGTCACCACGGAGGGGCGCCATTTGTACACTACACAGTACGAGTGTAAAAGTAATATAAATCAGGGGTCTTCAACGTGTTTCTGCCTGAGCCCAGCAAGGACCCCCGAGCTGTGAGAGAGATGGAGCACAGACCTCCACTACATATTGCATAACATTGTGTTGTAGATTTAGACAGCTCCATCAGTGTTTGATATGTCAGACTCATCATACAAGACATTTAACTATATAGAAAAGTGTCTATTTGTACGTCTCTAAATGTTTTGATGAATTGAACAAGGTGGACCCTGTTGTAAACAAGTGTAATGCTTAATTGGATCGTCCACTCACAGTTAACAGTCTTTGGATTTTGTGATTGAAATCATGAAATGTACTGTATTTCTGTTAATAAATATTTCAATCAATCAATCAAAAACATGCAAATCCCTTGACTCCTTCAAAATTGCACCTATACGGACGGCTGCAATGCAAAACTGCCCCCCGTAAAACCTGAATCCCCCCACCCACCCCTTCCCCCCTCAGTTTATTTTCCCTTTTTACCTCCTCTATGATAATTTCCTGTTTTGACTATTGTGTCTGTGTGTATATTCGTACATCTCTAAATGTTTTGATTAATTGAAAATGGTGGGCCCTATTGTAAACAAGTGTAATGCTTATGGTGTCGTCCACTCACAGTTAACAGTTTTTTTTGTATTGAGTTGTACTTGAAATGTACTGTAGGCCTAATTCTGCAAACTCTTAATACATCAATCAATCAATGTTCATGTGTATTTACAGACAATTAAACCGATAATACTTATTAGTAAACTTGACCTTTCACTAGTCTGCTCGTCGGCTTGTCTGAGAGAGAGAGAGAGAGAGAGAGAGAGAGAGAGAGAGAGAGAGAGAGAGAGAGAGAGAGAGAGAGAGAGAGAGAGAGAGAGAGAGAGAGAGAGAGAGTGTGATTAAACAGCGTCCCCGTGCGGTCACGCAATTGTCCAGGTCACAGGTGCGTGCGTAACCGGGTGTGTGTGTGTGAGCCCGGCGGCAGCAGAGAGTGAGACCGTAGTAACTAGACAGCAGGCAGTGCACACAGAGGAGCGACATGGCGGCGGTGGACCTGCACCAGCGGCCGGACTGGATCTCCGTTCTCCCCAAAACCTGGAGCTACGGAGTCACCAGGGACGGACGCGTCTTCTTCGTCAAGTAAACGAGCCTTGTAGTCCGTCTAATGAATGAATACATGAACGCAGAGGTTCGTTCAAACAGTGGCTGTATATTAATGTTGTTGTTTGTTTCTGTCTCTTATTTCTTCCCCAGCGAGGAAGCTCAGAGTACAACCTGGCTGCATCCTGTGAGCGGAGAGGCTCTGATCACCGGACACCGCAAAACTCCAGGTGTGTGTGTGTGTGAGACTGTGTGTGTGTGTGTGTGTGTGTGTGTGTGTGTGTGCGCGCGCGTGACTGTGTGAGCGTGTTGTGTGTGTACTCGCGCGCGTATTTGTGTTTAAAAAGTATTTTGAAAATGATATGACACAAACACCTGAAGCAGCGCGAGGACAGTGCATGTCGCGACACCCTGGTTTCTCTTCGTGTGTGTGTGTGTGTGTGTGTGTCATTGTGTGTTGTATGTTTTGCTCACGCGAGTGCGTGCGTGTGTATGTGTGTGGCACTATTCTATAACTTTGACCAGAGAACTTGTGTTATTGACAAATGTTCACTTCAACATTGAGAAGTATCACTATATTGATAATACAAATCTCTTATACGTCTGATATTTTCAAATAATGTTAGGGTTTCAGCTTAATTTGGTTAAAGTGATTTTTTTATTCATTAATTTTGCTCATGGGCACACTGGCTGTATAGCTGCATTTTATTCATTAACACGATTTTGTACTTGATGCAGTGATTTAATTAGAACTCAAGCGGTTTTTATTACAGTTGAGTTCACTACTGCTCTGCCTGGCAGTTTATGGGGTTCCTACCCTGCCACAATTAAGCGCCTTTGCAGTTTCTTGTAATTACTTGAGAGATAGTCAGGGAATGTTATCGGAGTAATGTCAAATCTGTGAATACATTTCTCAGTATTTTCTTCACCAATGTGTTTTGTAAAGGTGTCAAATAGAGCGTCGTTTATAAGAAGAAAAACAACAAAAAAAGTGTTGTAACCTGCCGTTTTTTTCTACTTTCTAATTATTTATTTGGCCCAAAACATTGTGTTTATTGTCATCATTTGTCACGACAAGAGTTGGCTTTGTCCGCGGCGTAAACGTCTTTAAATAAATACTTTCTGAAAAGTCTATGAGGAAAATGAACGGCAATTTCTTTTCTGGGTCTCTCGAGAGGGCGGGACTGCGACGCTCTATATAGTAGTCCAATTCATTTTCAGCAGAAATACTCAGAACTGGTTAAATATCAGGCGGGAGAAAGAAAAAATTGACGCCATGATGACGTCCTCAGTGACGTTCAGGACTATAGGCCAGATCAGATATATATTGAAAAATAGCAGATCTACAAGCTCATAGCGCGCCAACGAGTGGCGCGCTACGAGCTTGTATAGGTCTGCTATTTTTGAAAAACCGAAGAACGACGGACTGACATAGAAACATAGCTTTTTCAGAGAACTGTCAGGATGTAGAAGACTAGAATTGGAATTAGAATCTGATCTCAGGTCAGAATGGATTAAGGGGCACGGTGGCACAGTTGGTAGTGCTGTCGCCTCACAGCTAGAAGGTCCTGGGTTCGATTCCCGCTGGGGACGCTGTGGGCACCGGCGGCGTGTTCCCTCCTCCGCGTCATCAGTGCCCATACCCGAGGCGGGGGTTGGCGATAGGGCCTTTCTGTGTGGAGTTTGCATGTTCTCCCCGTGTCCCCTATAGGGTAGGTACCCTCACAACAAACATGCAGTAATCCTGGTCTCTAAACTACCTCCCCCTGGCCAGCCGGGGCGCCTGATGGAGGGGAAAGGAACTGGTCGGAATAACGTGTCCCTTCCACGCGCTACGTCCGGCTGGGGAAATTCCCCTCTGTCAGGTGAAAAGAAGCAGCTTGGACTCCTCATGCATAGAAGGAGGCATGGGGTCAGTCCGCTGCCCCCCCCCCCCCCCCAGTTTGGCAGAGGAAGTGTAGCGCCCAGGATTAGATAATTGGCACTGTGTGAAAAGAAAACTGGTTTACAAAATCGTGGGATCAAAAATTATAAAGAAAAAATAATGGATTAAGTTGATCTGGCCTCAATCGGACTCTCTCTGATCCATCCAGGGACGTCTTAGCCTTAGTGGGTGACATGACATTTATGTTGGTTGACATCGGGTGATATTCTGGGTCAGATGTGTCCTAGTGACAGTCTTGGTTTGACCTGATCTGCGGCCCCCCAATCGAGACGTCACTATAATTCGTCCAAGTCCTGACCGTGCTTGCTGGGTTGTTTCTGTCTCACAGTATACTCTCTCTCTTTCTCTTCTGCGACTCACACGCCGCGTTGTGAGCTTGTAGATCAGCTATTTTGGGACGATGTAGTCAAAATGAGTCAAAATTATGTCCGGTGTGTGACAGTTTCACGCCTGGTCCAATATTTAGTTATCCCATTTAGGACTGAGGCCGATTCTATAAAAATGACTTCTAAATCATTACAATTTTCACTATCAGTGGTTCTAAATATTTCATGTCAAGGACCCCAAAAATTATATGTAATAGGCTGCCGAGCTTCGTCTGAAAATATGTTGTTTTAGGGACCCCCCCAGAAGCAAAGATTTGGGTTAAAATAGTGTACTCTAAAAGAATATATATTCAAACACATTTTCACAATTTTTCCAAAATAGCAGATCTACAAGCTCGTAGCGCGGCACTCAGTGCCACGCTATGAGCTTGTAGATCTAGACAATGGTGGGGCTAAAGAATGGTTCTGAAGCATGTGTTTACTTTCACCTCTCCCGTTGGAATGAATATACTACTACAACCTGCTCCCGGTCTCCTAAAAAAAATAGGCAAACAACTACTTCACATACTGTATATACATACAGGAAGTAAAAGCCAGTTGGGCCAGTTTGTTTTTATTTTTCCTTCATCAACTAAGATGCTGAACGAGGCTCTGAAACAGCAGTATAACTGTGTGAGGCTATAGATAGACATATCCACATCATGTGTGCAGTTGTGTAACGTTGTGTCTCTCCCTCTGTAAATGTATTTTTTGTTTTGTGTGTGGCTGTATAGCTGGTGGTGAACGCCCAAGACAAAAAAATAAAAGTTTACCTTGACCTTGACCTTGTCCTACATCGTCGCTTCCAGCCATCCCCCGGTTCTCCATACGTCGTTGGTGTGCTTTGCGCTCCCTGCGTCGTTCTTGAGTATACATCCACATATTTCAATGTGGGACGTACGTACGTCCTCTCGATCGATGCCCATGTGTTGGTTCCCACAGCACTATATATACTTTGCTGGCTGGCAGTTCTTGATGCTCTTTGGCTAGTGTCCAGTACTTTCTGGCTCATCCTTGGTATTCCCTCATGCAGGGTTTTGTTGGTAACATGTACTAGTGTACGCTCTTCCTGAGGTCAAGTATACGGCACGCGGCATTCTGGTGTAGCAGAATCCGTCTAGACTCTGAGGCCAACACCTGCAGAAGCCTCTAGACTCTAGAGGCTTCCGCAGGTGTTGGCTTCAGGGCCCAGCATTCGCTGCCATATATAGATAACCGACGACAGATTCCACCATCGCATGGAAGAGGCTGCGTCTGATTTGTCGTGGGAGATTCAGAGTTCCATGAGTTGACCCATGAGCACCAGGTATACTTGAAGTCCTTGACTTCCTTCAGCACAGTTCCTCCCGGGAACACCTTTTTGGTGTTTTTAAAGCATCGTGTTATGCTTTAGCTGTTGGAAAATGGCAGATCTACAAGCTCATAGCGCGGCACCGAGTGCCTTGTAGGTCTGCTATTTTAGAAAAAAATCGTGAAAATTTCGGCACAGATCTTTGAATAATATTATATTCTTTCAGAGCGAACGTTTTTAACTGAAATCTTTGGGGGGGGGGGGGGGGGGGGGTCGGAGGCCAATTACGTATCATTTTTGGGGGTCCTTGAACATGAAATATTGAGAACCACTGATCTAGAATCATAGGTATTTCAGAAAAGAAGACATTTTTTAAATTTCGATGTCAGACCTAAATAATAGTTGCATCCAGTGCCCGTAACGGATATGTTATGGGAAGTGTAACACAGTCAGTGGTTCTCAAAGGGGGGTCTAGGGACCCCCAGATGTCCTTGAGGGGGTTCCAGGGATAGGGGTAGGGATGGGACGATATCAAAATGACATGTCACAAATGTGGCAAAACATAATTTGCGATTAACTATATTATCGCGATAATGAAAATAAGGATGACAATTTGACAATGAATTACAATCTCTGTGGAGCAGTTTTTATCATTCTAAACGATTATGGTCCCATCCCTAAAAAAAGTTAAAAAAACAATACATTTACGAGCTGCGTTCGCGCGTCTTACTTGTTTTTATATATATATATATATATATATATATATATATATATATATATAGCTCTGTTGGTACCAACATGCACTTCAGCAGCATGCTGAAGTCAGCCAGAAAGCTGACGCACACACACATGCACACACGTACACGCATGCACACACACACACACACACACACACACACACACATGCACACTTCCAATCCGGATCAATTTTTAGTGTGATAAAAAAGACCAGCCGACGTAGACAGTTGTTTTATTATCTCTGAATTTGTAGAGAAACCGTATAGAGAAAAAAAAAAAACACATCACTTGGTGTTTTTTCCGGTTCATCAGCGTATAAGAATGTGACGTCGTTCGTTCGTTCGTTTCGCGATGATTGATCACCTGTCATATAGAAACATGATCAGCTTCATTGTAACACGGCCAGTGTTGATGAAAGGAATTGATCATCTCGTAAACGTACAATGTTGATTGATTGATTTCCGTGAGTTAATGATTCCGATTCTCGATTCTGATCCCCTGAGGTGTTAAACATGATTATGATTATGCACTGCTACATGATTATGCACAGCACACACACACAGTCACACACACACACACACACACACACACACACACAAACACACACATTTAACATATTTTTTTGCATTCACGTTTCACAAGAAATTCTTGAACACAAACAATAGTGGATGTGCAAACTTGGGAAAACTCTACAACAAGTGCTTCAGGATACAGATCACGGGTACAGGAAGCATCGCCTTCTACATATATGGCGACTGGCAATTTTTGCAGACACTGAACAGAGTTTTGCCGATGTCTTAGCTCTCGGCACGCACGCACACACCACACACACACACACCACACACCACACACCACACACACACACACACACACATAACTTCCCCTGCACCTAAGGGTTAATTGTGCCCTCTATTGATAATTAAAACAATAAAAGGCATGCCAAATAGACCCACCTGTTAAGAGGATCTGCTCGGAAGGGGTGCATACTTAGTTTAGACTAATCATTGGTTAGACATGGGTTAAGGTTAGGTTTAGGTGTGCTGCCCCTGTGGGAGGTTAGGTTTAGGGTGAGGTTTTGAGATACCGGGTAGGTTGTAGTTGTATAGGACTAATGACTGGTCTAACCAATGACTAGTCTAAACCAAAAACTGTCTAAACTAAGTACTGCACCCGCTCGGAATTACAATTCCGTGCGGTTATAGGGTTAGGGTTTGGGGACAGGCTCGGTAATGGGGCGAGTCGGAACCAACGGATTTGGTCAGAATAATGACGCATATTGTTTACGTATAACTTTTGGGCATGTCCATAACGTACTTGCAATGCCCTTATTATTATGACGTGGATGTTCGATTGCTTTGTTTGTTTTGATTTGTTTCTCTGTTTTACACTGATGTTTTTTTTTTTATGTTTTAAACCTGTAAGGCTGTGAAAGGTTGCACTGTGAATAAAATTGTCTTACTTTCATTCTTGCACGCACGCACCATGCACGCACGCACGCACGCACGCACGCACACACGCACGCACGCACGCACGCACGCAACACAACACGGCCTCTCTCAGGGCAGTGCTCCAGTTTTAACAGTGTGTCCATCTGCTTGTTGTGTTTTTGGACCCACACAGACCTGCCAACGGGATGGGAGGAGGGCTTCACCTTCGAGGGAGCCAGGTGCTTCATCAAGTGAGTGGCAAACACACCCCCCCCCCAATGTCACTATAGCTCATTTTGGGCCGGGAACCCCTTTTGGTGTTGGCATTATGTTATGCTTTTAGCTATTGGAAAATAGCAGATCTACAAGCTCGTAGCGCGCCAATCGGTGGCGCGCTACGAGCTTGTAGGTCTGCTATTTTTTGAAAAATCGAAGAACGACTGACTTTTTCAGAAAACTGTCATTTTCAAACGGACATTTTTAGAATCTGATCTCAGGTCAAAATGGGCTAGAGACCGATGTGTGCAATACTGGGCCTTAGATCAGCCGATCGATTGACCCATTTTGACCTGAGATCAGATTCTAAAAAAAGGTCTTCTACATCCTGACAGTTTTCGGGGAAAAAGCTATGTTTCTATATGTCAGTCGTTCTTCGATTAAATAAAAAATAGCAGACCTACAAGCTCGTAGGGCGCCACTCGGTGGCGCACTATGAGCTTGTAGATCTGCTATTTTCCAATAGCTAAAGCATAACAGGGGAAATGGGTTAACCATGTTTTTGTGGGAATCATTATCTTATAGATCCCCTTATAAAGCCCCTATTTCAGAACTATAGCCGAACGACAATATCGTACAATGTGCCTCGGGAGCTGGAAGATCTTGCAAAATGTTTGATAAAAAAAGTTTTACATTTTTTCCTATGATGGCCACAAAAATCGTTTTCACCGATATACTGGGACTGAGTGAGTAGTGGTGGTTTCTGGACTCTTGGTCTCGGGGTTGTCGAGTATAATGCCATGCAGTCTCTTGAAGTGTCTGAATCGATCCAGTTTTTTTAGGGGGCGGCTGTGGCTCAGGAGGTAGAGCAGGCCGTCCAATGATCACTGGTTCGGCGGTTCGAATCCCGGCTCCTCCTCCTGTCGAAGTGTCCTTGGGCAAGACACTGAACTGTGTCTTGCCTCCAATGAGTTGGTCGGTGTGAGCTTGTGTGAACGTGGGAAGTGAGGACGCTGGCGTCGACTGTTCGCCGCTTCACCTCCCAATGTATGAATGAATGAACCTCCTTTGAGCACTTGGAAAAACGCTATAAAAATTGCAATTCATTATTATTATTATTTTTGCTCTTGGGCCTGGAGTACAGTTGTCCCAATAGCGATGCCAGGACAGTTTATGCATGGGGAAAAACTGCCGATACTGCCGAAAATGCTGGTATACTGTATCGGTATCAGCAAATATGCCATTCCGATACCATGTCATTTAATCACATGATATGTCTTTTACAGTCATGTTCTGAATGCTATTCAGTTGATGTTGCACAACTAACTGCTTTATATTCTTAATACTGTACTATTTACTTTGCTGTTATGAAGGTCTGGAATCGTGGTGACATAGATTTGAATTAATGTCGCCCTGCACTACATTTTGTAAAAAAAACCCAGCCAGCAGCCAAGGCTGAGTGAATTAGGACACGCGCACACACACACACACACACACACATGCACACACACACACACACACACACACACACACACACACACACACACACACACACACACACACACACACACACACACACACACACACACACACACACACACACACACAGTATACGACTATATGTAATCCTTGCCTTCTTGTTATCAGTGTTAAGTTAATATTTAACATTTACAGACTGTTCAAACACAGGCTCTCATTGTGTTTTGCGACTTTAACCCCCGTCGTTCGTTCACACACTTTGACTGCTGTGAGAAAATGCTGCCATTTTTCATTGGTGGATTTTTAAATTGGGTGCTGTGCGTTTTTTAAAGGTGCACAGACGTTCGTTTGCACGCCGACATTGCGACGAGCCCTTTGGTTGCCGCAGTGTTGTTGTTGTTTTTTTTGGCAGCAAATTTAGATTTTACTTTTAGTCATAGGGCTGTATTTTGCGTGTCTTAACGTACCAGGTCTTATTCCCTATAACTTGAGTAAACTAAAGACCTGGAGGCGTGGATCAATGCTCTTTGGCTATTCTGAGTGGCCAAAGAGCATTGATAATAACCCACCTGAGAGCCATTAACGTACCAGGTCTTATTCCCTATAACTTGAGTAAACTAAAGACCTGGAGGCGTGGATCAATGCTCTTTGGCTATTCTGAGTGGCCAAAGAGCATTGATAACCCACCTGAGAGCCATTAATTCACCTGACAAAACTCGTTCAGTCGTGAGGTTTTATATTTAGCACTTTTAATCCATGCGTTCAGCCGATATGGGCCTGATCGTGTTTCCTCATTCTTGTCGTCTCATGGGAAGTTGAAGGTTGAAATCGGAGGGCGTTCGAGAGATGCGGTTACATCCACACGGCAGCTGAACCACGCATTGTGTTTGTGTGTTATGTTTCAGCAGCCTTTTTTGTTTTTGAAGAGCCTGTATAAACAGTAAAATGCACCTGTTTTTGGGCATTTCCTGATGAGAGAAGGAAGGGTTTCTAAACACCTCACCTGATGACATGTTCTCAGCAGGGCCGGATTTACCCTCCCGGGCTAGACAAAATTCCAGGGTCCCCGTATTTGCCTGTATTTTGTTTTAATTTTGCTGTACTTTTGGGGTACCCAGCCCCCCTAAAAGAGAAAGGCAGGCAGGCAGACAACTAGTGGACATTGGCAGGGGTTTCCACAGCTCTCCTACAACACAGCGTCACTGTCTGCAGTGCAGACAGCAGAGCAGAAGCTCTCAATGTTTTTAACCATAATACTAAATATGCAATAACTAAACTAACTTTTTTTAGGGCCCCCCGCCCCCCCAGTCGGGGGGGCCCCCGGGCTGCAGCCCACCCTAGCCCAATGGTAAATCCGCCTATGGCTCTCAGGTGTGTTTCAGTGATGGCATCATTGTCACTGATGGCATAACTCCTATATAACTACACCAGCCAAAGGCGTCTATCTATGCCATACCCAGATCCATCCGATAGAAGAGTTACGACATTGAGGGGGCAGAAACCGAGCACTCGAGCGCTGTTCACGCAGCCTGATGAACTGAGCCAAGCTGGAGTTGGAAATACATTGTTTTCAACGAGGGGCGGCGCAAACGAGAGCTATTTTAAAGCATTTTGTGCAACATGACAACTGTTTTAAAGTATTGTACAGTAACAACTAAACTTAAATGTTTATGTTGTACTATTACTACAAAACAATGGGATTTAAGATCATTAAAGCTGCGCTGTTGCCCTGAGTCCAATGCATTTCTGCCTATACTTCCGGGTCCAGGACTTGGCCCAGTTGGTTGTCAATGCGTAGTCTATGTATGAGAGCATGCCATTGGACTGAAGCCCCATGAAGTGAACACAGTTTGCGTAACTCTGTCTATATCTATAAGGCTCTGGCCATACCTTTTGGCTAGAACCATTTACCATTTATTTAGAAATGTGCAGATACACTGTATAGTGTATACACTTACACTTAGTGTATATCGTTTTGTTTACTGTTGAGAGAGAATTGAGCTAATCATCTGGGGACGCCCCACACATAATTTGGGGACCTCCCTGTAGGTCCCTAGTATATGCACAGGTTTGGGAACCACTGCTTTATAACACACGTCTGTTCGGGGCGCCTGATGGAGGGGAAAGGAACTGGTCGGAATAACGTGTCCCTTCCACGCGCTACGTCCGGCCGGGGAAATTCCCCTCTTGTCAGGTGAAAAGAAGCAGCTTGGACTCCTCATGCATAGAAGGAGGCATGAGGTCAGTCCGCTGCCCCCCCATGCAGGTTGGCAGAGGAAGTGTGTAGCGCCCAGGATTACTTAGATAATTGGCACTGGGTGAAAAGAAAACTGGGTTACAAAATCGTGGGATAAAAAAATTGAAAAGCAGTGGTGGAAAAAGCACTCAATTGTTTTACTTAAGTAAAAGTACTAATACTGCAATTTAGAACCACTTCGTTACAAGTAAAAAAGTACGGAATTGAAAAGTACAAAAGTATCGGCATCAAATTAGTACTCTTATTGCAGAATGACCCACTTCACAAGTTCAAAAAGTCTATTGAAAATAGCCGATCTACAAGCTCACAATGCGTCTCAACGAACGCGACTCATTGTGAGCTTGTAGATTGGCTATTTTCAAATGGCCGAAGGGTTGAAGTGGTTAATGTATGTTTTCTAATCAAAATTAAAATCACCAAAGTAACTAGTAACTAACTTTTTCAAATAATTGTAGTGAAGTAAAATATTTTTTTTAGCTCCGAGATGTAGTGGAGTACAAGTACTGTAAATTGGAAATACTCAAGTAAAGTACAGATACCTCAAAATTGTAAATGTACTTAGTTACTTTCCGCCACTGGTCTGTGGGTTCACAACACTTACAATACTGCTTCTATAGGCCTTAAGATAAGGGTTTGGGTGCTTGCTGACTGTTGACAGTCTTTACATTTAATTTAGTTTTACTCACATTTTTAGTCACCCGGAATGTTTTAGTGTTAGTCTAGTTTCAGTCGACTAAATATCATAAGGTTTTAGTCCGACTAAATCTACAGTCGATTTAGTCGACGACAATGCATTTCGGAGGGCCTACATGCCGTCGTAATGACTTTTTTTAAACCTGCTGAAAATAGCCGATCTGCGAGCTTAGTCGCAACGCGTCGAAGAGCTTGTAGGAATTGCTATTTTCAGCATGCAACCAATTTTGTAAAATTACTTATACTGGATCTCTTGTCCACTATAGTCCCTTCCTAACATTTTAGTCTCGTTTTTATTTCTTGACGAAATTGTCAGTATATTTAGTCTCAGTATTAGTCATCATAGCTTGGTTTTCATTTAGTTTCCATTTAGTTTTTGTCAGTGGAAAAAGGGTAGCCTCGACGGACATTTTTCGTCTTAGTTTTAGTCGACGAAATCAACACGTCTTGGCACAAGACGGCAGCGTGCGACAGAGTATTAATATCTGTCTTTATGAATCAGAATGTGTCAGCTCTTCACTCTGTAGACTCGCTGCTGTACAGTATATGGTTGAGCGTGTTGGTTTGGCAAGCTGCCAGAAGCAGCAGTGATTAACTGAAAGACACTTAATTAGATCTTTACCTTCTGAATCACCGCATCCTCACAGTGCAACAAAAAAAAAACAATAAAAAAAACCCCCACTGTAATTAAGGAAGCTCTTACCAAGCTGCAACTTTCACGGTCGTTACATGAAACTATATGTCTCGGAGCACTTTAACCCTTTTGGTGTTTGAAGCATTATGTTATACTTTAGCTATTGGAAAATAGCAGATCTACAAGCTCATAGCGCGGCACCGAGTGCCGCGCTACGAGCTTGTAGGTCTGCTATTTTCGAAAAATGTGGCGCAAATCTTTGAATACATATTCACGTTTTAACTCAAATCTTTGCTTCTGGGGGGGAGGTCCCTGGAACAATATATTTTCAGATGGGGGTCGACGGCCAAATGCAGATAATTCTTGGGGTCCTTGACATGAAATATTTACATAACGTAGATATATCGTGATTGCAGTTCGTGTCCGAAATTGTGATTTGCTGGATTTGGCTTGATTTTTGACTGGTTTGTTTTATTTGGTTCGCAGGGAAATGCATTTGAATTTGGGGGTCCTTGACTTCGTTTGAGAACCATATAGTGTCAGTGGACAGGGAGGTGTGATGCGCGTGTCGGAGCCATGTTGTGAGCTTGTAGATCGGATATTTTCCATGTGTGACTGACAGTAGAGTACAGTGATGTACAGTAAATAGGTTTTCAATTATAATGAGTCCCGGGATGCAGGGATGGTCTTTTAGAATGAGTCCCAGGGACGACGTTGGGAGTCATATTTTGACATTTTTTACATATTATTGCAGCATTTAACTCCCATTTTCATTTAAAATGGTTATATTCATGTATAGAAAACAGAAGAAGAAATGATTATTATAATATATAATAAAAAAACAGTACTGGCTCAAATGTGGCACAAGTGTGTGTGTGTGTGTGTGTGTGTATGTATATATATATATATATATATATATATATATAGAGTTCTGTCTATATATGGAGCCTGGGCAAGGGCCTTTTGAAGTCAACAGGGCGAACGGTTCTCGAGTTGCGTGACATGTGCGTGCACTTTTATAGATATAGTTAGATGTATAGAGATAGATAGATAGATAGAATCATAATACTGCATTACAATATTCTTTCTATTATAATTAATATATATATATAATTATTTTTATACACCGGGTTTGTTTACATGGCTGCTTAATGTTGGATGAGGCACAACATCGAGCAGCACTGCACATTGTTTTGAGCCAGGTGCTCTGAATCTTTGATTAGATTAGTTAATTGAGTTCAGCAGTTGGCATTGTTCAAAAAAATAACACACTCATGCTGCTGAATTCAGTTGTTGACCAACCGGAATCAATCATTCAACTCTATAAGCCACATATACATAATCACCCTTGTGGAGGAATATAGATTGAGAAGGTGACTGGACGCCTATTTTAATCTTTAGCAAATCTGGCCAGATCTCAGGGACTTGGCTGTGTGTGATCTTGGCCGTGGATCTCGGCTTCAACGGTGTGAATCACCCATCAGCAGATTGTGCTGACGTGGGTCTCTGTGATGGAGAGGGGAAGAGAGGAGGGGGGAGAGGAGGAGAGGGAGGAGAGAGGAGGGGAATTAAACAACTTCAGTGCACTGTGCCTACACATGTGTAGGCACAATGCAAGGAATGAATGCATTCGCCATGTATCCGAAGGAAGTCTTATCCAATCACTTTTAGATTTCTCCAGTTTAATCCTGAGTTTAAATTTTGTTGTGTTCAAGATCTGATTTTAGGCATGTTTAAGCCTCCAGGAAAATCCGTGTTGAGGTTCTTAATCCACTGTTTTTCATAAAAAAACGTCTTTGTCCTAAAACTGTCCAGTTGGGATTGTGTTGAAGTCCAGCGCATTTTAAGAGCTTCAATGGCGTGAGCCATGAAATGTTGCACAAATCTTGTGGTTGTCTTTTTGGCATTGTTAATATTGTATCTGTGTTGTCCCAGCCTAGTAGCTATTGTTTTACCCGTTTCTCCGACATATTGTAAACCACATTTTTCACATGTGATTAAGTAAATGCAGTTTGCTGGTTCTGGCTGTTATTTGTTGTTTAATCTCTAACACGCGTTTTGTGGTTCTATTCTTTTTTACTAATTGTTTGGGTTTGAAGTATTCTGGTCCCTGGCGTGCTGGTGTGTTGATTTATTTTAGCTTGCTGTGTACTAGATAATCTTTAAGGTTTTTTATTTTTTCTGTAGGCCGATATCATTTTATAATATTTTAGAAGATCGTCCGTTCGGTTCTCAAAATTCCTTTTTATTCTGTTGTTGGCTAGTGTGCTCTGTGTTGAATAACTGGTTATGAGGGCCAATTTGGGGCCTGGATCCCGCGAGGAGAGGGGGGAAGGAGGAGAGAGAGGGGGGAAAGAGGAGAGGTGTCACAGTGTGGACTGACAATTTGGTCCGTCCAGGATGGTCTTTAAAGGGGCATTCCACTCATTTTCAACATTTTACTATGCCATTAATATACCTTAGAGCTGCTGTGTGGAAATAATACAAAAAAAGTCCCCCCCCCCCCCCATTCTGTGTTTCCTAGAACTGGAGGTCTGGGGGAAAAAAATCATTAACACCGTGAATCACACGTTAATGATGACAATGAGTGGAATGCCCCTTTAAGTGCTGAGCCAGTAGATCTCAGAGCAGACGTTAATGGGACCAGTCCTCCCAGGTTTGAAGGCTCTTTTAGGGGGTTCAGCTGTATACCCGTGCCAACATTAACCCATTCTGACCTGAGATCAGATTCATACGAGGTTTCCACTGGACGACACACACTGGGTCTGATTAACCCATTCTGACCTGAGATCAGATTCTAAAAATGTCAGTCGTTCTTCGATTTTTCAAAAAATAGCAGACCTACAAGCTCGTAGCGCGCCACCGAGTGGCGCGCTACGAGCTCTTAGATCTGCTATTTTTCAATAGCTATAAAGCACGACATGATGCTAACACCAACATGGGTTCCCGTTCAGAATGGGTTAACCATGTCAAATATGGTTAATTTATTTAAGATACACCATCCCAATAATAGCCACTAGAGGCGACATGGTACACACAAATCCTACCAATGGTCTCCTAAGTGGGCGCCGGCATATTTATAAGCAACACTTTGGGCTAGTTTTTCCTTTAAAGTCACTAAATATCAGTAGTTGTGGATTGCATTTTTTGGGGGGCGGGGGCTTGTTTCTATACAGTGTAGCTGTTTATTTTGGGCTCGCTTCCTGAATGTTGCTTAATCATATCCAGTGGTTTTTACAGACAGTTTATTAATGTCAAGGACCCGCATATTAATTATGTGGTCAATTATTTGCCCACGGACCCCCATACTAGATTTGTAAAAATGTTATTGCTGACCAATTTTTCTTTTGAAAATAGCAGCTATCTACAAGCTATGTCAAAGCTTGTAGATCTGCTATCCTCAAATTGCTGATATACATACATATAAGCAATACATCGGTAGAGCTGATTTCAATGCTACACTAAGTTAGCTTGCGTGTGTTTGCGGCGCCTGTGAGCACGCGTGCAGTGTGTCAGAGAGGGCTTGTTTTCGTAGACCCGGGGCCGCTTGTTTCTCTTCAAGACTTGGCAACACCGGTGCCGGGGCTGGCTTGGACCGGTGCCACTGGCTTGGACCGGTGCCAGTGGGTCGGACCGGGGCCAACATGAAGCGCTATATAAGCCCTCTGAAAGGACAAGAGCATTGTGTGGCATTTAGCCAGCGCTGTGCGATGTTTAAAACGTGTGAACTACGAGCGTATGATCAATTCACTTATATGGGTAAGCCCCGCCCCCTCTCCCACTTAGACACTCCCACTTGGACACTTTCCAGCCGCGGGCTCATTCATTCCAATGTTAAATATCATTGGATTTTACGCGTTAACCCATTCTGACCTGAGATCAGATTCTAAAAAATGTCTTCTATCCATCCTGACAGTTTTCTGAAAAAGCTATGTTTTTCGATTTTTCAAAAATAGCAGACCTACAAGCTCGTAGCGCGCCACTCGGTGGCGCGCTATGAGCTTGTAGATCTGCTATTTTTCAACAGCTAAAGCAAATACCGGTTCTTTTTTTTTCAAGCAGACCGAAATATCTTCCAAATCCAACAACAAGGCCTGCCCTATGCACTGGAAAAATATTGTGCGTGGCATTTCTTTTTTTTTTAAACAATGTTTTGTCATATTATTGGAAAACTATTGGTGGAGAGGTTTGTCTAATACCAGCTGTGATTGGACCATAGCTATAGTAGTAGCCTATAGGTCAATTCTCTGACCACCTCATATCAGTCAGCCATACATACAGACAGACAGGCATCTGATCTTTACCAGCTGGTGCCATTCAGGACTATATAGGGATAATGGAGCTCGTTAATTAGCGTTGATGACGAGCAGCTTGTCGATCAGGCTTATTGAGCCGTGTTCTTATCGAGCATTTTGTTATTATTTCGTGGAAAGACGGGAGACGACGACAAATTCTGAAATGAACCGGCATCTTTTACTAAGGGGTAGTAAGGGCCCTTCGACTTTTCCAACAGACAGAAGGCTTTTTTACGTTATAAAATAATATTGAAGAAACTGCTATTGTGTGAACAGTCACTTGAAAAGCCTTTGTCTTTGCCGGTGCTGGTTTGCAGGCATTAATACACTTTTAGACTGACCATGTTGACAGCTCAAGACCCACCTCTTTACTCTTGCCTTTTTTAGTTGAGTTTTTAAACCTGTTTGTTCCTGTGTGTGTGTGTTCCTATACTCACGCTTATACTGCCTTACCTGTTTTTACTGCCGTTTTTTCTTGTTTGTTTGCTCTTCGCTATTGCTTTTTTATTGTTGTTTTTTTATGCTCTTTGCTATTGCTTTTTTATTGTCGTAAGGCCATATTGCAACTTCATTCTTATCTTCTTTTGCCTTGTAAAGCACTTTGCATTGCATTTTATGACATGAAAGGTCCCATATAAATAAACTTTATTATTATTATTATTATTTGTGCCAGCATGGTTGATTAGATATTATTTCTTGATCAGTTTAAACATGACGTCATGGGCCCAAAGCGTATTGATACCGGGTACTCAATAAGCTTGTTTTTTTCTTTTTCTTTTTGGGTATATCACAATTCGAGCTCCATCCCTATGGAACCCCCTTTGGGTCCCCAGAAAAAAGTATATATCAATCAATTTATCAAATTGGAGGTCCTTGGCTTGAAGAGGTTTTGGCAATCGCTGAACATTTTATTGATGCCAAACACTGTTTCTGTATCAGCATATTTAGTATTGTTACTGCATATTGGTCACGTTCTTTATCGATTGCTGATCAATTTCCTGCGTGGAAAGGGATTAAGGCCTATATTATGTTTTCAACGGTTTTTAAATCTCTCTCTGTCTCTCTCTCTCTCACTCACTCATTCTGCATCTTTTTCTGTTTCCTCTCTCTCTTGAAAGGAAACTATGTATTAATTGGAGAGACAGAGTGTTTGCTTACATCAAACAGGAGACAACCTGTCGATAGACATTTGTTGAATTTAGTGCTTGCACGTTTGTTAGCTCAGGTCGCTTTAACACGCACACGGACACGCACACGCACACGGACACGGACACACACACACACACACACACACACACACACACACACACACACACACACACGCACACTATAGCTAAGCACACTGAATGCAGGACTGTGGATCGATAGTGGGTCTAATTGTGTCTACTCTAAATGGACCGAATGAAGTTTTCTTTTTGATGACTGTGGTGTTGGCTGTCCTGTCTTATACAATAACATACGGTATTCATGCTTGCTGTGGATTCAAATGATTTAACATGACAATTATCGCGCAATTATTTTGCATAATCGTCGTAATTGTTTCCATGTTATGAAAATGTTAGTTATTATTTTTTTGTAGAAATAGCTGATCTACAAGCTCACAATCGCAACATGTTGTGAGCTTGTTGATCGTCTATTTGCACTGTTAATGGGGTTTTTTAACCCATAAAGTAAATTAAATATCCGAATCGGCTCGGAGTGGCAGACGCTCCAAGCAACTGCTGCTGCGCGCTGGAGCCTTTCATCATAACATTTACATTTTAAACGGTGAAAGTAAAAATAGTAAATGCATATATGTTTGGCTTTATTATTATTAAAAAAAAATCTTATGAATCCTGAAATACTTAGTGCCATCAGTGGTGCCCAATATTTCATGTCAAGGACCCCCAACATTATCTGTAATTGGCCGCCGACCCCCATCTGGAAATATGTTGTTCCTGGCAGAGACCCTCCCAGCAGCAAATATTTGAGTTAAAAACATTCGCTCTGAAATAATATATACCGGTATTCGAAGATTTGCGCCACATTTTCACGATTAAAAACAAATAGCAGACCTACAAGCGCTATGAGCTTGTAGATCTTGTAGATATATTTCTTGTAGATAGATTTTTCAAAAATAGCAGGTCTACAAGCTCGTAGCGCGCCACCGAGTGGCGCGCTACGAGCTTGTAGGTCTGCTATTTTCGAAAAATCGAAGAACGACTGACACATAGAAACATAGCTTTTTCAGAAAAACTGTTGGGATGTATAGGAGACATTTTTTTAGAATCTGATCTCAGGTCAGAATGGGTTAAAACACCAAAAGGGGTTCCCGTCCAGAATGGGTTAAGAGCTGCACCAGGTGCTGATAAAGGTGCAGTCATCAGTTACAAAAAGCAGATCAGGCCTCAAGTTGTGTTTGGGTTAATAGAGACATTACTGTACATTTGTCACTCATGCACGCATGCGTGTCTCATAATAACTCTCTCGCACGCACACACACACACACGCACACGCTCTACACACACAGCTGGCACTGAGCCCACCGCAGCGGCTTAAAACCAGAACCTCTCTCTGTTTTTCTCTGGCTGTTTCTCTACGTAAGTCCTTGAACCCCGTTGGGACCGGAAGGACACGGAACACAAAAAAAAAGATTTGCACCACATTTTGACGAAAATAGCAGACCTATACAAGCTCGTAGCTTTACTATGAGCTTATAGATCTGCTGTTTTTAAGTACAACATTACGCTTAACCCATTCTGACCTGAGATCAGATTAAAAAAATGTCTTCTATGTCAGTCGCTCTTCGATTTTTCAAAAATAGCAGACCTATACAAGCTCGTGGCGCGCTATGAGCTTGTAGATCTGCTATTTTCAAAGGATCTTTCTTCATTTTATAGTACATTTAAAAAGTCGTGAAATGGGACATTCTGCATATACTTTTGATACCATTACTTTTCTTTGAGTAAGGCATAGCCAATACGAGGTACAGTAGGCACTACCTAACTATACCTAACTACAATATTATTGAATATTGAAAGGATAGCCCCTTGAGATGCTGCATCTCATTTTAGAGGGGGTCCCGTACACAGGGGAAAACATTACTATACAGTACAGTGTGCAGTTACACAAATAGACAGTAGCACAATAGACAATACAGACAATGTACAGATACAGTTAGCTTGCTCATCCTCTCCCACCCACTCCCCCCATGAGTGGTATAAATGATGACAATATTGACAACTTGTACTTTCATGAACCCTATAATATAATTCAAAAAATGAAACTTTCATATTATTCTCAATTCATTGTGCATAAAAGTGAGGTATTTTAAAACTTTTTTTTGTTTTTATCTGGATGATTATGGCGTACAGCTCATGGAAATAAAAATAATCTCGACAAATTAGAATATTTTACGAGACCACTAAAAAAATGTTTTGTTTTGTTTTTTAAACGAGAAATGTCGACCATCATTCTGAACAGTATATTAATGTATGCAGTGACTTGCAGTCAATACTTGGTCTGGGCAACTTTTGAACACATTATTTCATCAATGGGGCGTGGCATGGAGGTGATCAGCCTTTGTCACTGTCGAGGTGTTATATGGAAGCCCAGGTTTACCTTTTATGACAGCCGTTAATTAATTTGTATTGTTGAGTCTCATGTCTCACACCTTCCTCCTGAACAATACAACCTAGATTCTCTGTGGGGGGTTCAGGTCAGGCCAGTTGGCTGGTCAGTTAAGCACAGTATAACACCACGTTCAGTACACCAGTTACTAGTAGTTTTGCCGTCAAAAGCGTCATGTAATATAATAGCGTCATAATAATCTGTCTGCCTAGTTAGTTCTCATTCAAATCTGTCACAGAGTCTCTTTTGAGTGGTGCAACCACTCCAAGGAACGGCTATGTGTTGGTTAAAGAGCACCAGTATAATGAGTACCAGTAGGGGCGCTGTTGGGGGGAGAGGGATAGTGCAGAGAGAGAGAGAGAGAGAGAGAGAGAGAGAGAGAGAGAGACCATTGATTTTAGTAGCTAGGAATTGTGTTGGTAGCTCCGCGATAGCCGATAGAATCCTGATTTGTGTCTGTAGAGACCGACGAAAAAAGCAGCAACAGGGACGGCTTTCAGCGCCACCTGGTGGTCACCTGGTCAATTTTTTTTTAATTGCATGACGCGTTTCGCCGTGTATATATATATAGGCTTCGCCGGGTGCTTTACATGCAAAAGCACCTACTTACGGCGTTTCGTATAAGCTTTGTTCCCTGGAGGAGTGTGGCAGTCCCTTTCCTTGGAAGGTTTAGCTCTCTTTTTGAAGTCTGTATACTGTATATGCCTGCTAACTATAGACTTGCACCTCCCATGGGGTTTTATTTTGAATGTTTTTTGTGTATATAATAATATATATATACTTGGTTTGTCTCGTCACAGCCTCGCAGGTGTAAAAAGTGGGTGAAAGAAAATATATTTTCATCGTGTTCTTCTGTAAAGGGAACAGGAATGGAGATGGAACGAAGAACAAACACGACGGGATGGGAAACTGGCACACGCGCGCACACATACTGTGTACACATACACACATATTGTACACATACACACGCACACACATACACATACTGTACACCTGCTCTTCAGAGAGAGAAAGCGAGGTCACCCCTGGCTGTCGTCCGTTCTCTGTTCCCGTGGTCCACACAAGTCTATATAACACACATTCTCTGGTTTTTCTTTCTTTCTCTCTCTCTCTCTCTCTCTCTCTGTCTCTCTCTCTATCTCTCTCTCTCTCGCACGCTCACAGTTCCTACTGATGCAGCACTCTGTGATCCATTGTAAATCAGACAGACAGAACTGTGTGTGGAGCAGGACTGTTGACCTCATGGTCGAGAGAGAGAGAGAGAGAGAGAGAGAGAGAGAGAGAGAGAGAGAGAGAGAGAGAGAGAGAGATTTTTTTGTAAATTATAGCCCTAATTTGTCTATACTTCTATGTCACACAAAAGTACCAGATTCAGTCATCCTGGTCTCTAAACTGCCTCCCCCTGGCCAGCCGGGGCGCCTGATGGAGGGGAAAGGAACTTGTCGGAATAACTGTGTTCCTTCCATACGCGCTACAATCCGGCCGGGGAAACTCTCCCCTGTCAGGTGAAAAGAAGCAGCCTGGGCTCCTCATGCATAGAAGGAAGCATGAGGTCAGTCACCCAGGGTTGCATTTTTTTCACCCATTACACTGGGTGAAAAAAATGGGTTGCAAAATCGTGGGGGAAATAAAAAAAAAATATATATTATTGTTATTTACTATTCCACAATCCTCGAATGCTATATATATATATAGTCTGGAACTACACCTCCCGAAATCGGAGTAATCTGTTTGTCATTACCGTTCACGGAAGTATATTTTAAAATATCTTTAGTGCTTTTTTTTATATTTCCATTTCTGCTCAGCAGCAAGCTATATATATACTTAGATGATTTCTATTTATATTAGGATAAATTAGCGGGACTGTGAAGATGAAACGGAAGTTTAATCTTTACAGTCATCTTTTCATCTTTACTTTATATTTTACTCGTGATATAGAGCTTCTGTTGCTCCAGACTGTATGATGGAAGCATTTGGAAATTGTGAGAGGCAACGAGTCTGGCAACGGTAGACTAGGCGTTAATTCACGAAATTACACAAAAAGTTAAAATATGGAGATAAGAAGTTTCTACATGGTAAAGTAGGGTATTAATAGTTGGTTGTTGTAAAAAAAGAGGAATTTTTTGAAAAAAATAGCCCTAGGAACAGATTCCTTAGGGTTATAGGAATCAGTGTCAATCTGCTGGGATGCTGTGCAGCTGTGTGAGCACTCGGCGCGCATCATGTTAAAATGTCCAGGAAAAACCAAACACGCATATTACATCTGTTCCACTTGTTCTCTGACCTCGACTCATCAAAGCAGAATGAATGTGAATGTGTCACTCTGTGAATTGAACGACAGATTGAGAGAGAGAGATGCCAGATGACGCGTGCGTGCGTGCGTGCGTGCGTGCGTGCGTGCGTGCGTGCGTGCGTGCGTGCGTGCGTGCGTGCGTGCCACACTATACTAATGAGAGTCAATATAGCGGAGTGAAAGTTAGTTAGATTTGACCAGTTTTTATAGGTTGTAGATTACTTTTTAAGATAAAAAACAAATAAAGATCATTTCACTGTTATTTATCCCCAAAAAATCACGTGGGGACCACCGGGTCGATAGAGAGCCGTTTCTCTGTTTCGTATTCGTCTGTGTTGTTGTATAGACTCGTGGAGTTATGACGTGGAAACCCCGCGCAGCTGGGCTTTAATTAACGTTGAGCGCATTTTGCACTTGCGGAAGTATATAGACGGCTCTTCCGGGTGCTTCAAAACGCCACTGAGCAACTTCCACTGAAATTAAAACTCTTTCAGCGCCACCTGGTGGTCACCAGTTTAGGCTTTGGTTGCCAATTCGCCCGTTATAAAAAAATAAATAAAATGTAATTCTATTATGCATGTAATGTGCATGATGTCATCACCTGTACACCAGATTAGAGGAAGTTTCAAAATATGGATTTTCTTTTCAAAATAACTCGTCTTAACGACCGTGGCAATCGGTGCATAATTGGATTCAGCTCGTCTTAACGTTATGCCACTTAATATCGGGGGGGGGGGGGGGGGGGGCTGGGCTATCGCTTCGGTTCAGTCTCTATCCTTTTAATACTCTATGGTTTGCGCCCTACTGGTTTTCACTCACCAGTGAGGAGCCCCCACCGGGAGGGAGGATAGATGGATGCACTGTTGTGAGTGACATGTCCCAACTGTTCATATGTGATATGTTATATTATAGACACTCATTACTGCTGACTTCTGATCACTTTGTGTACCAGGACGGTTGGTTGGTACTGCTGACTGTAGACCGGAGTTCTGTTTCCTTTTCTCTGCGAGGACGGCACACACACGCACACGCACACACACACATATAGGCTATACCTCAGCTGTCACTGAAGGCCAAGGAGAAGCAGGGGGTTATCTATCGACTGGCCGGCTATAATGTCTGTAGGCAAGTTATTCCACAGCCTGGGGGGCAGCCTGGGGAGACCGCCGCAAAGGCCCCGGTCACACTTAGTTCTTTTTATTTTTGTTTTGGTCACTATAGATCTTTCAGCTTCAGCTGGTCGGCCGACCTCAAAGCTCTATAGTCTAGGTGGAAATGAGATCTGCCAAGGGACGAGGGTGCTATTAATTAACCCAGTTAGAATTTTTAAAAGCATCCATTGAAATCTTCACCCATTCTGGGCGGCTATTGTAAAAAATAGCAGATCTGCAAGCTCATTTTTTCCAGAAAACTAACGTCATGTTTTTCCTGAAAGAAATCGTCCTGAAAAAAAAAAAAAAAAAAATACTGAAAATAGCTGAGCTTGTAGGTTATAGTAGATAGGCTATTTTCACTATTAACCCATTAAGACCTGCAGGTTGATTCTGCAAATGCCTTCTATAAATCCGTAGTTCTCAAACCTTTTCGTGCCAAGGACTCCCCAAAGTGATTATGTACAGACCCCCCATCTGAAAATGGCTTGTGCCCGAGAGCGAGACCCCCTGAAGAGAACATTTTTGTGTTGTGAAAATTCCAAATCATTCAAAATGTCCAAAAAAAAATTGATAAAAAAAAAAAAAAAAAATGTCAAAAAAGCTTGCTCGGCGCATAAAGTGACACACTGTGTGCACTTGTAGATCTGCTGTGTTCGAATAGCCAATGCTAAAATCGGAAATAACACAAATTCTTTCCCGCTTTGAATGGGTTAAAATATGGTATTTTTGTACGTTTTGGGTGTCAAGGAGACACCAAATGTATCAATTTCTCGTCTCAAAGCTATATAGTATGTTTGGGAACCACCAGATATGAGTGTGTGATGTCTGATGTTTCAATGGTAACAGTTGATGAAAGTGGAGTGTCTTTCATTACAAGTGACGCACAGCCTCTGCTCTGTGGGAGGAGGGAGACCTCTGCTGGCGGCTGTGGGGAGTTACACTATTACACTGGGGGAATTACACTTGGAAGTGTGTGTGTGTGTGTGTGTGTGCGCAAGAAGCTCTGATCAATCAGTTTGTATGTATTTGTATATAATCTATGATATGCCCAAAATGGGGATCTTTTTTTTTTTTAAACAAAAAAAATACATTCAACTTTTTAGAATTCATATAAAAACTAGATATGTTTATAGTTTTTTGTCCATACATGATACGGGAGTGTGCATTTTTGTGTGTGTGCACATGCATGCGTTCATATACAGACCACTTAAGTAATTGTAATGTTGACAAAGATCTTTTAGACATGTTTAATGAGAGAGAGAGAGAGAGAGAGAGAGAGAGAGAGAGATGTTCATATGTTCCCCACTTACCTTTTATATTAGTGTAAGTGGGGCACATAGGACACTGGGGACATATATACACTATATAAATATAAAAAATAAAACTGTGTGCGTGTGTGGGCGCGTGTGTGCGCAAGTTACTGCTGTCGACATCTTGAACCTGTCTTTCCTATGAAATATTGTCCAGTATGTGGTCAAATGTCTCTCTTGGATTCAGACCAAAATGTATCCAATTTTATCGGCTCATTTTAATATGCTTAGGTATTATAGTGGTATAAATATACAAGCCCCAAGCTATTACTGTAAGTTTTGCAGACGGCGGACACACACACGCGCACACACACACACACACACACACACACACACACACACACACACACACACACACACACACACACACACACACACAGCGCTTCTAACCATTATGTTGAGTCAGAGTCGGTATCCTGCAGTGGTTCTCAAACGTTTTTAAAGTGGTTAACGTGATTGTGACCATTTTGGGCGGGGACCCCCTTTTGGTGTTTTAAGCATTCTGTTGTACTTTAGCTATTGAAAAACAGCAGGTCTTGCGAGCTGAACTCGTAGGTCTGCTATTTTTGAAAAAAATCTTGAAAATGTGGCGCAGATCTTTGAATATATATTCTTTCAGAGCGAACGTTTTTAACTCAAATCTTTGCTTCTGGGGGGCGGGGGGGGGGGTCCCTGGAACAACATATTTTTAGATTGGGAGGGGGGGGGGGGGGGTCCGTGGCCAAATACAGATAAATCTGGGGGTCCTTGACATGAAAAAAGGTTGAGCACCACTGACATAGAAACATATAGGTTTATCAGAACACTGTCAGGATTTAGAAGGCATTTGTAGAATTTGCTGAAAAGTAGAAAAGTTGCTGGATGGGGACCCCCTGGAAATCTTAGAGAACTACGGGTTTTAAACAACACTATATCTTGCGCCACCACCTTTAGCCAAATAGTTCACGATCTACAAGCCCACAACATGTCGATGTAGATCGGCTATAGTTTAAATATTAAAAAAATGTTTTTCAAAGATATTAAAATATTGCAAAGAAGTCTATAGGGGTAAAGGGTAAGGCGCACCCTAGCCCATTCTGACCTGAGATCAGATTCATACGAGGTTTCCACTGGACACACACTGGTCTGATTAACCCATTCTGACCTGAGATCAGATTCTAAAAATGTCAGTCGATTTTTCAAAAATAGCAGACCTACAAGCTCGTAGCGCGCCACTCGGTGGCGCGCTATGAGCTTGTAGATCTGCTGTTTTTCAATAGCTAAAGCATAACATGATGCTAACACCCAAAATGGGTTCCCGTTCAGAATGGGCTAGATAGGGTCATTAGTTAGCCTTTTCTCATAGACCTCACCTGGTTGCTTCTTTTTCCCCTAGCAAAAGTCGTGGGACTTGAAGTGTAGTGTGTGTAGCAACTTGGCTATAGCCGTTTCAACACCAACAAAAACAAGTTAATAATAATAATAATTTCAGTTTGGTTGTAATTCCAGGTGGCTAAAATGTGACTAAATGAGAACTATTCAAGAGACTATGACTTAAACTAAAATCTAAATTTGCTGCCAAAAACAACACTGGTCCTCTCCCCGTCTATATAGCCTGGTGGAGTTTTGGTAGGCGCCCAAAACTTCCCTGTCTATACCAAAAGAAAAACAATAATAATTGTTTTGTTGTGTAAAGTCGAGACAACGTTACATTCAATGTCTTTTACTACAATCTTGGTCAGCTGTGTTGGTCACTCTGTCCCATAGCATCTAGCCGGCTGTGATGACAGGGTCGAGCCAGCAGAGGTCGCCACACCATCATTGCCTTGGCAGAATGCAGTCACTGCTTCCATGTGGACATCTCAGGATTCAGTTTAGTTTATTTTTTATTATTTGCACATCTGTTCGACTCTTCCAAACGTTGCCCAGCAGAGATTTTAGTGACGCATGCTTAAAGGGGCATTCCACTCATTTTCAACAATTTTACTATGTCATTAATATACCTTAGAGCTGTTGTGTGGAAATAAGAAAAAAAAAGTCCCCCCATTCTGTGTTTCCTATACAACTGGATCGAGGTCTGTTAAAAAAAACATGGTGAATCACATCTTGATGACATCATCAAGATGTGATTCACCATGTCAATGACTGCCTGGAGCGCAGACGGAATACATCATTTGTAATAATAATGGGTGAATTAGAGGTCAGAGGTCAAAAGTCAGAACACGGACGTTGTTCGGCACGAGGAGACGTACGTGTGTATCAACGTTTTATTTCTGACGGTCACACGGTTCATGAGCTATATATATATATATATATATGTCTGTTCAAAGTTAGCATTTTCAATTGAGTTCTAGAGAGCGCCACCCTTTTGGTCAATGGTCGTGCAGGTTTTGCGTCCTCGACGTTTGGCACCTAGCCCTCTATACCCGTCTACCATATTGTCTACCAAGTTTTGCGAACTGCTATTTTTGGCGAAAAAAATCACACCTGTGTGAAGTGAGCGCTGCACCTATACCGTGTGGCGGTCCGCGTGGGGTCCCGGCAACATCGAGACCCCCGCGGGAACGCGCCCAGGTTTTGACGAGCCTTATTCCCGCGTCCGAAACGGTCAAGAAGTGCACAGAGTTGCGGTGTTGCAGCTTTCCGTGCTCACGTACAGTACACATACATACTCAGTGATCTAAATAGGTTTTCAATGTAATGAGTCCCGGGATGCAGGGATGGTCTTTTTAGAAATGAGTCCCGGGATGCAGGGATGGTCTTTTAGAAATGAGTCCCAGGATGCAGGGATGGTCTTTTTAAAAAGGAGTCCCAGGATGCAGGGATGGTCTTTTAGAAATGAGTCCCAGGATGCAGGGATGGTCTTTTTAGAAATGAGTCCCAGGGATGCAGGGATGGTCTTTTTAGAAATGAGTCCCAGGATGCAGGGATGGTCTTTTTTAGAAATGAGTCCCGGGATGCAGGGATGGTCTTTTTTAGAAATGAGTCCCAGGATGCAGGGATGGTCTTTTTTTAGAAATGAGTCCAGGGATGCAGGGATGGTCTTTTTAGAAATGAGTCCCAGGGATGCAGGGATGGTCTTTTTAGAAATGAGTCCCGGGATGCAGGGATGGTCTTTTTAGAAATGAGTCCCAGGATGCAGGGATGGTCTTTTTTTAGAAATGAGTCCCAGGATGCAGGGATGGTCTTTTAGAAATGAGTCCCAGGATGCAGGGATGGTCTTTTAGAAATGAGTCCCAGGATGCAGGGGATGGTCTTTTAGAAATGAGTCCCAGGGTGCAGGGATGGTCTTTTAGAAATGAGTCCCAGGATGCAGGGGATGGTCTTTTTAGAAATGAGTCCCTGGATGCAGGGATGGTCTTTTTAGAAATGAGTCCCAGGATGCAGGTCTGCTATTTTTTTTTAATCGACTGACATAGTAACATGGCTTTTTCAGAAAACTGTCATTTTCAAACAGGCATTTTTAGAATCTGATCTCAGGTCAGAATGGGTTTTAATCTCTGCATATATATAGCTGCGTAATGGAGCGGAGGCACCGCTCAAAACACAGACGGATACAATAAAAGAACCAAAAGTCCCCTTTCGGGCTTGGTCCCTTAATAATGATTACAACAACATGCCCCCCCCCGGGCCCTCACATTATTATGAGGGCAGTATGAGTCACCAGAACCAAGGATGGGTGTTTTCAATGCATCTATCATGGTTAAAACGTTTGAAGTGACAATGGGTTTTTTGTCTAGGAAGGGGGGGGGGGGGGGTGGTCTGATACAATTAATATCAAATATCTAAATACTGATCCAAGCATCTTACAAACAGCTGAGTGGATGAGTAACATGAACTCAAACACGTTTGAAATATTTGATATCTTCGTAATTGTATCACTTCCTCCAGACGTGAACAGTGGCAACATTTAGTCGAAGTGCATGACCCACATGGGGGATTTCCACTGGTCACTCACTGTGTGTGTGTGTGTGCGTGCGTGTGCGCGTGCGCGCGCTCAAACCTTTGAACACATTTAAAAGAGGTATAGCTCTACAAGCTCTTGGCGTCATGGCACAAAGTGACACTGTGCGCTTGTAGATCTGCTAATTTTTTTATTAGCCAAAGCATAACATATTATGGACAAAGTGGTTAAAATTATTATGACACTATATTAGCTGTAGAAAAAAATCAACAGAAGGATCCGGGCACTCGAGAGTAAAAAAAAAGGAGGAATAGCGTTTATTTAATTAAAAGGCAACTGCCGACACGTTTCGACCATGAAAGGGTGAGACATGATATTTCTTTGCCCTGATGAAGACCTTTCATGGTTGAAACAGTGGTTGGCAGTTTACCATAATTAAATAAAGGCTATTCCTCTTTTTTTTGAGTGCCTGGATAATCTGTTGGTTTTTTTTCTATGTCTTGATCCCGTTTGATCCGTGTAATCACATTTTTTTTGTTGCTATAGTCATGTTTTTTTTTTAATCTCCTGTGAGCACTGAGCACCTGGTCACTGTACTGTATAGTTTGTACAATGTAGGCTACTGTACATCTGGTGTTCTCTGCCGCAAGGTACTCCTCCCCAGAATATGATTGCTTGGGGGTTTAAGTGGTGTTGAACTGCATGCTGTTGACAAACTGAATGTCTCTGGTGAGAATCAATGAAGGTCTTATCTCATCTCTCTCTCTCTCTCTCTCTCTCTCTCTCTCTCTCTCTCTCTCTCTCTCTCTCTCTCTCTCTCTCTCCCCCCATCCCCTCCTCCACTCTCTCCCAGCCAGTCATTGATGACCCAGTTGTGGTTGTATTTATTTTTTCTCTCCTCACAAAAGGCCTCAGGCAGACTTTTTTAACTAGAACATCCCTGTACTCATCATTACCATGTCAATGGACGGTCTGTCTGTCTGTCTGTCTGTCTGTCTGTCTGTCTGTCTGTCTGTCTGTCTGTCTGTCTGTCTCTCTCTCTCTCTGTCGCGTGACAATGAGATCAATAAGGATGACCGCCCCAAGGAGAGCACACACACACACACACACACACACACACACACACACACACACACACACACACACACACACACACAGGACACTTAGGACAGATGACCTCACCCCACAGTGATGCATCCTCCTCTGTCTTCAGAACTAGGTCTCTCTCTCTCTCTCTCTCTCTCTCTCTCTCTCTCTCTCTCTCTCTCTCTCTCTCTACCACACCAATGACATCTTAAGGCCAAAACAGACAAGCACATTTTTGGGATCCAGAGAAAGTTCAGAGAAAGTTTTACAGAGGACTATATAACGTGTTTTATAGTTCAACTTCTGCCGTCAGTTGGACTCAGTGCTGTTTGTACCCGCCTGTATATGGATCTGTAAGTACTGTACACTCTCAGAGCTAATTCCACTCTGATGATACTCATTGTATATTGATCAGCTATTTTCACTATATGTATGTGTGAACCGGGTCAAACTGAATCAGGATGTGGGGTCCCCAGTTCAAATATGATTATTCTGGTGGGTCCCCAGTTCAAATGTGATTATTCTGGTGGGTCCCCAGTTCAAATGTGATTATTTTGGGGGGTCCCCAGTTCAAATGTGATTATTTTGTGGGGTCCCCAGTTCAAATATGATTATTTTGTGGGGTCCCCAGTTCAAATATGATTATTTTGTGGGGTCCCCAGTTCAAATGTGATTATTTTGTGGGGTCCCCAGTTCAAATAGGATTATTTTGTAGGGTCCCCAGTTCAAATATGGTTATTTTGTGGGGTCCCCAGTTCAAATATGATTATTTTGGGGGGTCCCCAGTTCAAATAGGATTATTTTGGGGGGTCCCCAGTTCAAATAGGATTATTTTGGGGGGTCTCCAGTTCAAATATGATTATTTTGGGGGGTCTCCAGTTCAAATATGATTATTTTGGGGGGTCCCCAGTTCAAATGTGATTATTTTGTGGGGTCCCCAGTTCAAATGTGATTATTTTGGGGGGTCTCCAGTTCAAATATGATTATTTTGGGGGGTCCCCAGTTCAAATGTGATTATTTTGTGGGGTCCCCAGTTCAAATATGATTATTTTGGGGGGTCCCCAGTTCAAATGTGATTATTTTGTGGGGTCCCCAGTTCAAATATGATTATATTGTGGGGTCCCCAGTTCAAATATGATTATATTGGGGGGTCCCCATGCAGTTCAAATATGATTATTTTGGGGGGTCTCCAGTTCAAATATGATTATATTGGGGGGGTCTCCAGTTCAAATATGATTATTTTGTGGGGTCCCCAGTTCAAATATGATTATTTTGGGGGGTCTCCAGTTCAAATATGATTATTTTGGGGGGTCCCCAGTTCAAATATGATTATATTGTGGGGTCCCCAGTTCAAATGTGATTATTTTGGGGGGTCCCCAGTTCAAATATGATTATTTTGTGTGGTCCCCAGTTCAAATATGATTATTTTGGGGGGTCCCCAGTTCAAATAGGATTATTTTGGGGGGTCCCCAGTTCAAATGTGATTATTTTGGGGGGTCCCCAGTTCAAATATGATTATTTTGGGGGGTCACAACCTAAAAAGATTGAGAAGAAGCACTGTACTAGAGCGTCGCAGTCCCGCCCCCCCTCGAGAGACCCGGAAAATAATACCCGGTTAATTTTCCTCATAGACTTTTCAAAAAGTATTTATTTAAAGACGTTTACGCCGCAGACAAAGCCAACTCTTGTCGTGACAAATCTTTTTTTTTTTCTTCTTTGTAATTATTTGTTTGGTCCAAAATATTGTGTTGGCTTCGTACGACGCTTAAAAGGTCTAAATACTTTTTGAAATGTCTATGGGGAAAATGCATTGGAGATTATTTCCTGGGCCTGGCGTCGTCATGAAAGGGGCAACACTATATCATGCTACAGAAGGCTGCGTATACAGTGTTGAAAGCTTTTTCCACTGATGTGTCGACCATGGGTTACTAATATCATGTAGTAGTTTCCAAACAGAGTTTGCTGATGACATTAATGGTAAATAATTACCTTAATCTTGTTGTTCTATCCTAGACAACAGGAAGTTACTTTCTTTCATGGCATCTTGCATAATTCACGTCATCACACTCGGTGTGCGTGTTGTCTCCTGCGTTCATTGTAAACCTAAAGTGCATCCTGGCTTGTTTTCATAGTGTTTACCTGAAGCAGTTAGTGCCGGTATGAATTATTCACACACTAATGATCCAAACATCCTGTGTTTTTGATTCATGGACACTTCACCCTTTCTGTAAAAAGATATGTTAATGACGTTTAGAAGATTTAGAACACTTTCCTGGGGGTCTTTATGTGTGTAATATGTGGTTTTTAGATATTTTAGATTTTAGCAGTGAGCCCTGCAGTGTCTCTGATGTCATCGACACTGGGCTCACTTACTTCCAAACGTCATTAACATACCGGTATATTCTTTTTGCAAAAAAAGGGTGAAGTTTCCCTTTAATGCTGCACGTGTCTACATGTGTTCTTATCAGAGACCCAGCACTTATCGTTGCTCTTGTGTCATAACCATGCATGTCCAAAGCAATTCGGTGTTCATTCTTTTTAATTGCCAGGTAGCCATTATTTAATTTAATCTCCCGCCACAGTGTTTTTTTTTTTGTCTTATTTTGTCGACCCAGGATTCTAAAACATTGTTTAGTTATGGGCCGTTGCATATATACGTAGGTGGTTTTGACCAAAAAAAAACGCAATCTACAAGCTTGTAGATCTTAGCCCGTATAGGACTTGACCTAGTCTTGACGAATACTGGACAACTCACCCCGGTGCTTGCCCGTTTTTCCTCACGGAATTTTCACCAGTGAGGGGGATAACTTTGTAATATGATTTTGGCTGTTTGTATTCTTTTTGGAAAAATATAAAAAGATACTCCTGTGGAAAGGCTATATTATTTTACTTATATTGACCCTATAAACAATTTAGTATTATTTAGTTGGCCAATATGTAAGGTTTTGCACACTCAAATGGTGTACCTCGTCAGATAATCCCAACATATCCTACAACAGCTTCTGTGAACAGACTTCACTGTAGTAGCTTTATTTGTACTTAGGCTGTCTGCTGTCATGAAAGTTTATAGCTAGAGAAATTCAAAGTCCAGCCGTCTTGCTGTCCAGCCTCTCCCACCAACCCCTCACTGGGGAAAGTTCTGTGAGGAAAACAGAAACGGGGTGAGTTGTCTTGTTATACCGTCTTGACAACCTTGCAGGCTTATGGGAAAAGGCTATTAGGGTAAAATGACATGGAGATGTAATGTATCCGTCTACAAAACATAAACACTAGAACTATGGAGATGATGTTTCTGGCCTGACGGCTAACTATTGTGTGTCTCTTCTGCTGTCTGTTGGACGGAAAACCACAGGCCAATGGATCCTCAATGTCTAGCTCAGTGGCTTTGTAGATGATGTGTGTTATAGTGCTGCCAACGAATAGTCCATATTCGAATGAATATTCAAATGTAAAAAATAAATAAAATAATCGTCAAATATTTAAAATTAAGATTCAAAATTAAAAAAAAAATAACAAAAGAGCTGTGTGAGTTCTGTCGAGACTCGTGTGCCACGTGAACTAAAACATTTTACAAAAATGTGGCTATTAAGATAATTATGAATCATTCATTTGCGAGACTCAAGGAGAGTCCATACAGGACCGGACCATATAGATAAAGAAAGAGAACGTTTTACAGCATATTATTCATATCATATTCATATTAAAATCATACTCATCATACACACTGTTTCAAAAAAAGGAATATTCGAATATCATTTTTTGGGACCAATTCTGGCAGCACTATAATGTGTGTTGGTCATCAGGAACAGTGGGCTCAGTTTGTAGATCTGCCCAGTCACAGTGATGTGGGTTTGTAGATCTGCCCAGTCACAGTGATGTGGGTTTGTAGATCGGTGGCGCGGTGATTGATTTCAGCTTCCCGGTATAGCCTGAGGAGGGGCATGTGACTTTAACTTCCCCCATCGATTGGCCCGTTTTCCTATATACACGCCATGGGGGGGGGGGGGGGGGGTGGCTGAATGAGGCCATTCCCCCTGTTGACCTTTGACCTTTAGCAAGTCTAGGAGTATACTATACTGTACTTTTTAATGTGGTCACTTATTCACAACTCCACTGCAGAGTGACTGACCGCAGACACAGCTGTGTCTGTCACTTCAACCCTATATACACAAACGGCAGCCGTGTTATATTTGTGTACAGCGGTGGTCAAAGTATATTACATTATATACTTGCATTTTAATCTTCTTTTTATTATTCTTTTTGAACCTTAACCCATTCTGAACGGGAACCCGTTTTGGTGTCAGCATCATGTTTTGCTTTAGCTATTGAAAAATAGCAGACCATACAAGCTCTTAGCGCGCCACCGAGTGGCGCGCTAAGAGCTTGTAGGTCTGCTATTTTTGAAAAATCAAAGAACGACTGACATTTTTAGAATCTGATCTCAGGTCAGAATGGGTTAATCAGACCAGTGTGTGTCCAGTGGAAACCTCGTATGAATCTGATCTCGGGTCAGAATGGGTTAAGAGGAAATCGGCCTGCGGGGCCCATGGCGGGTTTCCTATAAGCTCTTTAACCCGTTCTGAACGGGAACCCATTTTGGTGTTATAGCATCATGTCATGCTTTAGCTATTGAAAAAATATCAGATTCTGCTATTTTTGAAAAATCGAAGAACGACTGACAATTTTTTAGAATCTGATCTCAGGGCAGAATGGGTTATAACTACCTCCCCCTGGCCAGCCAGGGCGCCTGATGGAGGGGAAAGGGACTGGTCGGAATAACGTGTCCCTTCCACGCGCTATACGTCCGGCTGGGGAAATTCCCCTCGGTCAGGTGAAAAGAAGCAGCCTGGACTCCTCATGCATAGAAGGAGGCATGAGGTCAGTCCGCTGCCCCCTCCAGGTTGGCAGAGGAAGTGTAGCGCCCAGGATTACATTAGATAATTGGCACTGGGTGAAAAGAAAACTGGGTTACAAAATCGTGGGATAAAAATGTGTTAATATGATGGGTTATAATCAGACCAGTGTGTGTGTCCAGTGGAAACCTCGTATGAATCTGATCTCAGGTCAGAATGGGTTATAATCAGACCAGTGTGTGTGTGTCCAGTGGAAACCTCATATGAATCTGATCTCAGGTCAGAATGGGTTAAAAAAGCACCAGCGTTGTGTACGGCACATTCTGTTTACTATAACATCGTGGTCTAATATCATGGATTTGCACTTTATTGACGTGGTGACTTAATAACTACAAGTGGCGACAGGCCCACTGTTGGTTCATTGTGTGGTTGTGTGTGTGTGTGTGTGTGTGCGTGTGCGTGTGTGTGTGTGTGTGTGTGTGTGGGTGTGTGTGTGTGCGTGCGCGCGCCTGTCAGCTGATGACGATTCCTCTTCAGTGCAGAGATCAGAAAAAAGCAGAACCCAGTGAGTCAGTTCTCATCTGTCTCTGGTTTCAGTTCATCATGTGAAACACATTGTATATATCGAATCCTTCTTACTGTAACTATTGACGCTCATAGTTCATCATTTTAGCATTACGTTTCCCCTCGTGTGCTCTCTATAGTCTATAGGTCACTTAACCCATTCTGACCTGAGATCAGATTCATACGAGGTTTCCGCACTGGACACACACTGGGTCTGATGAACCCATTCTGACCTGAGATCAGATTCATACGAGGTTTCCACTGGACACACACTGGGTCTGATGAACCCATTCTGACCTGAGATCAGATTCTTAAAAATGTCAGTCGTTCTTCGATTTTTCAAAAATAGCAGATCTACAAGCTCATAGCGCGCCACCGAGTGGCGCGCTATGAGCTTGTAGATCTGCTATTTTTCAATAGCTAAAGCATGACATAGTGCTAACACCAAAATGGGTTCCCGTTCAGAATGGGTTAATGTGGCCCTCAGGTTAACGTCAGAATACTGATATGGTATTGGTTTCAGCTGTTTACAATTCCACAACGTGCACAAGTTGCAAACATGACCTGCTGTGTTACTACATTAGTAGCTCATTGCTCAACACAAGTATATATAATTAAATTCCAATTCAATAATAGCAAAAGATAGGTTTAAAAAAAAAAGTTTCAATTTAAATATAGCAAAAAAAACAGCCGATCTGCAAGCTCAAAGCGTGTCGCAGCGCGACACGCTTTGAGCTTGCAGATCGGCTATTTTTGCTACGACAGTAATATACCGTAATGGCCCTAGGGAGTGAGTGTGGAAATATAGTGGCTCTCTCCATCGTCAAAGTTGCCCTTGCCCTTGGTCTATAGGCCTAGAATGATCTCCCCCACATTCACCCCCAGCTCCATATATGGAGATCTAGGGGTGAATGTCAGAGTCAGACAGGGTCAGAACCACAGTGTGATGTCAGAACAAGCCAGCTCCATATATATATATATAATGGCCCTGTGCGGAGCCCCGGGCAGATCGAGGCCTTTTGTGCTGTTTCCGGACAACCGTGTGTCCGACCGACCCGACACCACCGGGCACTGCACTCCCTGTGGCGTTGTGTGGGGGCCGCGTGTGTCGAATTTGAAGTCGGCGCAGGGCGAACGGTTCTCGAGTTACACGTGGATTAAAGATTACAGACATACTGTACAGTGACGTGGCACATTCATAGATAGCTTATTAGTCATATATCTGCCCCGTGCAACTTTTGTTTACAAATCCCTAAAAAAAAAGCCACACGATTAAATCGTTAACCGCAATTATTTGTATGACAATTTCACAATCTATAACGGCTCTAACACGCACGCGTGCGCACGCACGCACACACCCACCAGTCTGTGCGCTTGTATGTAGACGTGCACACTCTCACGGAAAAAAGGGAGTGTTTTGAGTGACCTCGGTGTGTGTCCCGTCCTCCTCCTCCTCCTCCTCCTGTTATCATTCCTCCTGTTATAGGGCAGTGGTGATGTCTCCTGGTTCAACATTAACCACCCAGTAGAGGAGGGGGTTTCCATCCACCCCCCCCCCCCCCACACCCCCCCACCCCCTCCTGTCCTGTCTGTCTGTTGTGTTCCAATCTGTCGGGGACCCACCCCCCCCCCCCCCCCGACCACAGCCTCACACTCGCAGCTCTCACACAACTCCCTATACTGTTCCGACTCACGAATGTTTGTCAGGTTTTCTATTCCGATTTTTCCTTCTGAATCAATCCGGTAAAACAGGGGTTTTCAACATGTGTACTGCATGAAGTGAAGTATTGCATGTGGTTCCCTGACCATTCATTTTAGTAATGTGTAGGATTTGTCGATTTTTTTTCTTCATAAATGTCATTCCACTAGTTGAGAAAGTGAACTGAGGCCAGCCGGGGCGCCTGATGGAGGGGAAAGGAACTGGTCGGAATAACGTGTTCCTTCCCCCCCCCCTGTCAGGTGTATAAGGAGCAACTTGGACACTCAGGCATGAAGGGAGCATGAGTTCAAGTCCGTTGCTCTCCCCTTGTCCCCCATATATGGGGACTAGGTTGGTGGAGGGTGTGTAAGAGCCCAGGATCACATTAGATGATTGACACAGGGGTGAAAAATGGGTTACAAAATCGTGGGATAAAAATATATATATTTAAAAAAAAAGAGAGAAGTGAACTGAATGACCTATGATGACCGTCCATGTAGTCATTTTACTGACAAGTTGGAGGTTCAAGAAATTCAACAGAAAAAGGGAGTAAGAATCTCCAAAGGTGCACCTTATTGTCTTGTTGAGTCATTATTATTATTATTATTATTATTAGGACATGATTTAGTAGTCAATGGACCATTGGTTGAGAAACAGTGGAAATTGTATACACATGGGATGCACAGTGTTCCAACAAAAGCATTAATCTTAGCCCAAAACATAAGCTTTTTCAGAAAACTGTCAGGTTGAAGAAGACATTTTTAGAATCTGATCTCAGGTCAGGCCCTATACTTGATCACAGTATAACACAGTGCCACATGAGTATAAATAGTAGCAGATCTGTCAGCTCAAATGCATTTGAAATCCTGAGAAGTATAACAGTTCTGGACATAATGAGTTCTCCACCTGACGGAGACAATGTAGGTTTTTCAGAAAACTGTCATTTTTTAGAATCGGCCTCATGGTAAAAATAGGTTGTGTGCGCGTGCGTGTGCGTGTGTGTGTGTGTGTGTGTGTTAGTGCGTGTGTGTGTGTGTGTGTGTGTGTGTGTGTGTGTGACCGTGCAGACCGTTGTCTTACATTGTCTCAAATGCAGTTATAATTATTATTAGGGTTTGGCTGTGGAAAGAATGCGTTTCACAGAACAGAAAGGCTTTTGTCTTGGATAAAAAAAACAGGTTTTATTTATTTATTTATTTATCTCTCCCCCCCTGATAGAAACACAACGCAAAACGTGCAGATGGTCCCAAATCTGTTATCAGTATATACGCAGCTATTTATACTCAAGTAATCAATACCACACAACGTCGAACAACTCTGTTACAAATAGACCAAATATAAAGCGGGGCCTTAATTGGTTATTAAAGCATACTCTGTAATCATCTAAATCTTGCAAAGTCACTTGTAAAACGTACAACATTTTCAGCTGATATGATGTAGTATTGTAGTATAACGTATTGGAAAGTGCACATACTCAAGTAACGTGTTGAAAAAGTACTTCACAATTGTACTTGGCACATCATGAGTACATGAGTACTTGGTCACTCCCCCGCGCTGATGAAAACACGGCCCCGTGCATGTGCAGATGGCTTGGAACAGCTTTGACTCGACCTCTGACCCCCTGCAGGGCCTTGGTGGTGGGCGTCGGCCACCACGGATTGCATCTGACAGCGATGAGACGTAAATATATCTCACATCAAACGATGAGGAGCCCCTCCCCCTCTGTGGTGAGCTGGGCTAGTGGGGGCGTGTGGGGGGGGGGGTGTCCCTGGAGGAAGGAGTGTGTTACTGCACCCCACCCCCCCCCCCTCTTCAACATATTGTTATTGAACGCCCTATACTTGATCATGACTACAGCTTCGCACATTGGTTGTTTTCGTCGGCTAAAACTATGACAAGAAATGTTCATCGACTACCTTTGTTTTCACTGACTAGACTAAATGGAAACTGAATTAAAACTAAGCTATGATGACTAAAACTAAGACTAAATATATTGTCAATTTCGTCAACCGATAAAAACTAGACTAGATGTTAGGAAGGGACTATAGTGGACAAAATATTTTACACTTGGTTGCAATGCTGAAAATAGCAGATCTACTGTACATCTACTGTACAAGATCGGCTAAGTATCTAAGTGTAAAATCAGACATTACGACGGCATCAAGGCCCGCCAAATCCCAGCTCCTCCTCCTGTCTACATGTCGAAGTGTCCTTATGGGCAAGACACTGAACCCCAACTTGCTCCCGGTGTGTTGGTTGGTAGTACCTTGCATGGCTTCCGCCGCAATCGGTGTATGAATGTGTGTGGGTGAATGTAATGCACAATCTATGTAAAAAGGCGCTATATAAATACACCATTTACCATGAGAAAACATTTTGTTTACATTGCCAAAGCAAAAAAAAAAGTGGAACAGCACATCCAGGGGTCAGACTGAAGGGTATATAACTTCCTGTGACAATACTCGAACCCGTTTTGTATTTATTTATGGCAATGCAATGCAAAACCTGTGTCTTCTCATGCCAATAAAGCTTCCTTTTGAATTGAGTTGTTGGGGAGGAGCTGGTTTGGCCCCCTAGTATCAGGATGGGGGGCCCTCAGCCAGGGGTCATTGTCCCCAGCCTGTCATGTGGCTCAATAGACCCAGAGGCCCCCCCACCGCTGCACGCCGGCCCTCATTGATATGCACTTTTAACAACCCCCCACCACCACCAGTCGTGGAGAGTAACTAAGTGCATTTACTTAAGTGCTGTAATACTTAACCCATTTTGACCTGAGATCAGGTTCTAAAAAAATGTCTGTTATGTTTCTATGTCAGTCATTCTTTGATTTTTCAAAAATAGCAGACCTACAAGCTCTTAGCGCGCCACTCGGTGGCGCGCAATGAGCTTGTAGATCTGCTATTTTTCAATAGCTAAAGCATAACGTTGGACCAGAAGGTCCAAAGTACAATTTTGAGGTACAACATTTGTACTTTCCAGTTTTCCAATACTTTTTACTTGTACTCCACTACATCTCAGCAAATATTGCACTTTTACTCCAGTTAAAAAAAACACTTTTGTCCCGATAGTTGTCTTAGATTTTGATTGTCATCCATTACACACATCAGCACTATATATATATGCATTTAAACCATTTGTAAATAGACAATCTACAATCCACCGTGATGTTGTAGATCTGCTATTTTCCAAAATATCTTTAATACATTTGAAAACTTGGTGGAAGTGAGACATTCAATGTGTAGTTTTACACTTTGACGACACTTATACTTTTGCACTTTTACTGTGATCAATTGATCGATTGATTGATTGAAGTATTTATATAACAGTTTGTATTAAGTCGTGCCTTCACGTGAAATGTATACCCATTCTGCCCAAGACTGTTACTGTGGACCACACACTGATAAAGCATTACACTTGTTTACATTACAACAGGGTCCGCCGTTTTCAATTCATCAGATTTCAATTCAACATTTAGAGACGTATACAAATATACACTTCTCTATAGAAATCATGTAAGGAAACGTGTACAGTAAAGGGGGGGGAAAGTACATTTTGAAATCCCAGACTTTTACATCTTTTTACACACTGTCAAATTGATACTTTTACTCGAGTACAACACGCGGGTATACTTTTTCCACCACTGCCCCCCCCCCCCCACACACACACACACACAACCCCCCTCCCTCCCCTCTACACTCCATTCATGCGAGCGGCCTGCGTCTTCAAAAGCTTGTTGGAGACAAGCAGGTCTGCCTGCCGCTGCTCCTCCAACTGTGACCGCTGACCTCAATGGCACACGTTGTGTACCACCACCGCAACAACACACCGCTCCAAAGTACACTAGCCCATTCTGACCTGAGATCAGATTCTAAAAAAAATGTCTTCTACATCCTGACGGTTTTCTGAAAAAGCTATGTCTCTATGTCAGTCGGTCGATCGTTTTTTTCAAAACATAGCAGACCTACAAGCTCGTAGCGCGCCACTCGGTGGCGCGCTATGAGCTTGTAGATCTGCTATTTTTCAATAGCTAAAAGCATAACATAATGCTATAGTATACATATTGTACCTGCACCCCAGTGTTGTTTTCGTCGACTGAAACTAAAGACGAAAATAAATGTTTGTCGGCTACCTTTTTTTTCACTGACAAACTAAATGGAAACTAAATGAACACTATAAATCTATGATGACTAAAACTATAAGACTAAACGTATTTAAATGTATGTATTCATACGATTTCGGGCCATTTGAAGTACTGCGTTCAACACTGCTGTAGAGTCCCATATGTGTGGTGCCACTTTTGTTTGGTGCAACTATTCTCTTAGCAGACTCCTGACCAGTGTTTGTGCCACGTTTTGGTGGACAGATCAGAGCAGCGGTGTGCCTGTCGCCCCCCGAGGGCCCCCGGGGGCCCCCCTGAAATAAAGTGTCTCCTCTTTTACCTATCGATGCAGCCGCACATTTCACACAGGCTATTAACAGGACATACGTGTAACTTAAAGGAGAATTCCATACTAGAAGGCTTTCTTAACTTTTATTTGTAGTTGTTACGTCCCCACTACAAAGAGGTCCAGGTGTTATTTTGTGCTTTTTATTGTTTTGTGTTTTATTGGCTATTTCCCCTATACCATAAGCCCTCAATGGGGGTTGGGTTTTTGTGCTATTTCGCTTATTTCCATCGAAATAAGTAGTAAAGTGTGCCGCTTGGGATACTATTTACATTATGAAGAGAGGATATATATAAAAAAAAAAGATTTTTGAGCAATGGAAATAAGCGAATTAGCACAACACCCCATGGCCCCATTCAATTCAATGCAATTCATTTAGGGCTTATAATGGTAGGGGAAATAGCCAATAATGCGCTTTTGCACAAACTAACACCTGGACCTCTTGAGGTTGACTGACACCTGGCGGTCAGTCAGAGCTCGGAGGCCCCCCTGAGGGTGGAGGCCCCGTTTCAATCGAAACTGGTGAAACATAGCAAAGGCCTCCTATGGCCAAAGTATACGTTTGAAGTGGTTAATGTAGGCCAGGGGTGCCCAAAAGGTAGATCGAGATCTAGTAGATCTACCAGTAGATCACACAAGGCTGTGCAGGTATAGATCACATGACAAAGACATGCCCCTATAAATAATATTTAATTTAAATATAAAAACATTTTTTGGCATCAGCTGCCACTTGAATTAAGTTGTCTTGATTGATTGACTGACATATAAAAAAGGGCCAGTCAGCTCACAAACCCATAATGCAATACTTTTGCAGTTGTTTGTTTTGTTTTCAAGAGTGTTGCTGTGCAAAAAATCTACAAATGTCAGTAGATTACAAAAACTCTAGCCTAGAGGCCTACATATTTTCATATTTCTCCCCTTTCCCATTCCAGGTGCATTTGTCTTAAATGTAATGCCAGCACCGCTATTCCAAAGCCATTTATAATATCAGCAATGGTATTATAATGATTTCATTGGGTAGAGATCTTGTTGAGCTGGTCATTTTGAAAGTATAGCTCTCAAGTTAAAAAGTGTGGGCACCCCTGCTGTAGGCTATCTTTCGCACAAATCTACTAACTAAGTAACTAGCAAAGGCACAATTCTGGTCTGTTGATGTAATGGAGTTGAAGTATATTGGCTTGAATTTAAATTGGACATACTCCATGTAAAGTAAAAAAGACGCCTGCAAAATTGCAAAGTACAGCACTTCAGTTAGTACATGTCCATAAATTGTCACACAGTTAGTTTGTCAGGTGAAGAGCAGCATACGTGTGATCTTTATTGCACCGTGCTACAGCGTCAGGACATGTCCAGGAATGACGCTATCATCCCTGGGGGTGTGTTTTTTCAAGGCCAAAAAGCCCTTAGCCGCGACGGAGAGAGATGAGATATACTGTACTTTATGATCCCCGAAGGGAAAGCGATGCGTTTACAGCAGCACAGTGTGATGAAAGGGGAAGAGATGAAGCATGGCTTAAGTGTTGCAGATTATATACTTTTTCATAGATTTCATATAGATGGGCTTCATCATATCATATACATTTGTTTGACATCACTGCCATCAGTGTTGTGTCAATGTTTATTTTATATTTTTTATACTTTGTCTTTTGTATTATGTTCGTTTCATGTTAGCCCATTCTGAACGGGGACCCTTTTGGTGTTTTAAGCATTATGTTACACTTTAGCTATATTGGAAAATGGCAGATCTACAAGCTCGTAGCGCGGCACTCTAAATGAACACTATAAATCTATGATGACTAAAACTATAAGACTAAATGTATTTAAATGTATGTATTCATACGATTTCGGGCCATTTGAAGTACTGCGTTCAACACTGCTGTAGAGTCCCATATGTGTGGTGCCACTTACAAAGTGCAAATCATTGACTATAGCCTATAGTATATTCTTTCAGAGCGGTCGCTTTGAACTCAAATCTTTGCTTCTGCGGGGCTCCCTGGAACAACATATTTTAGAAGTCATTTTTTTTATTTCAACGTCAGGTCTAAATGGGTTAATGTGTATAGGCCTATTTGCGGAAATTTGAAAGCACTTAAACCCTCATTACTTTTCCCCCCACTCTACTACACCAAACCTCTTTGCGAGGCGTTGTGGTTGTGTGGGCATGTATAGATCTCGAATACTTTCAGGCTAATGTTCCCTTCAGGATAGGGATGCCTAGGGTTCAAGTGGTTAGTGTGAAACAGAAATAGGCTACAACAAAGATGTGGTGGCCCCCTTGTAGTACTCTACTCTGAGGAGAGGACCCGGGACCCCTGTAGAGCGTCGCAGTCCCTCCCCCTTTCAGAAACGACGAGTGGCCCAGGAAATGAATCCCAATGCATTTCAAAACATATTTATTTAAAGACCTTTTAAGCGTCGTACGAAGCCAAGTCTTGTCGTGACAAATCATGACAACAAACACAACTTCTCGGGCCAAACAAAAAAATATAAAGTAGAAAAAACGGCAGGTTACAACAACATTTGTTTGGTCCAAAATATTGTGTGTGTTGTCATGATTTGTCACGACAAGAGTTGGCTTCGTACGACGCTTAAAAGGTCTTTAAATAAATACGTTTTGAAAAGCCTATGGGAAAAATGCATTGGGTTTCATTTCCTGGGCCACTCGTTGTTCTGAAAGGGGGAGGGACTGCGACGCTCTATAGGGGTCCTGAGTCCCTGACAACTTTGAGGTCTAGATTTTATGAAAATGTTCCAGATTGTTTGTTTGTTTATTTATTTATTTATTTGTTTGTTTGTTTGTCTGTCTGTTTAATTATTTATTTGACTATTTATTTATTTGACTATCTATATTTATTTATCTATTCATTGATTTGTCTATCTATATTTATTTATCTATTTATTGATTTATCTATGTATTACTTCATCAACCACATTTGCAAGCCTGTGTCCCTCCCTCCCTCCCTCCGGGCAATGGAATGATTGATACTGTGTCGCGTCCGAATGAACCAATGACGTCGCGGCCCGTCCCTCCGGCCTATGGGACGCAGGGTAGAAATAGAGGCAGATCAGGCGTAGCAGTTTCTCACACACACACACTCACAGTCTCACTGTAGCATCAGAGTCCTGCGTCCTTCCCTGAAGAAGAACACATCTGGATTATTATTCATACAAACATCTGGATAATATAAACTATAACCCTTCACTTTCAACGTGTTTCCATCAACTGCTAAAATAACTCGTTCTTTTGAACGCTGTGGGACATTTACATTTTTCCTTTTTGGGAGATTTTGGACACTGATTTTTTTTTGCGTGGAAGCGTCCCATTTGTAAGTAGCAGCATGCTGCGGGATTGTGTGTGTGTGTGTCGTTATTGTAGTTGTTGGCTTCTCTTTTTCCCAGAATTAGCCGATCTACAAGCTCACAGAGACTGGTTATAATAAACTTGTTAGATCGCCAAAAGATCGGTTATTCTTTGGCATACACATTTTCGTGTAAAACATCCAAGTGCAGAGACTAAAGTCTTTAAAAACCGTTCATTGATTCAAGTTGTTACTCGTTAGGCAAAGGGTGTCGCTTTTTCCACAAAATAGATTTGCATCTATACAGACTGATCGACTTTGTTGATCCAGCTTCTTTTCGGCAAGCGACAGATTCCAGGAGCTAACGAACGAACGAACGACGGGGCTTCGTAATTCTTCTAAAGCTCATAACATTGAATGAATGTAATGAGGTAGAAGTAATGTAACGGTGGCGTTACTGTGTGTGACTGACTGTCAACAATACACTGGAGCACATGGTGTGCGCGCGCGCGTGCGCGTTTTACTGGAACGCTGCTTTTTCGTGTGTGTGTGTGCCTGCCTGTGGGGGGTGGGGGGGGAGGAGGAGGAGAGGAGAGAGAGAGACATGATGTCAACATGAATATGTTATGAACTTAGAACTTATGATATGAGATCAGATGTCATAACAGGAAACAAATTAATAACCTCATATGGGTGATTTAGTCACTTGATATAAAGCGTTGTAGCCTTGTCTAGAGTTTCACTTATATGAAACTTTACTTGAGCATTTGATTAAGTGCCACGTTAATGTAATTTAATTGTTTCTGAACATGACACGAATTAATGAATACAAATCACATTTAGTTTTGGCTTTAGGCATCGTAAACACATGATAGTACACAGGGCATATATGACAAATATAAATGATTAACTATACATGTTTAGTGGTTTTATTATAGCCTACTTAAACAAAAAACATCAATAGTGGAAATAGATATGCAAGCTCTATACGGGTCACATTTTGAGCTTGTAGTTCGGCTATTTTCCACAATTTTGTAATGTTTGACAATTTCAGAAGAAAAAAATGATGAACATGGAAATGATTATGACAATTATTTTAAAATACAACAACACTGCGACTATATAATGTAATAATTATGACGGACCTAAAGTGGATGTTGTGTTACGGATATGTTTTCGTTTGAAGTGACTCTTGTACAAACACAGTCATGTCAATACCTTCAGGGTGAAAAAACTACTGTTTAGACTGTTGTGTTGGTTAGACTGACTTTCTGGCTTTCTTTGTTTGATGAACACTTTTGAGTAGTGTCAGTCAGAATCTCCATATTTTGACTATTCTTGTTTCTGTTTTTTGAGTGGTGCAACCACTCCTACAGAGAGCTGTGTGTGTCCCTGACTGTCTCTCTCTCTCTCTCTCTCTCTCTCTCTCTCTCTCTCACTCTCACTCTCACTCTCACTCTCACTCTCACACACACACACACACACACACACTAACTGTACTATATATATATGATGATTTGGGGTGTGACAGTACAGTACAGAAGAGGGACCCCCGCATGGTAACTCTGTCATAGCGGGGCGGGTCTCCGGAACCGGCCCAGAACCCTGTGGGTCTGGAACTCCCAGGGACCCCTCCCCAGGGACCTCCACACGGGTGTAATTTTTAACCCATTCTGACCTGAGATCAGATTCATACGAGGTTTCCACTGGACACACACTGGTCTGATTAATGAATGTACTACTTCTTCCTACAAGAGTGTGGCACAAAAGTAGTGGAAATAGCAGATCTACAAGCTTGTATATCTGCTATTTTCACTTTTTGTTTTGAAAATGATAATCTGAAAGAATGGTTTCCACCATACCAGCTATTTGTGTGTGTGTGTGTGTAATGTATCTGTGCATTTCCTATTCCTGTTTCCTTGTTAATGTCTAATTATGGAGTATGTGGAAATGACAGGTTAATCTTAAGCAAAGTTTTTCCACCAGAATTCTTTCCAGAACTAGTAGTCAAGTAACACTTTGAGGTAACTCTCACTAAGACTTTTCAACGCGCGTGGGCTTGTAGATCTCGCAGGGTCTGGTAGATCTGGTCATTTTGAATGATTGAGGCAGATTTGTAATGCCAATGGGCAAAGTGAAGTGATGTTTTGAACGCAGGATTTGTACTTTTGGAATATTTCTCTCCATTGTGGTGGTGTTATTGTTTTTTACTGAAGTACTGAGTACTTTTTCCATCCCAGGCCAGAAGTGTGTTTTTGTCCTTGTGGCGGTCGAAGGATTGGAGCTGATCTATAAAAAAAACCTTGGCCTGTTATTCGCAGTCAATTTAACACTAATTGCAGCAACCTGGTGGGTCCCTGGCGCCTCAACGGAACTTCCAGACCCACAGGAACGCGCCCAGGGTGCCCGGCACGGTTCCGGCGAGCCGCCCCGCGTCCGAAACGGTCGAGAAATGATAAGAGTTACTGTGTGGGGGAATTAGCAGACCTCTCTCTCTCTATATCTCTCTCTCTGTAATTAGCAGGCAACAGTGCGACACTATCTCTCTCTGTTTCTAAGCACAACAGTGCCACTTTTGCCCCTACTGGTACTCTAAACATAGGGACAGGTACGTGGACATAAAGACATTGCTGTTCCTTGGAGTGGTTGCACCACTTAAAAAAAAAGACTAATGCTGCTCTGTGAGGTATAAGCTCGTCACATGTCCACTGCATGCTGAGGCACATGATGATGACCTTCTAGATCAGCAACTTTCAACTTTAGGGCTATAGAGCGTCGCAGTCCCCTTTCATGACGACGCCAGGCCCAGGAAATTAATCCCAATGCATTTTCCCCCATAGGCATTTCAAAACGTATTTATTTAAAGACATTTTTAAGCGTCGTACGAAGCCAACTCTTGTCGTGACAAATCAACGACAACACACACAATATTTTGGACCAAACAAAAAAAAACGTTTTTTTTTCCTACTTTCTAATTCTTTGTTTGGCCCGAAAAATTGTGTTTGTTGTCATGATTTGTCACGACAAGAGTTGGCGTTTGTCCGCGGCGTATAAACGTCTTTAAATAAATACTTTCTGAAAATGAACGGGGGTTTCTTTTCCGGGTCTCTCTCTCGAGGGGGCGGCAGGACTGCGACGCTCTATTATAGGGTTAAAAAATTGGGTCACAAATGGGACAACTGGCTTCCGCTTAATGCACACGTTATGCACACATGCGTTTTTCTCAGAAAACTATAGTTTAGAACTGTGGTTTAGAACGGCAGATATACTGTGTGTGTGTGTGTGCACGTGCGTGGCATCACATCCTAGAGACCAGTGAGTGACCCAGTAGTCTTAACGATCTCTTTTCAGCCTCCCCGACTGAACATGTCAACATGACCTCATGCTGCTTTTAGTTTTTCCCCTTGCCAAACAGTGCATGGTGCAACCTTCCCCTAACTAAGTTATACATGTACTCAAAGTACTGCACTTTTATGCACCTTCAGCCTTATCTTCATATAATTGGTCCTCCAGAGGAGGAAAAACCTGCCTACCAGTATGAGTGACCTCATCAACGTGGAATCCAAGCTTATAGAAACAATAGGCTTTCTATTCCTGGAAAGGTATAGCATGCTGACATAGAAGTCGTTGTTTTTTTTTTTTTTGCATTACTACAAAGTAAATCATTCTCGTTTGAAATGACCCAATTTACCTTCTACTGATGATGTCCCTGTTGGGCAAGTTTCAAAATGCTACTAGTTGTGATATGCTACTGTGCCTCACTCAACCCATTTGGACCTGACAAATGTCTTCCAAATCCTGACAGTTTTCTGGAAAACCTGTTTTTCTGTGTCAGTCGTTCTCAAACATTTTCATGTCAAGGACCCCCAAAAATATATCATGTAATTGGCCGCCGGCCCACATCTGAAAATATGTTGTTCCAGGGACACCCCCCCCCCCCCCCCCAGAAGCAAAGATATGAGTTTAAAAACATTCACTCTGAAGAATGACACCGGTGCTAAATAGAAGTACTCATGATTACAGGTTTGATTTGTTTTTAGCCAGCTTTTCACGTTGACTTTGAAGATCAAATAGATAAGGAGGTCTCTCTTACTTCTGTAGGGAGACTGTTCCAGTGATGGGAGGAGACCTGTCCAGTGATGGGAGGCTCTGACAGAGAAGACTGTTTTACCAAACACACTACGTCTGGTTGCCGGGTGCAGCACTTGGTTTAGACTAGTCATCGGTTAGACCAGTCATTAGTCCTATACAACTACAACCTATCTCAGACCCTCACCCTAAACCTAACCTCCCACGGGGCGGCACACCTAAACCTAACCTTAACCCATGTCTAACCAATGACTAGTCTAAACTAAGTATATGCACCCCAAAGTTGGCACTTCACAGTCTCCTCTGGTAGTTACCCTTGTTGCTTGCTCTGTCTCTCACCACTGTCCCTTCGACCTATGCACCGTTTCAGTGGTGGGGGTGCAAGTCCATTTAAGATTTAAAAATCACACCCATGTGAAGTAAGTGGTGCAACTCCGTGTGTGGAGAGCCTCACAGGAACGCACCCAGGCTGCCTGCCCGATTCCGGCGAGCCACTCCCGTGTGTCCGAAACGGTTGAGAAATGACAGAGTTACTGCGTGTGGCGGTCCCTCTACTGTACCCTCCACTGTACTGTATACTGTACTGTACTGGCACATCTGAAAAATCACCATATATACAGTTAATATGTGTGTGTTGGGTTGCGCACAGCTGGTGAAAAACAACCATGCTGTTTTCGTGCTCAGACGCACCCACCCACCCAGGCACACACACAAAGTTACTTAAGGGAGTGGTTGCACCACTTAAAACATGAGACAAGCATCTGCAAAATGTTTGAAGCTGTCAAAAGTAAATAAGTTGTACTTTTGAACTATTAGTGGCAACGGTGGTAACTGTTGGGCTTTTGGTCCAGTGGGTTTAATGTCTATAAAGTGATTCTATCGGTTTTAAGTCGTTGACTGATTTGTCTGTGACCAGGTTGTGAAACAGTATGTTGTTATGTGTGGAAAGAATCATAGCATGCACGAAGAGTTTAGCTACGTCTGTTGTGAGATATGGTCTTACGTGTCTGCTGAAGTTGGATAGATTTAATTTGATTTTACTGGCTACGTTTTTGTATCTGTTTTTTTTAAATGTCAAGTTTTTTAGTCTAGTAGTGTGACTCCAAGATATTTAAATTCTGATACTACTAGTACCTGAATGCTGTTATACCCTCGATAAGAAGGTCAATGTCAGGGTCTGTGGAGTTACGTGAGAACTTAGAAGAACACACAAACAGTTTTTGTTTGTTTGTTCAGATGCAAACATGAACACAAATGGTTTAAGGCCCTAAGTATTCGTGACACTAGTCCTTAACCCGTTGTTTTCGCATTTTTTATTCACCAATAAATTCATTATTCATTTATAATTGGTGAAATTGGAAAAAGGGCTTCGTTAAGACCTCCATATTATGGGAGCGATTGGTGCAGGTGGTGAGGAGATATGGCGGTGTTTTAATTAAGTTGAGTTAATTATAGGCTGATGTATAGTTCTATCACTTAATATCTCATTCTATTCTGTTTCCGTGCCTTGCTCAGGGAACCCCTCGGCACATTGCCGTGGCGTGGGAATCGAACCCGGGATCTTCTGTTTCTGTTTCTCTACCCACTGCAGAGCTATGAGCCCCGCCCCCTTTGATTCAATGCTCACTTCAGTGTTGAAGTTCTTTCTTTTGGAAAACCGCACACACACACACACACACACACACACACACACACACACACACACACACACACACACACACACACACACACACACTAAACACAGGGTACATAAATTGGTAGACTGGGTTTAATATTTAGTTTGAGTTGTCCCTGTGTGTGCGTGTGTGCGTGCGCGCACGTGGTTTGTGGTTTTTGGTTTGACCAGCATTGCCGGGACAAGCAGCCAGCCTAGAAAGGAAACTCTGACACCACTTTGTGTGTGTGTGTGTGTGTGCGTGCGCGCGTGTGTGCGTGTGCGTGCGTGCGACGTGTGTGCACACTGTTTGTCATAGTCTAAATGTGTCTAGTAGTTATTTATACTAACCCTACCCATAGCTCTGCACACAGGAGCTGTGGAACGACAACTGAAAGCACAGCAGAATCCTCTTAAGTTTTCAAGGTTCTGGGTCTGAACGTTAATATAGAGGCTGAAAACGCCAAGCCAAAACTCTTCCAAACCAAACGCCCCGGTTGAAAATATTTCGGCTCTTATAGCGAGCGGATATAACAACACCACACCTGGATGTGGAGCACTTTTTTTGTCCTCTTCATTATAGTTTGTCATTAAACGTAAATTAAATCATACTTATTTTACACATTATTGTAGTGGTTCTCAAAGGGACCCCTTGTTGGTCACTTGGGGGGCCCTTGACAACTCTGAGAGTGTACAACATGGAACCAAATGGACCCTTACAGGTCTGTAACTCTGAGAGTGTAACACATTGAACTAAATAGACCCTTAACAGGTCTGTAACTCTGAGAGTGTAACACATTGAACCAAATGGACCCTTACAGGTCTGTAACTCTGAGAGTGTAACACATTGAACCAAATGGACCCTTAACAGGTCTGTAACTCTGAGAGTGTAACACATTGAACCAAAATGGACCCTTACAGGTCTGTAACTCTGAGAGTGTAACACATTGAACCAAAATGGACCCTTACAGGTCTGTAACTCTGAGAGTGTAACACATTGAACCAAATGGACCCTTACAGGTCTGTAACTCTGAGAGTGTAACACATTGAACCAAATGGACCCTTACAGGTCTGTAACTCTGAGAGTGTAACACATGGAACCAAATGGACCCTTACAGGTCTGTAACTCTGAGAGTGTAACACATTGAACTACTAAATGGACCCTTACAGGTCTGTAACTCTGAGAGTGTAACACATGGAACCAAATGGACCCTTACAGGTCTGTAACTCTGAGAGTGTAACACATTGAACCAAATGGACCCTTACAGGTTTGTAATGGCTCCATGTGTATACACTCTCAGATTTATGATGGTCCATGGGAAAATAAATGGAAAAAAGTAGCCCTGCCCAATGACCACAAGTCACGCTAAAACATCTTTATGAGTAACCCTGCCTCGTATTAAGTTCTGACTTGTGGTTGTGTCAGCCAGGGCTACTCATAAAGACCTTTTAACCCATTTAGACCTGACGTCGACATTTAAAAAAAAAAGTCTTCTAAATCCTGACTTTTTTCTGAAAAACCTATGTTTCTATATCAGTGGTGGTGCTCAATATTTCATGTCAGGGACCACAAAAAAGTATATGTAATTGGCCACCGACCCCCATCTGAAAATGTGTTGTTCCAGGGACCCTCCCCAGAATCAAAGATTTGAGTTAAAATGTTCATTCTGTAATATTATATATTCAAAGTTCTGAGGGGCATTTTCACGATAAAAAAAAAAATCGCAGACCTACAAGTTCGTAGCGTGGGCACCGACTGCCGTGCTATGAGCTTGTAGATCTGCAAATTTTCAATAGCTATAGTATAACATAATGCTTTAAAACACCAAAGTCCAAAAGGGTTTCCCGAGCAAAATAGGTTAATGTCTGTTGATGCCAAACACACAAGGGACGGTTCTCGATAGCGCAATTCTGAGGTCGTGTTCAGTGTTGTTTTTGGCAGCAAATTTAGTTTCTTAAATAGTCTCTTGAATAGTTTTCATTTAGTTTTAGTCACATTTTAGTCACCTGGAATGTTTTAGTGTTAGTCTAGTTTTAGTCGACTAAATGTGATGTGTTTTGGCGGTGCCTTGATGCCGTCGTAATGGCTGATTTTACACTTGCTGAAAATAGCCGATCTACAAGCTCACAACACGTGGCAGCGCAGCGCATTGTGAGCTTGTAGATCTGCTATAGTTTCAGCATGCAACCAAGTGTAAGATGACTTCTACTGGATCTCTTGTCCGCTAAGTCCCCTTCCTGGAATTTTTGTCTAGTTTTTAGCTGTTGACGAAATTGTCAATACATTTAGTCTTAGTTTTAGTCCTCATGTAGCTTTTCATTTAGGTAGTCGACGAACATTATTCGTCCTAGTATTAGTCGACAAAATACACACTGGTTGTGTTCAAGATGTTTTCGTTTTATTTATTTATTATTATTATTAATTATTTTTTTTCTTTTTCAATTATCCATAAACCTTTTGGCCTTCTTCTCATCTTACCTGGCTCTATAGCTCCATATTCGGGCATAACCTCTCCACAATGTACCCCCCTCATCCCCTCCTCTGCACCATCTGAACAATCTCAACCCGTCTTTGTGTCTCTCTCTCTCTCTCTGTCCTATTAATCCGTGCCTCATCCCTTCTCTGCCACCAGCTCAGTGGCCTTGTGGTTAGAGTGTCCGCCCCGAGACTGGGAGGTCGGGGTTCGATCCCCGGCCGGGTCATACCAAAGACTGTAAAAATGGGACCCAGTGCCTCCCTGCTTGACACTCAGCATCAAGGGTTGGATTGGGGGGTATTAAAGTCCCTGCGACATACTAGCGTCATGTCCAGGGGGTGTATACTTGTACATCAAGCTGCCTCACGCTACAGAAACAGGAGATAGGCTCCCATGCCCTATGGGCCTCATGGCTCGGCAAGGCTATACTTACTTACTTACTTACATCCCTTCTCTGCACATGTCCACACCATCTCCACCTCGCCTATACACCCTGGGCAAGACCCTTATACGCTGTAAAGACTATCATTTGTTTGGGGGGGGGGCGGAAGTTGCGGGATTTTAGTGGAGAAAATATCGGACCAAGGAAATGACGTTGATGCTTTATTATACAAATCGGTTTACATTCTCCCCGCGAATGAAACGAGTGTTTC
>NC_137865.1:3833728-3873728 GCF_963924005.1 Protomyctophum bolini
GTATAGGGTGCATTAGTAGGGGTCTACTAGGGTGTTTTCATTAGAAGTGGTGAGTTGAACAACAGATATGTCCGCTATTAACTCATTTTGGCCTGACTTCGAAATTAAAAAAAAAGAATCCTGACAGTTTTCTGAAAAACCGTATGTTTCTGTATCGGTGGTGCTCAATATTTCATGTCAAACACCCCAAACATTATGCCTCCGCCCCCCCCCCCCCCCCATCTGAAAATATGTTGTTCCAGGGACCCTCCCCAGAAGCAAAGATATGAGTTAAATTGTTCACTCTGTAATAATTTATATTCAAAGATTTGAGGCACATTTTCACGATTTTTCAAAAATAGCAGACCTACAAGTTCATAGCGCGTGTGTGTGTGTGTGTGTGTGTGTGTGTGTGTGTTGCAGTACAGCGCATTGACACTGATCTGTTAAAAATACCAGGCTTTGTGAGATTATCCTGGATGATAAAAACCCTTTTTTAATTACATACCGGAAACCTGATCATCTAAGTATAGCAGGGATTAAAATGATAACATATCGTTGCTATCATTTTACACCTCCTTTTAAAGATTAGTGCGACCGTGTGTGTTGGTTGGTTGGTTGGGTCACCCCCGGCAAGCCCCCCGATAGGCCTATATGGTGCCCGGGTCATCGTGACATCACGTGACATCACCGGGGATGGATATGACTCGCAGACCGACGCAGTTAAGTCCATATATGGAGATCAATGGTGTCATCAATATTGGCCCCGAAATTCTACATCTGACCTGAAAACCTCAAACCCTTTAGATCTCCATATATGGATATACTGTAGCCTATGTCGGAAACCTGTTCTGACATTCCGTGTGTTGATCCTTCCCCCATCCGCCCTTCCTCTTCCTTTTGACTGATACCCGGTCCATTCAAACTCTATTGACGGGCCCCGCACCAAAGTTATCAGTGCAGCCGCGCCGGCCCCTCATCAAACCCTGTACACTCAAGACACTCTCCTTATATGGCCAGTAGAGAATTCAAGCCCACATGCACTAACGTTAGCCTACGTGCACGTCAACGGAAGCCAGCCCACATGCACTGATGTTAGCCTACGTGCACATCAACGGAAGCCAGCCCACATGCACTGATGTTAGCCTACGTGCACGTCAACGGAAGCCAGCCCACATGCACTGATGTTAGCCTACGTGCACATCAACGGAAGCCAGCCCACATGCACTGATGTTAGCCTACGTGCACATCAACGGAAGCCAGCCCACATGCACTGATGTTAGCCTACGTGCACGTCAATAGAAGCCAGCCCACATGCACTGATGTTAGCCTACGTGCACGTCGACGGAAGCCAGCCCACATGCACTGATGTTAGCCTACGTGCACATCAACGGAAGCCAGCCCACATGCACTGATGTTAGCCTACGTGCACATCAATGGAAGCCAGCCCACATGCACTGATGTTAGCCTACGTGCACATCAACGGAAGCCGGCCCACATGCACTGATGTATGCCTACGTGCACGTCGACGGAAGCCAAGCCCACATGCACTGATGTAGCCTATACGTGCACATCGTCATTAAAAGCATTGATGCATGTGCACGTGCACATCAATGGAAGCTATAGCCTACATGCATACCACTGATGTGCACATCTGCGTAGGCTATCGTGTGTGTGTGTGTGTGTGTGTGTGTGTGTGTGTGTGTGTGTGTGTGTGTGTGTGTGTGTGTGTGTGTGTGTGTGTGTGTGTGTGTGTGTGTGTGTGTGTGTGTGTGTGTGTGGTAACGAAATAGAATTGGTGCCGTTAGTCTGCCCCTAAGACCACACGTCTGCTACACTGCCAAGTGTGTGTGTGTCTCTCTCTCTCTCTCTCTCTCTCTCTCTCTCTCTCTCTCTCTCTCTCTCCCCCCAGTAATTACAGAGCAGGGCAGGGCAGCTGGCCAGGCTAAACTGAAACTCAAGCCGGTGTTTTCAAGCGTTCCTTATTTGCTCTTTCCAATAACAGGCTGTTTTAATCCATTCCGGGCGGGAACGACGACCCCCTTTTGATGTTCTTTTTTAGCATTGTGTTATGCTTTATATAGCTTTTTGAAAAATAGCAGATCTACAAGCTCATAGCGTGGCACCGAGTGCCGCGCTATGAGCTTGTAGATCTGCTATTTTTTGAAGAAAAAAAAATGAAAATGTGGCACAAATCTTTGAATATGTATTCTTTCAGAGTGAACGTTTTTTTACCTAAAATCTCTGCTGCGGCCAATTACATATAATGTTTGGGGGTCCTTCACGTGAAAACGTTTGAGAACCACTGACATAGAAACGTAGGTATTTCAGAAAACTGTCATGATTTAGAAGACATTATTTAAGGCCTAAATGGGTTAACCCAGCCAGCACCCTGTTTTAAAAGGCTCTGCTGTTATTTTGGGGCCGGTTGGCACCACTCTTGCTGCTCCGCGCTGAAACTCTCTGATGTCTTGTGTCACAGTTTTAGAGAGAGCTGCACCAAAAAGGCAGTATATATATATAAAAGAAGATTTTGCGCGTTTATCCTTTCATTTTATGGCCCTTTAAAAATCCACTACAACTTCAAAACAACTACAAACTATAGTACTATATACACATTCTAAGATTGTTTAACCACTTTAGTCTTTTTAGGCCAGGAGTCTTCAATGTTTTTTTTCAGTGCCAAGGACACCCCTGCTATCATATTTCATTTCATATAATTGTGCTGCATATTTATTACACTTAGATAACTTCATACTTCATAGACTTGTTTGACGGATGATGTCAGTGTGTGTAGTGTTGCGTTGGATTCATCAGATTCTAAAAAAATGTCTTCTAAATCCTGACCGTTTTCTGAAAAAGCCATGTTTCTGTGTCAGTGGTTCTTGCATTTTTCAAAAAATAGCAGACCTACAAGCTCGTAGAGTGGCGCGCTATGAGCTTGTAGATCTGCTTTTTTCAATGGCTAAAGGAGCATAACATAACGCTAAAACCACCAAACATTTTTTGCTGAAAATAACTGATTCACAAGCCCATCGGCTAATGCCCCCCCCCCCCCCTGAATATAGAGATGCATATGGTTCTAATGGCCGCAATACGAGCTTGTAGATCTGCTAGATCTGCTAAGGTTGTCTCCCTCCACTGTGCTATAATACCATTGCTCAAGGGCACCTCGGCGGTGGCGCCCCCCCCCCCCCGGGCCGGAGGTTCTTCTGGCAACCTCTTCCGACCGCTACCAGTATATACCAGTTACACCACACACTAGGACTTAGTACAGTACTTATACCACATTGTTGTGGTCGAGTAATTTGGACCTCCTTGGTATACTGTATACTTCTATACCACTGTTCAGCAACCCTCTCTGACCCTGCAAGTGTGTGGTCTCTCTCTCTCTCTCTCTCTTTCTCTCTCTCTCTCGCTCTCTCTCTCGCTCTCTCTCTCGCTCTCTCTCTCTCCCCCTCTCTCTAATCATGGGGCTCTAATCATGTTAGTGTGGGTGGCTGTAATTGGCACCGCTGTCTGGGTGGCAGGCTGTGTGTGTGTGTGTGGGGGTTACAGCAGGGTGGTACATAAGGTTTGACTGGACTGTAATAGCTCTGCTCGGTTCTGGTGTCTCTATATGGGTCCATTTGAGCAGCCGAAGGGCGAGGGATACCAGGTGGGATACCAGGAGTTATAGTATGTTGGACTATACTACACGTCGTCTGACTGCTATACGATTACAATAGCAGGTGGTTCTCGAACGTTTTCATTTTTAAACCCATTCTGACCTGAGATCAGATTCTTTTTTTTTATTTTTTATCCCACGATTTTGTAACCCATTTTTCACCCCTGTGTCAATCATCTAATGTGATCCTGGGCTCTGCACATGCACCCTCCGCCAACCTAGTCCCCCATATATGGGGGACAAGGGGAGAGCAACGGACTTGAACTCATGCTTCCTTCATGCCTGAGTGTCCAAGTTGCTCCCTTACACCTGACAGGGGGGGGGAGTTTCCCTGGTTGGACGTATAGCGAGTGGAAGGAACACGTTTACATCTGAGATCAGATTCTAAAAAAATGTCTTCTACATCCTGACAGTTTTCTGAAAAAGCCGTGTTTCTATGTCAGTCGTTCTTGGATTTTTCAAAAATAGCAGACCTACAAGCTCGTAGCGCGCCACCGAGTGGCGCGCTATACGAGCTTGTAGGTCTGCTATTTTTCAATAGCTAAAGCATAGCATAATGCTAACACCAAAAAAAGGGTGCCCGCCCCAAATGGGTTAAAGGATCAGCAGAACTCTTGAGAGAGTGCATTATTTAAACTCTGGCATGCCTGCCAGGGTTTTTCAGAATAAAGGCGCTATAGGGTGCAAAGCAGATGAGGCCAGATTTTACTCTGAAAAGCCCCCCGCCTTCCATCCCCCCCCCCCCCCCCCCAAAAAAAAAAAAAACTGGGAGGTGAAATCTTTCATTACTACCTCACGCTAAAACAGTCTGATCTCTCTCTTTAGAATTAAGCATTAACCCATTTAGACATGAGGATGTTTTTTTTTTTAAACCTCATGTTTAGAACTATGTCAGTGGTGCTCAATCTTTTTCATGTCAAGGACCCCTAGAATTATCTGTATTTTGTCGCCGACCCCCATCTGAAAATATGTTGTTCCAGGGACACCCCCCCCCCCCCCACCCCCCCCCCCAGAAGCAAAGATTTGAGGTAAAAACGCTCTGAAAGAATATATTATTCAAAGATTTGCCCCACATTTTCACGAGAAAAATAAATAAATAGCAGACCTACATGCTGACTACACGCTATTTTTCAATAGAGGATATGCGCGTGACATCATCATCAAACCAGGAAGTTATGCAGGGAAGCCCACTTGACAGCCCATACATCCACACAGAGAAGTCCTATCTGATTGCATTAAACAACGTTGAACAATGTTAAACTCACTTTGCATGTTGCTTTGCCACTCGATACACTTTAAGCATGTGCATATATACCCTCTATAGCTATAAAGTATGACACAATTAATGCCTAATATTCCAAATTAGATGCGTGTCTTGATGAAGCCAGAAATTTAGGCCAGAACATCGCCGTTCTGATCAAAACCACAGAACCGGCGCCGTATAGGTTCAGAGTAAATCTGGAAGATTGGTGGCCCCGTAAACCGTGTGAAGGACAGAGATGCTCCGATAATCGGCCAGCGCCGATCGGTGATCGGCCACATCGATCCGATATTCACTCCGATATGGTAATCGGTAATCGGCAAACACAGGGAACAGTTTTGACGTTGGTTTTGAATAATTTTGGAAAATATTCAAATTCGTAACCGGTATCGGACCTATCGGCTGATCATGAGAATAACCCATTCTTTTTTTTTTTCACTTACTTTTTATTGAACGAAGAACAGACAAAAAGTTAAAGAAAAAAGGCTGCATTTTTCATATTACAATAAACGTTCAATGTAATTCTATTGTAATATCACTAGGCTGAGTAAAGAGATTCCACTTTTCCCATTTTTTATAGAATTTATCCTCTTGTATTCTCAGTATGAATGTTAGTTTTTCCATAGAATAGAGTTCCTCAATAATGTCCATCCATTGATCTTTCGTTGGTGGGTCCTGTTGGTACCAGCGTCGTGTGATTGCTTTTTTACTTGATGCTAAGAGGATCTTGATTAAGTATTTATCATGTGTTAGAAAATCTTCAGGGATATTTCCCAACAGTAGAAAAGAAACAGACAGAGGTGAGAATAACCCATTCTGAACGGGAACGCATTTTGGTGTTTAGCATTATGCAATGCTTTAGCTATTGAAAAATAGCAGATCTATAGATCTACAAAGCTATGAGCTTGTATAGGTCTGCTATTTTTGAAAAATCGAAGAACGACTGACATTTTTAGAATCTGATCTCAGGTCAGAATGGGTTCATCAGACCACAGTGTGTGTCCAGTGGAAAACCTTGTATGAATCTGATCTCAGGTCAGAATGGGTTCATCAGACCACAGTGTGTGTCCAGTGGAAAACCTCGTATGAATCTGATCTCAGGTCAGAATGGGTTCATCAGACCACAGTGTGTGTCCAGCAGAGCATGTGAGCGGAGCGGAGCGGGAGCGGAGCGAGGAGCGGAGCGGGGGGATTTTGACGTGAGCGCGGAGCGGGTTTTTAAATGGGTCAGATTGACTTCCGGAGCGAGAACTGTCCTCCGCTCCGAACCGCTCCGAGCCGCTCAGTGCACACGGCACGGCACTGTGCAAGCTTGGCTAGCAGTTTACATCAATCATTGCCTCTCTCCTAAAAACTTTATTGGGACACACACACACACACACACACACACGTCACACAGTCACACACTAAGACCGAGTTTGTTGGTGTGTCAACTACTATAGTTTCATTCACAAGTACACTGGACTGGAGGCTTGTTGTGCTGTAGTAGTGATAACAACGTTAGCTAACCAGCTAATGCGACGCTAACGTTATTCCCTCTCTCCTTGTTGCGCACAGCCGTGCTTTTGTACACACTTCCATCCGTTCGCCTTTTAAATCTAAATGTCCCATCAACACACGGGTCCAAGGCGCAACGCGATCTTATCTGGTTCTTGGGGTTTCATTAACACTAGTCTGAGCAGTGAGCACTGACTGCAGTGCTGCCTGCTCGTTACGTCTCCACCTAAGGTCCTCCTCGCCCCGCAGACGGCGCAGTATACACAGGAGGAGAGGAGAGGAGAACAACAAGTCTAAAAAGGAGGGGAGGAGACCTGTCTGTCGCCTAGTCGCCTGTGTAATCTAAATAAAACTGTAAATAGAAATAAAGTGTGGGCAAATGTCGACTCGGGATAGATATTATTACTGTAATGTAGATGATACTCGGGGGGAACACCTTTTTCTTTTAAAGATAACTTTTTTTTACACCAGCGTCGGTGTCTGTGCGCGACAGATTTCAGTTGTGCGCGAGAGCATTTGGCCATGTGCGCGCACGGGCGCACGTTAGGGGGAACATTGGCTACAACAGAGCATGTGAGCGCGAGCGGAGCGGAGCGAGGAGCGGAGCGGGTGGATTTTGAAGTGAGCGCGGAGCGAGCGTAGAGCGGCGTGGGGAGAGATGAACGTGAGCGCGGAGCGAGCGTAACAAAAGCCGTCGAGAGCGAAGAGCGGAATTATCGGCCGCTCCGCTCCGCTCACATGCTCTGGTGTCCAGTGGAAAACCTCGTATGAATCTGATCTCAGGTCAGAATGGGATAAACAATCGGTGATCGCCATCGGTCCCAAAATACCTGATCCCTAGACGGTGCTGCCTAGCAATGGCCGCTGTCGAAATATGGATTTTTTAGCGATCGCGTTTTATATAATTTAAAAACAAAAGGACCTGAAGACGTGTCCACACGCCCTGCATGGGCCTCCTATACGGGGCGTATGCATTATAAAGACGTGTGGACACGTCTTGGGCATCTCAAGTGTTAACACTTAAAGTTCTGTTCTGCCCCAACTTCATGATATGAAGGGTTAACAATGTTGTTATGTCCATGTGACAAGTGTGTATCTGTGGGCTGTGCTTTGGGACTGATGGCATTTGACATTTTAGAAGTACATTTTTTTAGGAGTAGAGATGGAGTCATGCATGGTTTTCGCTTGCTTGTGCTCGGGGGGGGAAAATAGACTATTTACAAGCCCACAATGCGTTGCAGCGTCAAGTGACTATTTATTTCTCGCCTAATGGTTCAAAATGGCATACTACACCTTCTTTTAGTTTTAGCTTTCATGAAATCACAGTCTTAAAATGTTAGGATGTCCTCACGAGTATAACGATAAACGCATGTGTGTTGGTGTGTTCATTCATTCATTGCCAGGTGGATCTCCATTGCAGTAACGGGCATGCTCTTATCTATATTCACTGCATTGTTGGTCTCTAAAATGTTAGGATGTCCTCACAAGTATAACGATAATGTGTTGTCGGTGTGTTCGTTCATTCATTCATTCATTGCCAGATGGATCTCCATTGCAGTAAAAACAGGCAGCTCTTATCTATATTCACTGCAGTGTGTTGGTCTCTAACAAAAGTGTCTCTCTCTCTTATCTTCCTCTGCAGTCACAATGAGCGCAAGGTGAACTGCAACCATCCTGTCTCGGGGAGTCCGTCGCAGGACAACTGCATCTTTGTCCTCAGTGAACAGTAAGTCGGCGGTCTTTATTTATATCCCTGTGGGGACATTTTTTGAGCAGTGCCGTATAATGCTGTGTCACTCCATGTCTTGGGCTGTTACTGTAACTGTATGTCTGTAGAGTAGAGAGAGAGAGAGTAGAGTTTATTTATTTTGATCATTATAACACATCAATACAGTGCTTTTTTGTTTTGTTTTTGCAAAAGAAACGGACCAAAAAGGTGTAGGCTGAAGCCTAAGCTTATAGTGCCTACCCTTCTAACAGATACATGGCTTGCATAGGTAAGATAATACAACAAGGCAAACAGAAGGGAGAAAACAAACAAAAATAACATAAAACAAAAACGAAGACAGACAGGACGTATTGTCCTGTCTGTCTTTGTTTTTGTTTTATGTTATGTTTGTTCGTTTTAACAGAAACAAGACAAAGAACAAAAACAACCAAACAAAACACACTGTCTGTTTGTCTGTAGGCTCGTCACAGTTATTACATATTTTTTTTTTGCCTGATCACAATTATTTGAGATAATCACAATTATTTCCGTCGTATATTCCGTCAAAAAATGCCACGTTGAAAAAAAATGTCCATGTATTTTCAAACGTTTTCGGAAAACGGTTGGAAATGGCTAGATCTACAAGCTCAAAACGCGCCGCGGCCGTGGCGCGTTTTGAGCTTGTAGATCGTCTATTTCACACCGTTCCGAGTGCTAAGTTATTGAAAGTTATGAAAGTTCCTTGTAATATCTGCCCCCTGTGCACCTTTTTGTTTTTATGAAGCCTTAAAGCCGAACAGAAATGTGCGAGTGATTTTCACTCGTATAATGTTCCAATGTAGAAAATGCAATTAAATCTTTAATCCGAATTATATTGCGAGCGACAATTCATTGCATATTACAATTCCACAACGGTGACGGCCTTGTCTGTCTGTCTGTCTGGTTTTGTCTGTCTGCCTGTGACCTGTGTCACCTGTCTGTCTGTCTGCGGGTTGTCGCCTTACAGTGACATCATGTTTCCGTTCGCCCACGCTTATCCACATAATATCTGACGCCTGACACAAATGTCGTCCCTATGCACACAACTTCTCTAAACAGCCAGAGGGACATGTCACGTATAGTGCCTTTCTAGTTGTGTTTGTAAAAAAAAAAAAAGGAGTATTATTGTTTCAAGTCTCAGTGGCAACAAGGCGGCCCCGAAGAATGTTGTCGCAAGAGTCACAAAGACGTGTATACTGTTTGACAGGCCGTCGTCCGCCACTCATGTTTTTCACGCACCAAAGAGCACGGCCTTTAACCCATTCTGACCTGAGATCAGATTCATATAAGAGGTTTCCACCGGACACACACTGGTCTGATTAACACCATTCTGACCTGAGATCAGATTCTAAAAAAATGTCAGTCGTTCTTCGATTTTTGGAAAATAGCAGACCTACAAGCTCGTAGCGCGCCACTCGGTGGCGCGCTATGAGCTTGTAGATCTGCTATTTTTCAATAGCTAAAGCATAGCATGATGCTAATACCAAAATGGGTTCCCGTTCAGAATGGGTTAAAGAAGATTGAAAGGCACATTATGCAACTTGTTTGCCCTGTATGTATTTATTTGCACTAGGCATGATACTCGACTCACAATACGATACGTATCACAATATGTACGATTTGTCACGATATTTTCCAACACAATTATTTTCCAGACAAATGATTTACCTTCCCCCCCCCAAGCTTTTTTCACAATTCTTATTTAACTACATTGCAAAAGTGTAGCATTACTTTTCATGTAAAATGACTTAATTTCCGTGCAACAACTGTAAACATGCTTTCATGTTTAAACCTATATAGCTCGAGTTTTAACATTTCTTCATTTCTTTGACGGCGTCTTAGGATATAGACGTAGACCTATTTGACAGTGCAGAAACATAATTGCATAATTGCTCTCTAAAATGCATAATATGATGGAATATGATCACAGCTCACATTTCATATCGCACACTAGCCCCCCTTTTTTAATTATAATTTTGTAATAAATCGATACATATCGTCGGGATAAAATATCGATATATATATATGTATATCGATATACGATATATCGTTACATGCCTAATTTTGCACACAAATACGACACGTACATTTCAATTTGCCACCGGGGTGGTTTGGTGGTGGTGTTCACCTGCAGAAACACACTGACCTCTCACTGCATTCTGGTATTCTCACTAGGGGTGCAACGGTTCAGTTACACCTCGGTTCGGTTCGTACTTCGGTATGGGGGCCACGGTTTCGGTTCGGTTTCGGTACAGTAAAAAAAAAAATCACACCTGTGTAAAGTGAGTGCAACTCTGTGTGGGGCCGGGGGGGGGCAGGAACGCGCCCAGGGTGCCGGGCCGGTTCCGAACTGCCGCCCCGTGTCCGAAACGGTTGAGAAATGACAGAGTTACTGTGTGCCGGTCCCTCTACTGTACCCTCTACTGTACTGTACTGGCACACACGAAATCATCATATACAGTTAATATGGGCATGTGTTTGTGTGTGTGTGTTAGGTTGCACACAGGTGGTGAAAAACAACCATGCTGTTTTCATGCTCATACCCAGCCAGCCAGCCAGCCAGCCAGGCAGGCACCCACACACATAAGTCCAAGGGACTGGCTTGCACCACTCAAAAAGTTTATTTATAGCATTATCTTTTATTCTTTTTTTAGCATATATTATTTTATTAGACATTTCTGACTTTTCATTATTTAAAGGGGGAAAAAAACCTTATATTGCTATTTTAATGTGCCTCATCATTATGTTCAAGGGAAAAACAATGCACCTATGCGCTCACACGTGGTGCAGACTCGCAGTCTCGCAGCACATGCAGGGAGGAGAGGAGAGCTCCCTGGGAAGGGGAGGGATTCACAGCAGAGTGCCGTGTCGTACAGAAACATTTACAAAAGTTTACAATAAAGATCTCTGCATGAGATATTATGCTTATATTATTAGAAGAAGGGTTTCTATCTACAGTCATGGATTGGACATAGAGTATTTTGTTGGGACTTTTCAGACGGAATATTCTTCTCCTGCTCCGGGTGGACAGAGCAACAACAACGAGTTGTTTTTTCTCTCTCTCTCCCTTTTTAGCACTCAAACAGCGAGTGCAGATGCAGAAGCAGATCTGAACAAGAGGGTGCTTAGAAGCCTGTTGATTCGAGGTTACTCCGCTGTGTGTGTCTCTGTGTATGACGATCAATAATTATTCCACCGAGTGGTCTTTGCGAGGGCTGGATTCTCCTCATCATGCTGTCTCTCTCTCTCTCTCTCTCTCTGTGTGTGTGTGTGTGTGTGTGTGTGTGTGTGTGTCGTGTGTGTGTGTGTCGTGTGTGTAGGGGGTGGGCCGACAGAGTTCTACACTTCTGTGACCGAAAGAGTGCTAGACTTCTTAGTAGGACGGTGTGTGACCGATAGAGTGCTAGACTTCTAAGTAGGACGGTGTGTGACCGAGAAATACATTCTTCGCAGCTGTAAGAAATGAATTAATGCAAACCGAAAAAGCGCGGTTCATTAGAGCGCATTGAACCGTGTATGCTGAACCGAACGGTTCGGTTTTCGGTTGAAAACCGCTGCACCCCTAATTCTCACCGTGTGTTAAAGGTAGAGTAAGTGATTTCACTTAATTCAAATATCACTTATTTTTTTGTTTTGTTGTGATAATCCTCTCTACTATAGAGTGTGCTGACCATATAAGGAGTTCCTCCCTGTCCCCCAGTTAACCCCTGGGGGTCAAAAAACCTTAGGTTTCGTTTTTGACTCTCTATCCTGATTGGACGAAGGCTTATAGGTCCCACAGCCAAAAACGAAACCTAAGGTTTTTTGAGTGAAATCACTTACTCTACCTTTAAAACAGTTCCACTGCATACCCCGCGTTTCCCCTGCTATTTAATCCAATATTCTATACGCTGCCGAGATTGTTTTGTTACCTTTTTTTAGAGCATAACGCCGAAGTATTTGGAGCTTTCAACCCACGGATATCCGGCAAAAAATAATAATTCCAGAATCTGTATCGCAGCCTCGACGGCAGAGCAGAGCTCTCCGCCCAAACTTAACCCATTCTGACCTGAGATCAGATTCTAAAAATGTCTTCTACATCCTGACAGTTTTCCATTCTGACCTGAGATCAGATTGTAAAAATTGTCTTCTATGTCAGTCGCTCTTCGATTTTTCAAAAATAGCAGACCTACAAGCTCGTAGCGCGCCACTCGGTGGCGCGCTATGAGCTTGTAGATCTGCTATTTTTCAATAGCTAAAGCATAACATGAAGCTGAACACCAAAACGGGTTCCCGGTCAGAATGGGTTAAACGATTTGGGGCGGGAACCCATTTTGGTGTCAGCATTATGTTGTGCTTTAGCTTTTGAAAAAATAGCAGATCTACAAGCTCATAGCGCGCCACCGAGTGGCGCACTACGAGCTTGTATAGGTCTGCTATTTTTGATAAAATCAAAGAACGACTGACATAGAAACATGAGCTTTTTCAGAAAATAGGATGTAGAATCTGATCTCAGGTCAGAATGGGTTTAAAGACCACGTCATGTGATCTACTGTAGATTGACGGTTAGCACACGACGGTTTGCCACGGAATTAGAGACATTAGGTTTTCCAGTGAGATTGGATTCAATACCGTTTTTTTATTTTTATTTTGATTAGCATGTTTTTGTATTATGATTTTTCTTACATTTCTATGACACCACTGTAAATGATGCTTTAAATCATATGCCTTTTTAGAAAGACTCGTTTCAGTATTTTAATTCGGTGTCTGCACACACACACACGCACGCAGAGCTCATTGTATCGTCGTGTTTGGACCCATTTCACGGTTCAACTTGGTCTTATTATATTTCATCGTGACTGCGGTTTAATAAAACGACGTCGGGGTTCAACCTGCCGAAACACGAGGCCCGCTCAACTTCTTCTTCATCTCTCTTGACTGTTGTTGCACAACTTCTCTCTCCAGATTCCTGTTGCGACACATTTATGCATGTCGTTTGAGTTGTTTCAGTCAACGCTTCTACTCACAACTGCTGTCAATTAATGGTGTGTGTGTGTGTGTGTGTGTGTGTGTGTGTGTGTGTGTGTGTGTGTACAGTAGTTGTGTTTTGGGTGTATTTGTGTGTTGTGCGAAGTTGGTGTTGCCGTAACCCATTTTGGGGCGTGAACCCCTTTTGGTGTTAGCATCATGCTATGCTTTAGCTATTGAAAAATAGCAGATCTACCAGCTCATAGCGCGCTACGAGCTTGTAGGTTTCACTTGTAGGTTTCACTGCTTGTTTTCACTTAGTAGGTTTCACTTCATTAGGAGTGACAGATTGGATAAGACTAAGATAACAGTTGTAAAAATCCCCTTGCTGGGCTTGAACCCAGAACCTTCTGTTTGCAAAGAACGACTGACATAGAAACATAGCTTTTTCAGAAAACTGTCAGGATGTAGAAGACATTTTTTTTTAGAATCTGATCTCAGGTCAGAATGGGTACCAGAAATCGTGTAAAGCTCCCCCGGTCCAATCACATCCTATAACCGCCCGATCCCATGCGGCCCCATTCCAATAGTATAATCATTGCTATAGAGTGGTTGTTTGGTCACAGTGCTACATAGCTCTATAGTGTGATAGAGCTTAGTTAAAAACATTTGCTCTGAAAGAATATATATCCAAAGATTTGCACCACATTTTCAAGATTAAAAAACAAAAATAGCAGATCTACAAGCTCGTAGCGCGGAACTCGGTGCTGCACTATGATCTTGTATAGATCTGCTATTTTTCAAAAGCAAAAAGCATAACATGCACTCCCTGCACTCCCTGCTGACATTACAGGTGCCGCCGCAGCCCATATTATAGGAATACATGCAGTGATGAAAAAGATCACCCACCGAGAGATTCCCTCCCCACATCACGGGCCAATTGTGTTTGCATAGACACCCGCCTATCACCCACACATCCTGATTTGATGAAATTGGCATCCATCCCGACCTGAAATTCTGTTTACTTAAAGAGGCGGACGTATAGCCTTGTTACTGAACAAACACAAGTAGCATGACGTACTGTCCACGATATAGCTATTCAACACTGTTACTAAACAAACGCTCTCTATAGCAAGTAATGAGCATTGGCATCCGTCAGGAGAGAGAGAGGGAGAGGGAGAGAGAGATAGAGAGAGAGAGAGAGAGAGAGACTATGGAGCCGCGCTCTCGATATTGGGTTCTTCAGTGCAAGTGTTGAGTGTGGCTGAATAGACTGAATAGTGGGCGTCGCAAATCCCCTTCCGCACCTCACACAGGGGAAGACTGATGCCGGTTGCAGTATACTTAGTTTAGACAGTTTTTAGGTTTAGACTATAGTCATTTGTTTAGACCAGTCACTAGTCCTATACAACAACTACAACCTATATCTCAAAACCCTCACCCTAACAGCGCAGCTACACCTCAGCGCACAGCCGCGGACAGAAGAAGCCGACGTCATTCCGGCTTTTTTAAGACAGCCGGTGGATGGAAAAGAAGCTCCACCCCCCGCGGCTGACTGAGGCGGAGGAAAGCGTTTTTTTTGGGTCTTATTCTTTATTCTACCACAGGTCGTTTCGAGGAAGCAATCTGATTGGTTGAAACAGCCTCCTATAGCCGTGGGTTAAACCAGCACCGTTCACCATATAAGCAAAAAGTTTGCTTTTTAATTGCACCATGAGCACAGAGCACCATGAGCACAGCATGATACAATAAAATGAAATATATTTTTCTAAGTCTCAGTCTAAGGAGTTTATATTTCTATACGGTGAGCGAGTCTTTTCCTGTCAAAGTCCACCTAATCAAAACAAATAATTCAGCTGCTCTGTATTCCCCCAGAGCGCTAGCAAACTCGGTGGCTATAGGCTAGCTAGTTTATTGGGACATTTGTGGTCGTATAGTGACTACATCTGTCATTAAAAAAATATATATTCTTTCAGCGGTTTTCTTATAGTTTTAAGGGTAACTGTGGTAGAATTGCAATATTACACTCGATGGTGTGGTTTTTAACGTGATTATTGCCACTTCAGTGATGCTTACCCTGCATCCCTGTCGCGGCAATAATCACGTTAACCCACATCACCCTCTCGTGTAATATTGCTTAAATCTTTCGCCTCAGTCTCTTTGCCACGCGGACTGCTGGGCAAAAAGCGTCTCTTCAAACTCGGAGAGTCCCTCAACGATCCGTCCTCCAAGCATGTGCGATCGATCGGATGCCGCGTGCTTCCCAGGTCGTCCAGAACCAGAGCGATGTCCAAGGTGATCATTTGCTCCTTGAGATCAATGATCTCTTATCACGATATATAGAGCAATTTATTACATCGTTACTGGACGGACACTATAGCAGTGATCACTGTCGCGTATCGCACAACACAGAGCAACTTATTTTAACCCATTCTGACCTGAGATCAGATTCTAAAAGTGTCTTCTATACATCCTGACAGTTTTCTGAAAAAGCCGTGTTTCTATGTCAGTCGTTCTTTGATTTTTCAAAAATAGCAGACCTATACAAGCTTGTAGCGCGCTATGAGCTTGTAGATCTGCTATTTTTCAATAGCTAAAGCGTAACATAATGCTAACACCAAAATGGGTTAACATAAATGTGGTGTATATCGAAATAACATCGATTGGTTTAAATAAAACTCCTGCTCCTCTCTGGTTGTCGACAACACGGCAGGTTCCTCGGCAGCGGAAGAGTTGTTTCAAAAGCTTGTTTACTGTAGCTACTGTACAGAAGGATTTTCAGAAGCCAGTGATGAGAGCAGAGCTGTAACTCTGCACCCTGCTGACACATTCCACACGCGCACGCACACGCACACAACACACGCACACACACCTTGCTGGTTCCAAAGAATGATGGTTTAACCCATTCTGACCTGAGATCAGATTCTAAAAATGTCAGTCGTTCTTCGATTTTTCAAAAATAGCACACCTACAAGCTCGTAGCGCGCCACTCGGTGGTGCGCTATGAGCTTGTAGATCTGCTATTTTTCAATAGCTAAAGCACGACATGATGCTAACACCAAAATGGGTTCCCGTTCAGAATGGGTTAACAGTTATGCTGTCCGTGGATCAACAGTGATTCATAGTGTCTCTATGGAACCCCATCTGGGACTATTTTGTGCCGGGGGGGCGGGGGGACCCCCATACGAGATGTGTATACTGTTTGAAAATGGCAGATCTTACAAGCATTCGTGAGCTTGTAGATGTGCTTATATTCCAGATATAGCTGATGTGAAAGTGGTGTAACTTATGGCCCGGTTGTGTCTTTCTTTCGGGGATTGTTTTCATAGAAGACCGCTCATGGCCTGCTTTGTTTCTCTTGCAAATTATGTCGAGATTCATGTTTGGAGCCGGATTGCTGGGTTGCCGCGGAGTCGAGTCACTTTTAGATCAAATTCCATATTATAGCAGCTGAACTCACCACTGTGTTTTGTTTTTCCTTTTGTTTTCTTCTAGCCTGAGTTGTGGAACATTGTTTAGCAGGTAAAACTCTGTTTGCGGGATGTCACGGTGTTGTGTTTGTGTTGAAGTCGTGCTAACATTTATGTTAACCCATTCTGAACGGGAATCCATTTTGGTGTTGACATCATGTCGTGCTTTAGCTATTGAAAAACAGCAGATCTACAAGCTCATAGCGCGCCACCGAGTGGCGCGCTACGAGCTTGTAGGTCTGCTATTTTTGAAAAATCGACATTTTTTTAGAATCTGATCTCAGGTCAGAATGGGTTCATCAGACCAGTGTGTGTCCAGTGGAAACCTCGTATGAATCTGATCTCAGGTCAACGTTGTGTTGTTGTGACGTTTAGCAGCTATACAACTGCTAGAGAATGCTACTGTATTGTGTTTGTGGAACTCTGCTAACTCTGCACACACTAACTACTAGGTGTGTAAGGACACATTTTAACAGCGATACGATACATGGACCATAATATTGGTTCATTATGGTGATCCGATACGATACCATTCAATGATTTGAAATCGATACAGTGACTATTTAAAATACATTGAACATTATTTTAAACTATAAGTAATTAAACCTTTTTTTCTTCAAAGAAATGCTAAATGGCACGCACAGAAGTCTAGTATTGATGGATACAATCGATTACGGTATCTGCTTAGCGAAACGATTCAATGCCGATTATCTGCTTAGCGAAACGATACGATTCGATCAAGTCAATGTTTCTGTTTTCATTTCGATATACTTCGATTTTTGAAATGAATATAGATTTTTCGATGCGGTTACTATATCGTTGCACACCTACTAACTACCTATAACTGTCATCATCACACTGTGTCTGGTTAAACTTACATTGCTCGTCATAATTATTTGAAATAATCTTTTTTTTTTTTTTAATAATCACAATTATTTGAATTGTAACAATCAAAAACATTGGCAATACTCACCGTAAACATTTCCACATCTTGTATATCGGCTGATTTCGCCTTTTTTTTTTAAACAAATATAACAATTGAGAATAAAATGTATGATTAAACATGGCATATTTTGGCCATATACATTTTTTTTTAAATTATTGGTCATTGTTAGTCATGTCTTTGTGTATTTACGTTCATGCCATATCTGCCTGTGCATTGTTTTGTTTACAAAGCGCTAAAAGCCATTCAAATCAAATTGTCACTCACAGTTTTTTGTACGACAAGTCAGATGTCATAATCGTGACAGCCCTATACTGACTAGCGGAGTGTGTGTGTGTGTGTGTGTGTGTGTGTGTGTGTGTGTGTGTGTGTGTGTGTGTGTGTGTGTGTGAGTGTGTGTGCACGCGCGCATGCAGTTTGAATGCTGTCCTGCCTGATGTCTCATTGTGTTCTTACATTCCAACATCCTGCAAAGTGCATAATTATCGTTGTCTAAACTCTTGTGTGGCAATCGACCCGGAAAACGCCAAAGACAAACATCACTTAACCCGGGTTTAACCTCAACTGGAAGAGCCCCGTGGTTCTTCAGCAAGAAAACTGATGCGTTGTGCACTCCTCGAGTCCTCTATGGCTGTGGATGCTGGACTCTAACACAAGCCCTACGGAAATCCCTGGACGGTTGCTACACCAGAACGTTACGTGTGGCACTGAACATCAACCAGGACATTAGGGCATTACCAAGGGTAACAGAGAAGATAGCAGTAAGGAGGATGAGACTAGCTGGCCACTGTACGGGGCATTCACCAAGTCTAACCAAAATGTATTATTTTAGACGGGTGTCCTGGCCTTGCGAGTAATAGAGATGAGGGTGAGAAAGCACAGTCATCCACGAGGGGGAATCGGGAATTCCTTCACTTGGGAAGGAGGTTAGCTTAGGTGGTACAGACGAAGTATCTCCCTAGGGACGTCCTCGCTGCACGTCCACACTTCCATGTGGAAGTGGCGAACGTCGCCCAGGAAAAGGGAAGTGTATGGAGCTCTCGAGGTTGTTGATGGTGACCCGGCTCTGGATAAGCGGTTGAAGATGGAAGGGTGTTTATGTTTTAACAGCAGGCGACAGCCTGCCGTATTTTCCGGAAGTGCAGTTTGTTTGTTTGTCTATAGGGCCCCGGCAAGTATACCGGCGATAGCAAGCGAAGAGTTAGTTGAAAAGTGGGCCGAGGAACGTCGCCCGAAAACATGACAGTGTTTTATCGTTGGACGACATCGCCTGGCGATTGCCAATCAAATTGATTAATTGCTTTGTTTACCTTCCATGCCACCTGTAGGAGGACATCGGTAATGACCGCAGGAACGCAAGATTTGTATTGTTGGTGTTTTACGCATTACGTTATACTTTAGCTATTGAAAAATAGCAGATCTACAAGCTCATAGCGCGCCACCGAGTGCCACGCTACGAGCTTATAGATCTGCTATTTTTGAAAGATTGCCAAAATGTGTCCCAAAGTTGGAATATATATTATTTCAGAGCGAACGTTTTTAACTCAAATATTTGAGTTCTGGAGGGGGTTCCCTGGAACAACATATTTTCAGATGGGGGTCGGCGGCCAAATACAGATATTTTCTGTGGTCCTTGACATGAAATGTTTGAGAACAACTGACGTGAGGTTTTTCACACAACTGTCAGGATTTAGAAGGCATTTGTAGAATCGTCCTCGCGGTCTAAAAATGGGTTAAAACGATTAGTTAGATCGGTCGAGACATTTGCAGCGCTGTCGTTTCAACTGGCTAAGAATAAGCCCAATGCCTGCCTACATCACTGAACTGATTCAACCTCACACAACCACACGCTCACTCCGTTCAGCCGATCAGCACCTCCTCGTGGTCCCCAGGACCAGATTAAAAACAAAGGGTGACCGAGCTTTTGAAGTGACAGCCCCTAGGCTGTGGAACGCCCTCCCCCTGGACCTAAGAACTGTCCTTTCTGAGGCCTCTTTTAAAAAACAATTAAAAACACTCATGTTTAGACAGGCATTTGGTCACATATAATCACTGTTTTTCTACTGTTTGTGTTTTTATTTTTGTTGCTATGTTGTTTTTTCACTGTTGACCCTGTGAAAATGGCTGCTGCTGTTTTTATAGTTTTATTTTTGTACTATTGTAAAGCACCCTGTGCACTCGTGCTGAGAAGGGTGCTATATAAATAAAGGTCATTCATTCATTCATTCATTCATTCATTCATTCATTCAATGAGCCCATATACCACCCATGTGACATTTCACACAGTGTTTCCATTGCTCCGTCGCATCATAGCATCGGTTCCATCCCATTTTAAGAACCCTTTCCGGAACCAGGCTTTTAATCACACTGACTCAGAGAGGCTGGTGGTATGTGGACTTCTTCACGTCTCCTATACAATTAGAATACCGGCGGTTCTCGATGCTTTCAATTTCAAGGGCCACCAGAGCCTCCGTTAGTGTAATTGGCGAGACCTGTGGAGGAAGTGAGGGACTTGGGAAGCAGCCCAATGCATGTCCATTATGGCCGTGGTGCATAGAGCCTATTATAGGAAGATAGGTTGGACAGACAGACAGACAGACAATAATGTGACAGTTACATAACTAAAGTTCACTATTGTCTTACTCTTATATGTTATAGTTTTGGTGTTTACTGCCATCCAGCAGTAAGCAGTGCTCGCACAGAGCACGACAACCGTTATCGTTAACTATACATTCCACCGGGTCGGTTCCCAACGGGAAGCGGTTCAGTTCTTTTTGGTTCTTAGTCCATGAGCCAGAGCTCCAATTACATTGTTGGGGGAAAAACTAGACCTATATTAAAGACCAAGTGAATTCATAAATGATAACCCTTCCACAGTAGTAGCCTTTTCATACGTTTTATTATTTTGCATATCTTTCTACATAATGCCTCATTTGCATATTTAGAAATTTAAACATTTGTAAAACAATAAAACATTGTCTTCGTGTAAGTGCTCAATTGGGGAAGTGTCATGGTGATGACAATCAATAATTAACGTTCCAATGTTGGAGCTCTGGCTCATGGACTAAGAACCAAAAAGAACTGAACCGGTTCCCATTGGGAACCGACCGGTGGAAAAGAACTGAACCGGTTCCCATTGGGAACCGACCGGTGGAAAAGAACTGAACCGGTTCCCATTGGGAACCGACCGGTGGAAAAGAACTGAACCGGTTCCCATTGGGAACCAACCGGTGGAAAAGAACTGAACCGGTTTCCCATTGGGAACCAACCGGTGGAAAAGAACTGAACCGGTTCCCAATGGGAACCAACCGGTGGAAAATATCTGAACCGGTTCCCATTGGGAACCGACCGGTGGAAAAGAACTGAACCGGTTCCCATTGGGAACCAACCGGTGGAAAAGAACTGAACCGGTTCCCAATGGGAACCAACCGGTGGAAAAGAACTGAACCGGTTTCCCATTGGGAACCAACCGGTGGAAAATATCTGAACCGGTTTCCATTGGGAACCAACCGGTGGAAAATAACTGAACCGGTTTCCATTGGGAACCAACCGGTGGAAAATAACTGAACCGGTTCCCATTGGGAACCAACCGGTGGAAAAGAACTGAACCGTTTCCCATTGGAACCGGTACCAACCGGTGGAAAAGGGGCCTCAGTATCAAGGCAGAGGCAAGCAAGCAACCCGGTGCTCAGCAGAGACGTGCAGGTATAAAAGATGTAAAATGGTGCCCCTGGATCAATCGAGATAAGACGTCAATTGAAAAATGACGGAGATCCAGGCACTCGGAATATTTAAAAGAGAAAGAGAAGAGAATAAATTATTCATTAATTTGTCTTTTTGTGTATATTTTACTTTGCGTTTGAGTTGCATGTCGACTGTACGTCTATTATATTTGCTTTGTTCAGGAAAAAAAGGTGACATTGTGGAATATTCTTTGACAGCCCTTGTGCTGCAGAGACACTGAACAGATGGCATATCTACAAGAGTGTGTGTGTGTGTGTGTGTGTACACACACACGTTTTGTGGGTGAAAATAGGTTCACGTCCTGAAATGCTCTGGTTTCATTTAAAAGGCACACACACACACACACACACACACTAACACACACTCACACTCTAACACACACTCACAAAGAATTGCTGTGTGGTCATTTTAAAGTGCTGCTGTAAGCCCCGTTCACCCTGTGTCCTTATTGACTGCATGATCCATCTGTTTTCTTTACTTACTCTGTACTCAGACACACACACACATGCTTGTATAACTATGGGGACCAAAACTTTTTTGTACAACAATTTTATAGATGCTATTTATATTAAGCGATTTATATGCTTATTGTGAACCTAGCCCTAAACCTGTCTTATAAATGTCTGATCCTAACCCCTTAAACCTGACATATAAATGTCTGTCTAATTCTCAAATGAGGTGTGTGTGTGTGTGTGTGTGTGTGTGTGTGTGTGTGTGTGTGTGTGTGTGTGTGTGTGTGTGTGTGTGTGTGTGTGTGTGTGTGTGTGTGTGTGTGTGTGTGTGTGTGTGTGTGTGTGTGTGTGTGTGTGTGTGTGTGTGTGTGTGTGCGCACATCCCTATTGACCTGATTATAAGACTAAGTTTCTTTTCCAATGTAAATATCCTAATGTCGATATCCTCATGTCGATATTTTGCAAGATATTGTATCAAAGTTAGAATTTCAGTATCATGACAACACTGACTTGTTGGGACATTTGGCCCTCACAAGTATAGTATGCACGCACGCACGCACACACACACACACACACACACACACACACACACACACACACACACACACACGGTAGTGTTCTGTACATCCGCTGGGTCTTTTGTGTGTGTTTGCTGATGCAGTAACTTTGTTAGACTGTGTGTGTGTATTGTCTCTTTGTATCTCAGTCCTAACTTTAATCCTCTCCACCATGCACACACACACACACACACACACACACACACACACACACACACACACACTCTCTCTCGCCCCGGAACCAGCTCTACTGCCTAGCTGGACACGTCCACAACTATATTTGGTCCCAACAAATCAGTCAGCAGGTGTGACTGTGTGGAGTTGTGACATATAACGCGATACTCATAAATGTCACGTCTACATGTGATTGACACACATATACAGCCTTGTCCTGCACTCACGCACACTTGCTTGCTGCTCACGAAAAAAAAACGCTTGTAGATCACTTAATCTCCTCATTGAGCCCCAATACATTAATTAAAAACACGTGACTGCTTCTGGTGACTAGATGTTGTCCTTCTAAATTAATCTTGGACTCATTTAATCACATGCCTCTGCCTCTGGTGACTGATATTGTCCTTCTAATGAAGGTTGGACTCATTGAAAACTAGGGACGTCCCGATCCACTTTTTTTCCGTTCCCGATACAGCAATTTATAGTTAGCCGATACCGAATGCCGATAGCGATACCAGTGTTGTGATCTTCTCGTGTTGCGCTTATAGCCATCTAGCTGTATATCTCGTGTTGTGTTTATATAGCAGACTCCTCACTCATTATGTGCACTTGCAGTTTGGGACAACTCCACATGTACCGACATGTTTTTGCGATTGCCATAGTGTCAACCCCTTACGCCTGCGTCGGATCGGTGGTTAGACTGGCATGTTCACAGATACCCGACATGACCCGATATGACCAAATAAGGGCCTATATACCGATACTTTCCCGATACAGTATCGGGACACACCTCTGCTTCTGGTGACTGATATTTTTCAATTACAAATGTATTTAAAAAAATTAATGTTAGACAATTTTAATGGTGAACAGTAATGGAGCGGTTGAATGAATGAACCAATTAATGGTTGGTAATGGAATAATGAACAGTTCAGTATCTCTCTAGCAGTGTTAAAAATGAATGAACAATGAACAGTTCAGTATCTCTGTAACAGTGCTAAAATGAACAGTTCAGTATCTCTATAACAGTGCTAAAATGAACAGTTCAGTATCTCTATAGCAGTGCTAAAATGAACAGTTCTGTATCTCTATAGCAGTGCTAAAATGAACAGTTCAGTATCTCTGTAACAGTGCTAAAATGAACAGTTCAGTATCTCTATAGCAGTGCTAAAATGAACAGTTCAGTATCTCTGTAACAGTGCTAAAATGAACAGTTCAGTATCTCTATAGCAGTGCTAAAATGAACAGTTCAGTATCTCTGTAACAGTGCTAAAATGAACAGTTCAGTATCTCTATAGCAGTGCTAAAATGAACAGTTCAGTATCTCTGTAACAGTGCTAAAATGAACAGTTCAGTATCTCTATAGCAGTGTTAAAATGAACAGTTCAGTATCTCTGTAACAGTGCTAAAATGAACAGTTCAGTATCTCTATAGCAGTGTTAAAATGAACAGTTCAGTATCTCTATAACAGTGCTAAAATGAACAGTTCAGTATCTCTATAGCAGTGTTAAAATGAACAGTTCAGTATCTCTATAACAGTGCTAAAATGAACAGTTCAGTATCTCTATAACAGTGCTAAAATGAACTGTTCAGTATCTCTGTAACAGTGCTAAAATGAACAGTTCAGTATCTCTATAACTACCTAAAATGAATAAACAATGGACAGCTGTGACAGCTGGGAGTCCTCGACTCCCTGAGGCACAGCAGCGCTCTTATGACGGTTCTAATTGACCAGCCAGCATAGTCGTTATCAGCCTAATTAGTAACAAATCACACACACGCTCGCGCCGCACGCGCGCACTGCAGAGGCTCAGAGCAGAAACGAGGCGTTGAAGCTGAATGGAGCCATGTGTCTCTCATCCACGGAACACTGTGTGTGGGACGGACGGTTTATGGCTGTGTTGTTGTCATGCAGGAGAATCAGCCGCCCCAACATCCGTATTGTGGGGGAAAGCTTTCTCGATACAAGCTCAATGGGCTCCATCGGCTATTTCTTTGCGCAACCTTTCACAATAATAGAAAATATATTGGTATTAGAGCCCTGAGTGGTTAAAGGTATATTCAGTGATTTCACTTAATTCAAATATCACTTATTTTTTTGTTTTGTTGTGATAATCCTCCCTATACTATAGAGTGTGCTGACCATATAAGGAGTTCCTCCCCGTCCCCAGTTAACCCCTGGGGGTCAAAAAACCTTAGGTTTCGTTTTTGGCTCTCTATCCTGATTGGACGAAAGGCTTTGGGTCCCAGCCAAAAATGAAACCTAAGGTTTTTTGAGTGAAATCACTGAATATACCTTTAACCTGATGTGGACTGTTATTGGTGCTTTTTTTTCCCCCTCCACCTGCACTGCACCCATTTTGGGCCGGGAACCCCTTTTGGTGTTTTAAGCATTATGTTATTCTTTAGCTATTTGTTATACTTTAGCTTGCAGATATACAAGCTCATAGCGTGCCACCGAGTGCCGCGCTATGAAGTTGTAGGTCTGCCATTTTTGAAAAGTTGTGAAAATGTGGCGCAAATTATGTTTTTAACTCAAATCTTTGCTTCTGGGGCAGGTGCCTGGAACAACATATTTTCAGATTGTGGTCCTCCGCAGCCAAATATACAGATAATTCTGGGGGGGGGTCTTCAAATAAGTTGAGCACCACTTTTTATAGAATCGAGCTCAGGTCTAAATGGGTTAATACATTCAATGTGTGTTTGTAATATTTCATCATTGTGTGTGCATGCAACTTTACATACATTTGTCACAGCATTATCAAAAGGATAGACACACAAAAAAAGCCAGTGGCTTGTTTCCATTGCGGTCCTATACTTACGACAACGTGCTATTGCAGTGTCGAGCAGCATTAGGCCAAACACATGAGCGCGCACTATAGGCTCCACCCACTCCAGAAAGTTTCCGCTCTGGAGTGACAGCGGAGCGCTACGCGACCGCCCGCATTAAAGGTATATTCAGTGATTTCACTCAACAAAAACCTTAGATTTCGTTTTTGGCTAGGTGGCAAAGCCTTTCATCCAATCAGGATAGAGAGCCAAAAAAACCGAAACCTAATGTTTTTTGACCCCCCCCCCAAGGGGTTAACTGGGGGACAGGGAGGAACTCCTTATATGGTCAGCACACTCTATAGTAGAGAGGATTATCACAACAAAACGAAAAAAAAATAAGTGATATTTGAATTAAGTGAAATCACTGAATATACCTTTAAACCAGGAAATGTCGCATCAGGACTTTTTGCTTATTCCTTATTAATCGGTGTATATAAAATATAGCTAACTCGTCAAATCTCTTAGTTACATCAATGTTGTTCTAAAGGGCCTGGTGGCCGTGCCTCAGCGGTCCTGCAGGCACCTTGGCTGGTAGCCCGGTCTGGCAGCGTGCCGCGGGTTCGACTCCCGATCCCGACGGCCTTTACTGCATGTCGTCTTCCAGTCCAAGACTCCCAAGTATACCCATGGGCGCAGGACAATGTCCTTGTGGATATAATGTGTGCCTGTGCCGTGTGAGTTGACATGAAAAACGATTCAGAAAGCAATATAAACAGCTAATCATAAACATGGATTGATGGATGGATGAGAGGTAGGGACGGGTACCTTTCACCTTTGAATCGATACAATACTTGATATCTTGGGAACCTGATATGATACCCTTGTGTAAATGCCATACAGCAGAACAGGGCTCGCCCCTTTCACCGTTTCACAGTTTCACTTCTAAATGCTAAGTTTTCTGAAAAACCTATGTTTCTACGTCAGTCGTTCTCAAACATTTTCATGTGAAGGACCCCCCAAAAATATATGAAATTGGCCCCCACCTGAAAGTATGTTGTTCCAGGCAGGAATCCCCCCCCACCCCCTTCCAGAAGCACAGATTTGAGTTAAAAACGTTTGCTCTGAAAGAATATATATATTGTGGGAGGTCGGGTGGGAAATACAACTCAGAGTGCAGTTTCAGGGGTTAGACACACGATGGCGCCCCTTGCTTTATTTCTCCAACAGGTTCAAACAACGTCAGTTTTCACAAACAGAACTCAGACAGTAGTATTCTTTGCATGAGGTCCCGGTTCCGAGGCGGGAGTCGTCACTGCAGAGGATGAGAGGGGTTGTTAGCATACGGTCAGAGCACAAGGTAAGTACAGGGTTGGGGCCTGAGACTCCGGTCTAGGCAATCTACCAACCAGAGATTTGTAATAACTCTTTCTCTTCTTCTTTTCCAGGTTCCAGAGGGGGCCAGGAGGCTCCCCCGGAGGTAGGTAAGGGGGTGCGTAGCTTTCTCTATCCCCGGGGCACAGAAGAGTACTTTAGAGTAGAAGTACTCGGATACGGGGAGGTGAGTAATCAGAGTATAAGTACTTGGTATGGTACCGGGTGAGTATGGTACAGAGGGCCCCTTAGGCTCGGCCAACAGGGAGATACACAAGTATTTATATTCTTACTTCTCTCTATGTACTGGGTGGCCGTGTCGGTACGACAACGGCAGTCAGGGGGTTAACACAAAGTAAGCGCTCTAGTTTCTAACGGTCTTCTTTCACCGGGCCTGGCGGCGCAAGCCAACTTAAAGTCTCTTCAAAGGGTGAAATGAACATAACACGGGCCTGTCTTCTTTCACAGGGTGGACGTGACACTTTATCTAGAGCCTGCTAGCTTCCATTAGTCTCTACGGGGTTATCTTCATTCAACAATCTTCAGTGTATAACACCATGGTGACACTCTTCATTCACAGTCTTCATTTAGCATCGACAGGGTGACTTCCTTCATTCACAATCTTCGTTATTATCCTTAGCTGCTCATTTGCCACTATGAGTGCCTCTTCTTAATAACACGGGTGATAGATAGTGAACGGTTTGTCTTACTGCGACCTTATGGAGCTGTTGAGCTGCCGTTTCCATACGGGGGTCCCGTCTTCCGCACTCGTCCCCGATACGAGCCAGGTGGGTCTCCAGTATGCATGCGGCTCTCCGTGTATACTTGTCTATGGGGGGCACACGCTCCTGCGTGTGCTTCCAGCCCCACTCCTACAAGCCTGGTGATGTGAGAATAAGAGAGCAATTGAGTGGTGATACAAACGATCAAACAATAAACATAGTCCATACGTGAGAGTCCATAAGTGAGAGGAGTGTGGACTTACCATCCAACGCCGAGTGGACGGCATATGCTGCGCGAGCGTCTGTGTGTAGCAGGGATCTGATACTGCTAGGTGCGCAGGTTGTTTATAAAGGGCGCGGCTGACAGGCTGCGGCTGTCCTTAATTGCTAACCCGGGCGGCGGCCGGAATGAGGCGCAGCTGATTTAGAATTGCTCTGGGATAGTACACCGAGTCTATGACACGGCCGTGGGCGTGCCTGGTTGTCATGGTAACTCGCCCCTCCCCCTGAGGTGAGACCTGACAGACTCCACACACTCCCCCCCTAAGTTTCTTGCTACCGCAAGGAGCTTGACTACTTCCCTCGTCTTCGTACAGTCTTGAGAGCGCGTCCGCGTGTTTCATCTTGGTCCCGGGCCGGTGCTCTATCTCGAACTTGTAGCTCTGGAGCTCGACGAACCAGCGGGTGACACGGTCGTTGCGGTCTTTGTTTGCCGCCATCCACTTGAGTGGCGCGTGGTCGGTCACGAGGGTGAACTGTCTGCCCCACAAGTAGTACCGGAGGTGATGGATGGCCCATTTCACGGCCAGGCACTCCTTCTCGACCGTGGAGTAGTTACGCTCGTGCTTCAGCAGCTTCCTGCTGATGTACAGTACGGGATGCTCATCTCCGTCTAGCGGCTGGGACAGGACAGCGCCGACCCCGGTGTTGGACGCATCCGTGGAGAGGATGAAGGGCCTTGTGAAGTCCGGCGCCACGAGCACCGGCTCGCTGCACAGGGCGGTCTTCAACGTGCGGAAGGCTTCGTCCGCCTCGTCCGTCCACTGGACGTGGTGGGGAAGGTTCTTCTTGGTCAAGTCGTGGAGGGGGGCCGCGATCGTGGCGAAGTTCTGGACGAACTTCTGGTAATAGGCGATCAGGCCGAGGAAGGACTTGACCTGCTTCTTGGTCACCGGGCGTGGCCAGGTCTGGATCTTCTCCACCTTCCTCGTCTGTGGTCGGATGCACCCTCGGCCGATGGTGTAGCCGAGGTAGTCCGTCTCGGTCCAACCAATGCGGCACTTCTTTGCGTTGGCGGTCAGGCCGGCCGCCCGTAGGGTGGCTAGGACTGTGTCGACCCGCTCCAGGTGCTGTCCCCAGGTGGCGCTGTGGATGATTACATCGTCCAGGTAGGCCGCCGCGAAGGCCTGGTGGGGTCGCAGTATCCGGTCCATCAGCCGTTGGAACGTGGCGGGGGCCCCGTGTACTCCGAAGGGCATCACTCGGTACTGGAAGAGTCCATCGGGAGTGATGAAGGCCGTCTTCTGCTTGGCTCTCTCCGTGAGGGGAACCTGCCAGTACCCTTTCGTCAGGTCGAGGGTACTGATGAACCGGGCGGGCCCCAGCCGGTCAATCAGCTCATCGACGCGGGCCATGGGATACGCGTCGAACACGGAGATCTCATTTAACTTCCGGAAATCATTGCAGAAGCGGAGTGTGCCGTCGGGTTTGGGGACAATCACGATCGGGCTCGACCAGGCACTGTGGGACTCCTCGATGACCCCCAGCTCGAGCATCTTCTGGACCTCTTCTTGGATTGCCTTCCTTCGTGCCTCCGGGATCCGGTACGGCCGTAGTCTCACTACCTGGCCGTTAGGGGTGTCGATGTCATGCTTTAGCACGGAGGTGTGGCCCGGTAACTCTGAGAACACGTCGCGGTTCCGATCGAGTAGTTCCCGCAAGTCCTGTGTCTGCTGGGGCGTCAGACCCTCACCAAGGGCCACGGCCGGGGCCTGCGGGGAGACAAAGGTTACTAAAGCGGGTAGGGGCACTTCCTCCGGCGTATGCCACCGTTTCAGTATGTTCACGTGGTAGATCTGGTGTCCGCGTCTTCTGCCTGGCTGACTCACCCGGTAGTTCACGTCTCCTTTCCTCTCTACGACTTCATATGGGCCCTTCCATCGGGCCAGGAACTTACATTCGCTGGTGGGGACCAACACCAGCACTTTATCGCCGGGGGCGAACTCTCGGATCTTGGCACCCTTATTGTAGGTGCGCGCCTGGGCCGTCTGGGCTGCGGCCATGTGCTCTCTTACGATGGGCCAGATGCGTTTGGCGCGCTCCTGGAGCGCGTCGACGTGTTCGATGACGCTGCGGAGGGGGGACGGCTGGCTCTCCCAGGCTTCTTTAGCCAGGTCGAGGAGGCCACGCGGTTTCCTCCCGTACAGGAGCTCAAAGGGCGAAAACCCGGTTGACGCTTGGGGTACTTCGCGAATTGCGAAGAGTACAAACGGGATGAGGCGGTCCCAGTCTTTGGCGTCCTCTTCCGTGACGCGTTTTAACATTTTCTTCAGCGTTTGGTTGAACCGTTCGACCAAACCATCCGTCTCAGGGTGGTAGGCGGAGGTCCGTATACGCTTGACCTTCAGCCATTTATACAGGGATGCTAGGACTCTGGACATGAAGCACGTGCCCTGGTCCGTCAGGATTTCGTCCGCTATGCCGACGTGGCTGAATAACATCAGCAACTCGTGGGCGATGGCCCGGGCGTTGGCGGTGCGGAGGGGGATGGCCTCCGGATAGCGCGTCGCATAATCCATGATGACTAGGATGTACCGGTGGCCCCGGGCGGACTTAGGGAGGGGTCCGACAATATCCATGGCGATACGGGAGAACGGTACATCGATAATTGGCATTGGAATTAGGGGGCTATGGGGCACGCCGCGGGGGGCGGTTAGCTGACACTCGGCACAGGAGCGGCAAAACTCCTCAATGGCCTTCTTAACGCCTGGCCAATAGAAACGGGCGGCGACCCGGTCGTAAGTCTTTTGTACGGCCAGGTGGGCCCCTAACTGGTGGGAGTGGGCGAGATACATTACTCGGGACACATACGGTTTGGGGACGAGTAATTGTTCGACGACCTCCCCAGCGGGGTCTTTGCAAGCGCGGTACAGTAAGTCGTGTCGGACGAAGAAGTGTGGGAAAGGTTTCTCACTCACCCCCGGGTTCAGCTTCCCGTCGACAGCCACGACGTTCCGCCTGGCGCCAGCCAGGTTGGGGTCGGCCCACTGAGCGGTGGCGAACGATCCTTGCCGCCGGGGGGGTGGCGCGTCTATTCTGGGGAACTCTAGGAAGGGGTCTTCACCGAGGGCCGGCGTGTCGTCGGCGTCGGAGGCCTCCGCTTCTTCCGGCCAGGGTTCTGGCTGGGGACTTCCTCTGCCGCTGCTGGTGGACGAGGTCCCGTCTTCGCGGAGGGCGGGGCAGGCGACGAGGGGTACGCTACTTCGGCGGCGTCGGCGGCGCCGCGTCCTGGGGGGCCCTCGTCGTCCCGGGTTCCAGTATTTCTCGAACAGCGGACAGTCCGTTCCGATCAAGAGGGGGACTGGGAGTTCGGGGACCACTCCGGCGGCGACCAGCGCGGAGCCACGGGGGGTCTGTACGGTCACGTGGGCGACGGGGTACCGTCGGACATCTCCGTGGACACACGTGACCGGGATGGTGGGTCCATTGGTGGCGGAGGCGAGGTCACCCCGGACCAGCGTCACCACGCTGCCTGAGTCCAGCAAGGCATGGGTGTCGGTCCCATCAACCCGGGCGGGGAGGGTGGTCTGTCGTCGGCTCTCACTTCCGGTGTGGAGGCAGGGGCGGGGCCCTCTCATGCTGTCCGCGGAGGGCATGGAGACATCGGGGCCGGGGGGCCGCTCTGGGCAGGCCCAGGACAGGTGGTCCTCCCGATTACAGACGTAGCACCTGCGGATCCGCGGGCTGCGGTCGGGGGGGCCGGAGGCACGGGGCCGGACCGGGGCCGGCGGGGTCGGCGGGGCTGGTCGGCGTCGGTCTCGGCGGTCGTCTGTCTTGGGGACGGCGTCGCTCTTGGTCTGGCGGAGCATATCCGAGCAGACGTGGTGGTTCTCCAGGAGGGCGATCAGGGCGTCCACGGATGTGGGGCTGACTCGGGCAACATATTTCTTGGCGTCGGATGGCAGGGCACGGACACACCGGTCTATGACTAATCTCTCAATCCACGGGGTCTCTCCGCCCGTGGTCAGCCAGCTCTGCGTCAGGCGGTAGAGGTCGGCGACCTGAGCGCGAGGGGGCTGGGCCTGCTGATAGGCCCACATGTGGTACCGCTGGGCCCGGGCGGGCAGGCTGTAGCCGAGGGTGGACAAGATGGCGGCCTTCAGCGTCTCGTAGTCTCGAGCGTCTCTGGCGGGAAGGTCCCGACATGCGCGTTGAGCCTCTCCCGAGAGGTAGGGCGCCAGTATGCCGGCCCAGTCGGCGGCGGGCCACTGCTCGCGGTCGGCGGTGCGTTCGAAGAGTTCGAGGTACGCCTCGATGTCATCCTCGGGGGTCTGCTTGGAGAGGACGGCGTTGGGGGTCCTAGGGACATCGCCGTGTCGGTCTAGCCTGCGGACCACCTCACGCACAGCGTTCTGTAGTTCAGTCTGACTTCGGAGAAGGGCGGCCAATTCGAGGCTGGCCATGTTTAGGCGGTGGTTGAGATCAGATGAATACCCACATTCTCCACCATATGTGGGAGGTCGGGTGGGAAATACAACTCAGAGTGCAGTTTCAGGGGTTAGACACACGATGGCGCCCCTTGCTTTATTTCTCCAACAGGTTCAAACAACGTCAGTTTTCACAAACAGAACTCAGACAGTAGTATTCTTTGCATGAGGTCCCGGTTCCGAGGCGGGAGTCGTCACTGCAGAGGATGAGAGGGGTTGTTAGCATACGGTCAGAGCACAAGGTAAGTACAGGGTTGGGGCCTGAGACTCCGGTCTAGGCAATCTACCAACCAGAGATTTGTAATAACTCTTTCTCTTCTTCTTTTCCAGGTTCCAGAGGGGGCCAGGAGGCTCCCCCGGAGGTAGGTAAGGGGGTGCGTAGCTTTCTCTATCCCCGGGGCACAGAAGAGTACTTTAGAGTAGAAGTACTCGGATACGGGGAGGTGAGTAATCAGAGTATAAGTACTTGGTATGGTACCGGGTGAGTATGGTACAGAGGGCCCCTTAGGCTCGGCCAACAGGGAGATACACAAGTATTTATATTCTTACTTCTCTCTATGTACTGGGTGGCCGTGTCGGTACGACAACGGCAGTCAGGGGGTTAACACAAAGTAAGCGCTCTAGTTTCTAACGGTCTTCTTTCACCGGGCCTGGCGGCGCAAGCCAACTTAAAGTCTCTTCAAAGGGTGAAATGAACATAACACGGGCCTGTCTTCTTTCACAGGGTGGACGTGACACTTTATCTAGAGCCTGCTAGCTTCCATTAGTCTCTACGGGGTTATCTTCATTCAACAATCTTCAGTGTATAACACCATGGTGACACTCTTCATTCACAGTCTTCATTTAGCATCGACAGGGTGACTTCCTTCATTCACAATCTTCGTTATTATCCTTAGCTGCTCATTTGCCACTATGAGTGCCTCTTCTTAATAACACGGGTGATAGATAGTGAACGGTTTGTCTTACTGCGACCTTATGGAGCTGTTGAGCTGCCGTTTCCATACGGGGGTCCCGTCTTCCGCACTCGTCCCCGATACGAGCCAGGTGGGTCTCCAGTATGCATGCGGCTCTCCGTGTATACTTGTCTATGGGGGGCACACGCTCCTGCGTGTGCTTCCAGCCCCACTCCTACAAGCCTGGTGATGTGAGAATAAGAGAGCAATTGAGTGGTGATACAAACGATCAAACAATAAACATAGTCCATACGTGAGAGTCCATAAGTGAGAGGAGTGTGGACTTACCATCCAACGCCGAGTGGACGGCATATGCTGCGCGAGCGTCTGTGTGTAGCAGGGATCTGATACTGCTAGGTGCGCAGGTTGTTTATAAAGGGCGCGGCTGACAGGCTGCGGCTGTCCTTAATTGCTAACCCGGGCGGCGGCCGGAATGAGGCGCAGCTGATTTAGAATTGCTCTGGGATAGTACACCGAGTCTATGACACGGCCGTGGGCGTGCCTGGTTGTCATGGTAACTCGCCCCTCCCCCTGAGGTGAGACCTGACAGACTCCACAATATTCAAAGCCACATTTTCACGATGTTTCAAAAATAGCAGATCTGCAAGCTCATAGCGCGGCACCGAGTGCCGCGCTATGAGCTTGGAGATCTGCTATTTTTCAATAGCTACGTAATGCCTAAAACACCAAAAGGGGTTCCCGTCCAGAATGGGTTCAACGTATCAAAAAATCGGTACTCCTCAAACCCTATAATGGGAGGGAGGAAGGGATGGATGCTGCTGAGGTACTGTACACGGTGTAGAAGGTATTGTGGGAATATAATAATAATGAGCAGAGTATCTGTCCTCTAAAACCAAAACGCCTCCCCCTTTACTTCTCGGCTGCGGTATAGCGCTGTTCCCAGTGGACCGTATTATTAATGTAGGACACCTCGCTCCTCCACTCTCCTCTCCTCTCCTCACCTCCTGATGGTCTTATATGTTTGTGGGCCAGGGCCCCTCCCTATACAAGGCAATATATATACGTAGCTTATGATGCTAGTGGTGACATAGCTTCCGGAGTCCATTGGATGTCCCTGTGTTCGTGGCTTGCGTGTTAATTGTATGTCCAATGCTGTGTCAATGATGTGACAGTGTTTATGATGTGTATAACTATAATTGTGTTTGCAGAGAAGACGCACCGGGGCTTGCCGTCGTTTGTCTGAGGCGCAGCAGTTTATACGACTGCCTTTCGTACTCTTTATAGTTGCAATCGTGTGTTTGCTGTGTTTAATTGCGTGTTAATTGTGTGTGTCTCTTGTCTCTTTGTGTGCGTGTGTGTGTTCAGATCTAAAGGACCGGTGAATGAGAAGAACGGTCGTCCGCTCGGCAGCACCATGAGTGAAACCTGCAAACAACAACCCAGTAGCGCAGAGCAGCACCCAGCGCTGCTGTGTAGCAACACCCAACAGCACCCGCACCCAGCACTGTGTAGCACCACCCAGCAGCACCCGCACCCAGCACTGTGTAGCACCACCCAGCAGCACCCGCACCCAGCACTGTGCACAGGCACCCAACAGCACCCAGCACCGTGCCAGCCATGCCACTCGGCCCAGTGCCAGCCGTCGCCATGCCCGGCACAGCCCCCCAGCAGCCCTACGACAAGAGTGAGTTGACGACGACGCTATAAACGACACGAAAAAAGATAAAACTCACAATCACTTCTATAGCGCTCGGGTGGCGCGACGGTTAGAGTGTACCTGCCCCGCACCACCACCACTGCAGAGGTCGTGGGTTCGAATCCACCCGGTGGTGTTTTGTAGTAATAGTACAACGTAAACATTAAAGACACTTTAGTTGTTACTGTACAATACTTTTAAAACAGTGTTCATGTTACACACGTACGCACGTACGTATGCTTAAAATAGCTCTTATTTGTTGAAAACAATGTATTTCCAACTCCAGCTTGGCTCAGTTCAGGGCTGCGTGAACAGCACTTGAGCGCTCGGTTTCTGCCCCCTCAATGTCGTAACTCTTCTATCGGATGGATCTGGTCTACACGAGCACATCGTCGCTCCGTGTTCGTAGAGAGGGAAGCCGGGGGGGCGGGGAGAGTGATATGTGGTCACTGCTCACTGCACGTACTACTCCTAACGGGCTGCAGGGGGCAGCGCCTGTCTGTCAGCAGGGACTGTTGTTTTTGGCAGCAAATTTAGATTTTATGTTTTAGTCATATAGCCTCTTGAGTAGTTTTCATTTAATTTTAGTCACCTGGAATGTTTCAGTGTTTAGTCTAGTTTTAGTCGAAGAAATATCCTAAGGTTTTAGTCGACTAAATCTACAGTTGATTTAGTCGACTAAAATGTATTTTGGCGGGCCTTGGTGCGGTCGTAGTGACAGATTTTACACTTGCTGAAAATAGCCGATCAACGCGTCGCAGTAGCAGCTGTGTCGGGGGAGGAATTGCTCAGCAATAACGACTAAATTGGGCAGAACAAGGCATAAAAGCAAACAAAATCATAATTAAAAGAATAACCACATTGATAAAATAAGACTATAATTGATAATTGCCAGCCCTACTGTGATGTATTTAACGTTACCATTGTTTAATTATGTTTCCTCGTGTTCATGTATCCTCATGTCCAGCCTTCAAGAAGTTCCAAGAAGATCCATAACTTTGGGAAGAGATCGAACTCCATCAGAAGGAACCCTGGAGCCCCCGTTATGCAGAGCAACTGGCTTTATAAGCAGGTAGATGAACGCAATCATCCCTTTATGCAGAGCAGCTGGCTTTATAAGCAGGTAGATGAGCGCAATCATCCCGTTATGCAGAGCAGCTGGCTTTATAAGCAGGTAGATGAGCGCAATCATCCTGTTATGCAGAGCAGCTGGCTTTATAAGCAGGTAGATGAATGCAATCATCCCGTTATGCAGAGCAGCTGGATTTATAAGCAGGTAGATGAGCGCAATCATCCTGTTATGCAGAGCAGCTGGCTTTATAAGCAGGTAGATGAATGCAATCATCCCGTTATGCAGAGCAGCTGGATTTATAAGCAGGTAGATGAACGCAATCATCCTGTTATGCAGAGCAGCTGGCTTTATAAGCAGGTAGATGAACGCAATCATCCCGTTATGCAGAGCAGCTGGCTTTATAAGCAGGTAGATGAACGCAAGCATGTGATGAATTAACCCAATTAGGCCTGATGTCGAAATTAAAAAAATGTCTTCTGAAAAACCTCATGTTTCTATATCAGTGGTGCTCAATATTTCATGTCAAGGACACCAAAAATGATATGTAATGTGCCTCCGCCCCCCAGCTGAAAATGTGTTGTTTCAGGGACCTCCTCAGAACCAAAGATTTTATTTAAAATGTTCACTCTGTAATAATTATATATTCAAAGATTTGAGGCACATTTTCACGGTTTTCAAAAATAACAGACCTACAAGTTCATAGCGGCACCGAACTTGTAGGTCTGCTATTTTTCAATAGCTAAAGTATAACATCATGCTTTAAAACACCAATAGGGGTTCCTGCCCAAAATGGGTTAAAACTTCATAAACGCATTAATGTGATGAATTAAAGCTTTATAAACACATTAATGTGATGAATAAAAATGCCTAATCAAATGCACGTGAGGAATATATACATACAGATGTTCTTCCAGACGACTCCAATTTAACCGAAACTAAATGCAAAATCAACACCGATACAGTAATGTACTTTGGCTGTTTTGAGGACGGTACATGGTAATGTGTAGTGTACACATTCATGTATGTTTTGATTGTATTGCTGCATTGTCGTATTGTGCTTTCTGCTTTGGCAATGTAAACCTATGTTTTCTCATGCCAATAAAGCCCTTTGAATTGTGAATTGTAATGTGTAGTACAACTGTGAACTGTATGAGGTTATCGTATTAATCTTGTGTGTTGTGTTTTGTGTGTGTGTTTCAGGACAGTACAGGCATGAAGCTGTGGAAGAAGAGGTGGTTTGTTCTGTCCGACCTGTGTCTGTTCTACTACAGAGGTGAGTCCCATCATGGAAACATGAGTGCACATAACCAGCTCTGACAGTGTGATTAACCCATTTAAGACACATCCTACAAATGTCTTCTAAATCATGATAGTTTCCTGAAAAACCCTATGTTTCTATATCGGTGGTTCTCAGACTATTTCATGTCAAGAAACCCTAGAATTATATGTAATTGGCCGCCGACCCCCCCATCTGAAAATATGTTGTTCCAGGGACCCCCCCCCCCCAGAAGCAAAGATTTGAGTTAAAAACTTTCGCTCTGAAAGAATATATATATTCAAAGATTTGCGCCACATTTTTCAAAAATAGCAGACCTACAAGCTCGTAGCGTGGCACTCAGTGCCGCGCTATGAGCTTGTAGATATGCTATTTTTCAATAGCTAACGTATAACATAATGCTTAAAACAGAGGTTCCCACCCCGTTCAAAACTCCTTCCGGGAAAACGGTTCTAAGTGTGATAATAATTATTATTGTTATTGTTATTATTTCAGATGAGAAGGAGGAAGGGATTTTGGGTAGCATCCTGTTGCCTAGTTTCCACATCTCCATGCTGTCGGTGGATGACCATGTCAACAGGAAGTACGCCTTCAAGGTCAGAGCACTGAGCATGTTTGGTTGGTTGGTTAGTCAGGAAGTACGCCTTCAAGGTCAGAGCACTGAGCACGTTTGGTTGGTTGGTTAGTCAGGAAGTACGCCTTTAAGGTCAGAGCACTGAGCATGTTTGGTTGGTAGTCTCACATAATGGCCAGACTGTTGCCTCCCACCATTTTCTTTACTGTTTTTTTTTTTAGTTTTGGGGCTTTTCTACCTTTTTATTTGGATAGTAGTAGTAGTGGAGAGTGACAGGAAACCGGGAGAGAGAGATACAGGAAGTGAGATGCAGTGTTGATTCCGTTGACTAAAACTACGGCGAAAATGTGTTTGTCGAGTATACCTTTTTTCACTGACGAAAACTAAATGGAAACCAAATTAAAACTAAGCTATGATGACTAAAACTAAGACTAAATATACTGACAATTCTGTCAGCAAATAAACATATCGTATGCGGAGACACATGTCCTATGGGGAGACACGTATCCTATGGGGAGACACGTATCCTATGGGGAGACACAGAGGCCCCTTTTCCACCGGTCGGTTCCCAGTGGGAACCGGTTCAGTTATTTTCTTAGTTCTCAAGTCCATGAGCCATGCATAGCTCCAACATTGGAACGAATAATTATGAATTGAGTGGACGAAAACCATTCCTTTATATTAGATCGTTATCGCCATGACGCTTCCCCAGTTGAGTATTTTGCACGGAGACAATTCTTAAATATGCAAATGAGGCATTATGTAGGAGAATATGGAAAATAATCGAAAACATGAAAAAAGCTACTACTGTGGAAGGGTTATCATGCATTAATTTACTTGTATTGATGTATATAAACAATTTAATATAGGTGTAGTTTTTCGCACCAATGTTTGAGCTCTGGCTCATGGACTAAGAACCAAAACAAAGGGAAAGAGATCCCCATGCTACTCTCCAGCACTGGGTCTGGGAGTGATCGGTTTTATGTTTTATTACGTCTGAGAGATGCCCGACAGTCTGCCGCACGCACTCACGCATACACACACAATCATTGTTTTGTTGTTTTCCCCTCGATAATCAGTAAGCCATGTGTTACTGAACGATTGTTCTTCTTCTCATTGCATGACTTTGTGAGGCTCCAACGTGGCAGCGTGGTCTCCTTGGTTTACATCTCTACAACACATTATGGTGAGTATTCTGTGGCCGCGGCAGACCCCTGTGTCACACGGGGGGGATTCCCCCCTGAAGCCCTCACACTGCTTCATTTACTGTAAATGACTCACTAGCCCATTCTGACCTGAGATCAGATTCTAAAAAAAATGTCTTCTACATCCTGACGGTTTTCTGAAGAAGCTATGTTTCTATGTCAGTGGTTCTTCGATTTTTCAAAAATAGCAGACCTATACAAGCTCGTAGCGCGCCACTCGGTGGCGCGCTACGAGCTTGTAGATCTGCTATTTTTTCAATAGCTAAAGCATAACATAATGCTAACACAAAAAGGTCGTCAAGTGATTGCAAATGCTTAGTAGTTAAGGATGAGATAAAATACCGATACCACGATGTCTTAACCCATTTTAGACCCGAGGACGATTCTACAAAATGGCTTCCAAATCCTGACGGTTTTACTGAAAGACCTCGTGTTTCTATATCCTTCTCAAACATGTTTCATGTCGAGGACTTCCATCGGATAATATGTTGTTCCAGGGACCTCCCCAGATGAAGCAAGGATTTGAGTTAGAAACGTTTGCTACGAGCAAATATATATTCAAAGCTTTGCACCACATTTTTTTTCAAAAATAGCAGACCTACAACAAGCTCGTAGTGGTCTATGAGCCTGTAGATCTGCTATTTTTCAATAGCTAAAGTATATCATACTGCTTAAAACCACCAAAGGGGGTTCCAGCCCAAAATGGGTTAAGTGCATACGTCCTTTATTCGCAATTCCAGTACTTCAGTACTTCAGTACAAAAGTGTCGGCAACCAAATGCGTTTGCATCTTCAAAAACAGCCGATCTACGTAAATGCTCTTATAGTCTCCAGAACTAGACCAGACCCGGCAGTAAAGAGAGGTCCCCCCATTTCCGTTTAGCTTTTGCAGTCACTTCAAATTGTCTTAATGCAAATCTCAATAATCCAAACCTATCCGGAATGAAGAAATAAATAAATAATATATATATTTTTTTTTCTTTATTTTTTTTTTTATGATCAACGGAATGACAGCTTTCAGAATGGGCTAGCTAGACTATAATAGTTCCCTACTAGATTAGAGAGAGAGAGAGAGAGTCACAATAATTTTAACCACTTAACCCATTTTGAACGGGAACCCATTTTGGTGTTAGCATCATGTTATGCTTTAGCTATTGAAAAAATAGCAGATCTACAAGCTCATAGCGAGCTTTTTTGGAAAAATCGAAGAACGACTGACATTTTTAGAATCTGATCCCAGGTCAGAATGGGTTAATCA
>NC_137865.1:3878728-3901228 GCF_963924005.1 Protomyctophum bolini
CTGGTGCTCATTAACGTCACATACAGGTCACATGCATAGGTGAACAACACATAGGTGTACACAGACATTGCTGGTTGTAGGAGTGGTTGCGCCACTCAAAAAATAAAACAGAGATTCCATGAATCTCTTTTATTTCATTTATTAAAACACTTTCCCTCCCATTCACGAGTTTACACGAGTTAATTGATTGCAGAACAGCTTCCCTCCCAATAAAGTGTTACACGAGTTTTGTTTTCATTGTTTAATTTGCGTTTTTAGTAACCCTGTATTAAGACATCCATCGGCCAGAGTGGGATAGGTGACGCGTTTCGATGACGTCATCGGAAACAACATCCCGTCGCACTGGCATGCAAAGGGTTCTGGGAAATTGAGGTCCAATGCATTCCAAGAAGAAGTAGTGAATATTGCAGATCTTAAAGGGATAGTTCAGATTTTTTTAACTTAAGTTGTATGAAATACTTGCCATTGATATGGTATAGCGTGCCTTCCACAGTCCACACTAGCGGCGCATTTCTGCCCCCAGAGTGTAAATTGTTTCCGCCCCCTCCCGTCGACACACCACATGGCTCCGACGAACTGCAGCGGCCAATGAGGCATCTATATTTTTATATAGATGCCTCATTGTCATTACATAGTCACGACCTATAGTCCTGATTGGCTGCCTCGTCTCAGGCTACCTCTTAAGCCAATGGGACGAGCAAGCAATGGACCCATCGTCTGAAAACGGCGCGAAGAGTCAAAACAACCCACACGCTTCCGAGACTACGCGTGTGTGGAAAATAAAAGGATACGAATCATCAATCGCATACGACTTCGATTCGATTCGACGTGCGCGCCGTTGGCCGTTTCATAAACGAACAAAGGAGGGAGACGATAGGGGGGGAAGACGCACAACGGAGACACCGCTTGTAGTTTATTCTTGTACGACGACGACGCATTTTCATTTCAAAACACAAAATGCCAATAAACTTAAAAACCACAATCGTTCAACTTTGTCGTTCGCCCCAACAGATCAACAGCGTCAAGCAGCAGCAGCAGCCGGCCACGCCCCCCCCAGGCCAGGCCGACGCCCTCCTCCCCCAGGCCACGCCCTCCGGCTCGCCGCGCGCCCCCCTCACGGAGGCCGACGCCCCCCACCACTACTACCGCCCCCCGGTGGAGGTAAACGGTGGTGGCGACCACAGCCCGACCGAGACCATGGTGGACGGAGGCGGAGCCCCAAACATGAGGAGCGCCACCCCCTGTCGCCTTGACAACGAGGTGGGGGGGGGGCGGAGCCTGAGCAGAACCAACTCCATGCAGCAGCTGCAGCAGTGGGTCCGGACGCAGCAGAGAGGGCGCTGCCCCGACGACGACACCAGGAGGTTGGTGTTTTTTTTTTAACCCATTCTGACCTGAGATCAGATTCATACGAGGTTTCCACTGGACACACACTACTGGTCTGATGAACCCGTTCTGACCTGAGATCAGATTCTAAAAAAATGTCAGTCGTTCTTCGATTTTTCAAAAATAGCTAGACCTCTTCGATTTTTCAAAAATAGCTAGACCTACAAGCTCGTAGCGCGCCACTCGGTGGCGCGCTATGAGCTTGTAGATCTGCTATTTTTTAATAGCTAAAGCACGACATGTAGATCGGCTATTTTCAGCATGCAACCAAGTGTAAAATGACTTATACTGCATCTCTTGTCCAATATAGTCCCTTTCCAAACACTTTAGTCTAGTTTTTATTTGTTGAGAAAATTGTCAATACATTTAGTCTTAGTTGTAGTCATCATAGCCTAGTTTTTTTACGTAGTTTCCATTTAGTTTTCGTCAGTGGAAAAAGGTAGTCGACGAACTTTTTCCGTCTTAGTTTTTAAGTGCTCGACGGAGTCGAACGCAATCGGCGCAAGAATACATAAGCAACGCTGGGTGAGAGAAAGTTTCCTCCCTTGCGTTGCGTCGGTAACGTCTTGCGTCTCGCTCCGTCGGCTGATAGCCTATACTTTACGATTGATGATATAGTGTAAAACTCATTATGTACAGTTATAACTACATCTCAACTCTAAACAAAAAGTGGCACGTGACGTCAGTACAGTTTATAAACTTTATACAATCTCTAAACATTTTTAACGCATCGCATCCATGTAATAAAATACACCAACTGCCACCTAGTGGGCGAGTAGATGCTTGCACATTAGACATTATAATAGACCGATGTTAAACCACGAAATCAACACTGTTGGTTATGCCAGTGGTTCTCACACCTGCTCCAGGATGTCATGGTGGACACTGGGGTCACTTCCTTCCTGGACTGCAATTCCCATAATGCTTTGGTCCACTGCTCCTCCTTGTGGATAGGGTGAGGGCTGTCTCACTGAGACAACAATGTAGTCCAGGAAATAAGTGAGCCCAGTGTCCATCCATGATCCATGACATCATGGAGCCCATGGACACTTTGAAATACAGAAATATCAAAAAAAAAAAAAACACACATATTAACCCACATACAAAAAAAACCAGGAAAGCGTTTATTGTCTCCCAAACATCATTACAATAAGATTGCAAAAGGGCCCTTTAAGGCTGAAACGTGGATGATCAGTCGTAGGGTGTGTGTGTGTGTGTGTGTGTGTGTGTGTGTGTGTGTGTGTGTGTGTGTACACAGCTGTTGGTGGTGGTAGTTGTTAAGTTAATGTTGTTCCCTGCTTACTACTTCTAGTGAGTGTATGTGTTATGTGATGCACTGTGACCTTAAGGGAAGACCGGCGCAAAAAAAAAAAAAAACTTTGAAGCTGCTTGTTTCCGTATTTGTTTTGAATTTATTGCAATGCATTTTTTCTTTTTTTTAAGAGACAGTGAGTTTGTTAAGTTAATGTTGTTCCCTGCTTACTACTTCTAGTGAGTGTATGTGTTATGTGATGCACTGTGACGTTAAGGGAAGACCGGCGTTTACAAACCGGATGTTGTGATACTGCGAGTCAGTTGTTGTGTTGGGGTCTGGCGTCGTGCCGACAATAAAGTTGTGTTGCAAAACTACAGTTGTTTTATTCGAGTAACAGTAGTGAGGTGTTGCAGATTCCTGCAGAACACTGCCACCTCCTGGCATGAAGTGGAGAAGATATAGGACTTTTTTTTCACAATAGATCAAAACATGGCACGGTTTCCCCTATGAAACTATTGGCTTTAGTACTGCTTCATGACGAATGTCAGGGACATGGCATCTAGTCCACACACACACACACACACATACACACGGTACTGTCTCACCTCTCCATGGTCTTCATGGTCAGACCTGCAGTGTCCTGTCTCACCTCCTCGTGGTCAGACAGACAGACAGTCGTCAGTCTGATGCAGTGCAGCCACAGTGTGCTGATGCAGCAGGACTAGATCCAATAGCAGCCCAGACACTGTGGAACTGATGCCTGCTGCTGACTCATCTCTCTCTCTCGCTCGCTCTCTCGCTCTCTGTCTGTCTGCCTGTCTGTCTGCGCAATGGGAGTGGTCGTCTATAGTTATCAGAATGTCACTGGTTTGCCTCCTGGCCTGCACAGCAAGTCACTGAATTTCAGGTGGCACAGCAGTGGTAAAAGTGCCTGCCTGGGAGAAAGAGAGAGAAAGAAACATGGTTTAAACTTTAACCCATTTAAGCCCATCGCACACCGTCTGCGGCGCGGCGCGTGCGCGGCGCATGTTCTATCGGCGCGCCGGGCGGCGCGGCGGACGGAGCCGGTGTGCGATAGCTTCATTGAAAATAATGGAGGCGGCTCGCGCGGCGGACGCAGCCGGTGTGTGGTGGGCTTGAGTCTTCTGAATCCTGACAAATCCTGTCAGTCGTTCTCAAACATTTTCATGTCAAGGTCCCCCAAGATTATTATGTAATTGGCCCACCGACCCCCATCTGAAAATATGTTGTTCCAGGGACCCTCCCAGAAGCATACATTTTCACGATCTTTCAAAAGTATCGGACCTACAAGCTCGTAGCGCGGCACTCGGTGCCGCGCTACGAGCTTGTAGATCTGCCATTTGTCAATAGCTACAGTATAACGTAATCCTTAAAACACCAAAAGCGGTTCCCGTCCAAAATTGGGTTAGGTACACTTTTATCGTTTCCGATCCCGACGCCACAATTTCTGTGTTAGCCGATACCGATACTGAATGCCGATACCGGAGAATAATATTTATAATACAAAAAGAAAAAAAAGTATCTTACTTTGAAGTCCATTTGAAGTCCTTTAGCTATTGAAAAATTGCACATCTACAAGCTCATAGTGCAGCACTGAGTGCCGCGCTATGAGCTTGTAGGTCTGCTATTTTTGAAAAACCGTGAAAATGTGCCTCGAATCCTTGAATATTGTTACAGAGTCAACGTTTTAAGTCAAATCTTTGCTTCTGGGGGGAGGTCCCTGGAACAACATATTTTGGGGGTCGGCGGCCAATTACATACTTTTTAGGGTCCTTGACATAAAATATTGAGCACCACTGATATATTTCAGTCAAAACTATCGTGATTTAGAAGACTGTTTTTTTTTATATTCCGACGTCGGGTCTAAATGTTGTTAAACCCCCTCCTCATGTCTCCCACAGTGTCTCCTCCTACCAGACTCTTCCCAGGAACATGCCCTCCAGCCACAGGGGGGCGCTCTACAGCGACACGGCCTACCGCTCCATGCCCCGAGGCAGCATGGCCCAGAGGGACAGCATCTGCAGCATGAGCCCCTCCCTCTACGACCACGCCCTGTTGGGCCCCGCCTCTCCGTATGACCACGCCCTGGGAGGCCCCTCCCCCCAGTATGACCACGCCCTGTTGGGCCCCCCCTCCTCCCAGTACGACCACACCCAGTGGTATGAGTTATTGTTACGTCGTGATTGTTTTGAGATCAACGCACAATTGTCGGAATCCTTTCAATGCGTCTGCATGGATTTATCTATTGGGAAAAGACTGGCTGGACTCAGTGGCGTGCACAGATAGACACCAGGGGGTGCTAAAGCGCCCACGCCCTTTTGGCAATGTGCCCTATAAAATAAAATACAAATTTGTACAGTGTACACTGTACATTATGTGGACCATGGTGACATTGATCAATTATTGATAAGCTTCTAATATATTATTTAGGCCCCAGAATCTATACATCTCACACTATTAAGGCAACCGGCCCGGTTCCACGTGCTGCACAAGGTGCCCTTTTTTTCTTTCATTGAGCACCTGCCCCTCTAAATGTCTGTGCACGCCACTGGCTGAACTATAGCTGATATACAAGCTCACAATGTGAGCTCATTCACTGATGAACGCTGGATAGCCGAAAAGCGTTTGTCTTCGACCCAGCATGCAAGAATGAAAACTAAAATGCAGTCTTGGTGTTACCTCTATTTACGGTGGTCACAAGAAAATGTATACATTGTGAACTTGTACATCGGCTACAATTGTTGAACTCTTTCTTTCTGTCTTTCTTGGTCTTTCTGTTTTTTCTTTGCCCTTCTGCTTTTCTTCATTCGTAATTTCGTATGTATGTTTAAAAAGCCTGAAAGGCAAACAGAAATGTGTTTTGTTCCAATGTTTAAATTTACAATTGTAAATGCAATTGTAAATTAAATCGTTATTCTTCATTACTTCTGACAATTTAACGTACATTTCCTCATAGTTGGCCAGGTAGCCCACTTAACTCTGTCTCCTCATGCTAACCGGCCCACCCAGTTAACTAAACTCTCCCCATTGTTTCAGGCCCACCCAGCTAACTAAACTCTCCTTGTGCTAACAGGCCCACCCAGCTAACTAAAATATCCTCATGCTAACAGGCCCACCCAGCTAACTAAACTATCCTCATGCTAACAGGCCCACCCAGCTAACTAAACTACCCTCATGCTAACAGGCCCACCCAGCTAACTAAACTATCCTCATGCTAACGGGCCCACCCAGCTAACTAAACTATCATTATGATAACAGGCCCACCCAGCTAACTAAACTCTCCTCATGGTTTCAGGCCCACCCAGCTAAGTAGACTATGTGGTTTCAGGCCCACCCAGTTAACTAAACTCTCCATGGTTTCAGGCCCACCCAGCTAACTAAACGATGTGTTTTCAGGCCCACCCAGTTAACTAAACTCCTCATGGTTTCAGGCCCACCCCAGCTAACTAAACTCTCCCTGTGGTTTCAGGCCCACTCAACGGCGGCCCGTGAGAGATGCCACCTTGTGGCAGCTGTACGAGTGGCAGCAGCGCCAGGCGTACTGCCGCGGCCCGCCAGGAGGGGGCGGCGGCGGCGGCGGACTCTACGCCAACAACATGCCCGGCCCCAAGACCATGGTGGACCTGTCGGAGCGCGTGCCGCACGGCCCCTCCATCCCCCCCTCGCCCTCCCACGGCTCTCTCTCCATGTACGGCGGGGGCTACCCCTCCCCCCTGCGCTCCTACAACATGAGCAGCGCGCGCTCGGAGGGACCCTCCCCCGTGTACCGCGGCGTCGGAGCCGGGGACGCCAGCGTGGACAGACGCCACAGGATGCACGCCGCCAAGGTGACGACTTGTTGCACACCGGTGGGGGACAAAGTGTCGGTGTTGACACTATTTGTACCCCACACGTCTCCAGACGTCCTTAGAAGGGCCCCCGTAGGCAGCCCATTACTTCTGGGTCTTTTTACTTGCGCAAGCAGAGCGCGCAAGTACTAGTTTCGCCCGGGACTCGCATGCACCGTCCCAGCCGTCCCGCCAATTTTTATGCGTATGCACCGTCCCAGCAAACTGTGCCTGATACGGCAGTGGTGCCAGATTACATACATGTATACACAGGAGCATTACCTTTAATCCTCCCAACACTAAAACATATCGTCATTACGTCACCAAAAACCAATTACACTCTGGCATTGGGTCCTTTAATCCACGTATTGTTTACGTCATCATTGAGAGCTAGTTATACAGATGTATGTAATCTGGCACCACTGCCGTATCAGGCACAATTTGCCGGGACGGTGCATATGCATCAAAAGTGGTGGGACGGCTGGGACGGTGCGTACGAGTCCCCTGTCAAAAAAATATAAGACTCTCGAGAGGGACTCCAGTAGACCTAAGACAAGTCATTGTATGCTTCGCTGCGTGCGGGTGTTAAGTTTGTAATCTACAAGCTTGTAGATCTGCTATTTTCGGCAAGCATACATCAGGCATTACGATACTATCTATTTGACTAAAATGTTATATTTAGTCAACTAAAACCAGACAAGAACTAAAACATTTCAGATGACTCAAATGTGACTAAAACATTGTACATTTCTATGTTTTAGTTTTTAGTTTCCCCTGGGTTGTAGGTTACTAAACGAGTCCAGTTTAACGTAAAAACTGTTATCTGGTATTCAGTGAATGTATTCTAAACTAAATATGTTACAATAATAAACCAGCATTAGTTTTCACAGCAGAAACCTGGTGTTTTTCTTCATCTTTGACCGATTCCGTACATAGGACGAGGTCCCAACCGACGCGCACATCCTCAATGACACAGGGCGAGATAAGAATATTCTGAATTGTTTCCTTTTTTATTTGTCAGTTCGCCTTTCGGCTACCGTATGCTACGCTCTGCACTAAAATTAGCTTACCGTTGACTTAGCTGTTAGCGCGGTGGAAAGAATGACTCGTCTCTCCTAATCCAGGGCGCTCTCCGTGCTTATGAACAGATCGATAATACTGGCGCTTCATTTCTGCTCCTCATCCGTCTCTCCCGCAAAATATGAAAGCTGTTTTTTAATTAAAACGATCGCAATGTAAGCTAGCAATGTAAAGTAAACTTTTTTTTTAGTAGATTGTTTCCGGGTCGTGGGTTTCAGAGTAAAAGCGACCAGACAACTCTGGCACCCCAGAGCTCCTATTTTGAAGAACTTCCGGCACCGATTGATGACACAAAGATGTATCCCGACCTACTGTTTGGGAAACACTGATCTGTATGAAATAGTTTGTACATCATTTCATCGAAAGCATCCCTAAGAATGTAAATGAACACTAAACATGTCTTCATGTGTTCAGTATGCGTATCCAGGTGACAGGAGGGCGTCGCCAGCAGGTCTTCCGGTCCAGAACCTCAGCACTCAGTCTCTGCAAGGGAAAACTGTGAGTTCACTACTGTAGCACCTCCATGTTCACTACAGCATACTGTACAACCTCCATGTTCACTATAACCTACTGTAGCACCTCCATGTTCACTAAAGTCTACTGTAGAACCTCCATGTTCACTACAGCCTACTGTAGAACCTCCATGTTCACTACAGCCTACTGTAGAACCTACATGGTCACTACAGCCTACTGTAGCACCTCCATGTTCACTACAGCATACTGTATAACCTCCATGTTCACTACAGCCTACTGTAGAACCTACATGGTCACTAAAGCCTACTGTAGAACCCCCATGTTCACTAAAGCCTACTGTAGCACCTCCATGTTCACTACAGCATACTGTATAACCTCCATGTTCACTATAACCTACTGTAGCACCTCCATGTTCACTACAGCATACTGTACAACCTCCATGTTCACTATAACCTACTGTAGCACCTCCATGTTCACTACAGCATACTGTACAACCTCCATGTTCACTATAACCTACTGTAGCACCTCCATGTTCACTACAGCATACTGTACAACCTCCATGTTCACTATAACCTACTGTAGCACCTCCATGTTCACTACAGCATACTGTATAACCTCCATGTTCACTATAACCTACTGTAGCACCTCCATGTTCACTACAACCTACTGTATAACCTCCATGTTCACTATAACCTACTGTAGCACCTCCATGTTCACTACAGCATACTGTACAACCTCCATGTTCACTATAACCTACTGTAGCACCTCCATGTTCACTAAAGTCTACTGTAGAACCTCCATGTTCACTACAGCCTACTGTAGAACCTCCATGTTCACTAAAGTCTACTGTATAGCCTCCATGTTCACTACAGCCTACTGTTGAACCTCCATGTTCACTACAGCCTACTGTAGAACCTCCATGGTCACTACAGCCTACTGTAGAACCTCCATGTTCACTTCAACCTACTGTATTACCTCCATGTTCACTAAAGCCTACTGTAGAACCTCCATGTTCACTACAGCCTACTGTAGAACCTCCATGGTCACTACAGCCTACTGTAGAACCTCCATGTTCACTTCAACCTACTGTATTACCTCCATGTTCACTAAAGCCTACTGTAGAACCTCCATGTTCACTACAGCCTACTGTAGAACCTCCATGGTCACTACAGCCTACTGTAGAACCTCCATGTTCACTTCAACCTACTGTATTACCTCCATGTTCACTAAAGCCTACTGTAGAACCTCCATGTTCACTACAGCCTACTGTAGAACCTCCATGGTCACTACAGCCTACTGTAGAACCTCCATGTTCACTACAGCCTACTGTAGAACCTCCATGTTCACTATTATAGCACCTCCATGTTCACTGCAACCTACTGTAGAACATCCATGTTCACTACAGCCTACTGTAGAACCTCCATGTTCACTACAGCCTACTGTAGAACCTCCATGGTCACTACAGCCTAATGTAGAACCTCCATGTTCACTACAGCCTACTGTAGAACCTCCATGTTCACTACAACCTACTGTAGAACCTCCATGTCCACTACAGCCTACTGTAGAACCTCCATGTTCACTAAAGCCTACTGTAGAACCTCCATGTTCACTACAGCCTACTGTAGAACCTCCCATGTTCACTACAGCCTACTGTAGAACCTCCATGTTCACTATTATAGCACCTCCATGTTCACTACAACCTACTGTAGAACCTCCATGTTCACTACATCCTACTGTAGAACCTCCATGTTCACTATTATAGCACCTCCATGTTCACTACAACCTACTGTAGAACCTCCATGTTCACTATTATAGCACCTCCATGTTCACTACAGCCTACTGTAGAACCTCCATGTTCACTAAAGTCTACTTTATAGCCTCCATGTTCACTATTATAGCACCTCCATGTTCACTATTATAGCACCTCCATGTTCACTACAACCTACTGTAGAACCTCCATGTTCACTATTATAGCACCTCCATGTTCACTACAGCCTACTGTAGAACCTCCATGTTCACTACAGCCTACTGTAGAACCTCCATGTTCACTACAGCCTACTGTAGAACCTCCATGTTCACTTCAACCTACTGTACAACCTCCATGTTCACTATTATAGCACCTCCATGTTCACTGCAACCTACTGTAGAACCTCCATGTTCACTATTATAGCACCTCCATGTTCACTACAACCTGCTGTAGAACCTCCATGTTCACTACTGTAGAACCTCCATGTTCACCATTATAGCACATCACTATTAAAGAGCATAAATGTTCACCGTTGTGACGTCAGTGTTCTCCACTGGTTTCTACTGGGGAGGGAAGCTCTCTCTTGTGAGCTTGTAGATCTGCTATTTTTGCTATTGTTGTTCCAAAAGTGACCTCCTACAGGATTTCAGCCCCTAGCCCCACTAACACTACCTGCCTAGGTCCACTGTATGTATTACTGTTTGCAGTGATTTTTTCCCACGTGGTGAGTAATATTTCCGTGTATTTGTGAGCTTTTACACCCTCTCATGGCCAGTGACGTGGTTGACGTAGTGAAAGCCATAAATCCATCATGGCCAACTGACGTAATGACGTAATGACACTCTCCCTTGAAATCGGGAGCATAATAACAACAAAATGTAGCAACTTTTAGCATTTTTGGCTAACGGCTGATGTAATCTACCAAAAACAGTCCGTCTTCATGTGCATCGCTGCGTAAAATGCGATCTTTTGGGCTTGATTAGAGCTTAATTTGACTTAGTTATGAAAATAAACGATGATAGCTTAGCATTCCGGACATCAGACTGTCTGTCTGAATGCAGAAAGCCAGTGGATGTTGCGATGCGTACAACCGGAAATGACATCGTCAGATTTGCTGGATTTGGTCAAAATAGGCATAATGGCGCGTTCCCGCCACCTGGTGGCAATAATATATATATTACAATATGATTGCCGTGTGTGAAAGAGATGTATATCACAGATTTTTCTTTTGGCATTAAAATGACGAATTTAAACAGGAATCGTGTTGGCAGAATTATCAATTCAATGTTAAATTAGGTTGGTCAGTAAGGAGGTTAATGTGCCACATACTTTATTGTGTCAATTATTCCTGCAGTGAAGTCGATAATAAATTATAAATAAATGTAAACCTTGATATTGGTAACCATTTTAGAAAAGCAATAAGCCCCGTGAGCTTGTGGTTCACCGTGATTTTACGACGGCGAAAGCGGTCCGGAAGCCCCTTGAGTTTCCTACAAGTCTTAGCCGTATATCCACGGTAATTGAAACCTATACAGTAAAAGTTACGGTACCAGTCCAGCACGCAGTCTCCCTTTCCTCTGGTGTGATCGGACCCTCTTTCATCCTCCGACTCGTGTAGAGATGAAAGACAGACTCGTGTGCAGTATATTAAACATGCATCACGTGATTTACTTGTTACCTGTATCATGTGCACACCTTATTAATGCTTGGATAATCGATCGGTCGATTGATTTAAAAAGTATTAACGGAGTTTGTGTGTCATGTACATAACGTATAGTGATGCATGTTGATGCTGATGGGACCCTGAGTGCATGACTCCTCTGCAACACTCTCCTCTCCTCTCTCTCTTCCCCTCCTCTATTCTTCTCTCCTCTGCTCTACTCTCCTCTGTTCTCCTCTCCTACTCTCTCCTCTCCTCTTCTGCTCTCCTCTCCTACTCTCTGCTCTCCTCCTCTGCTCTCCTCCCCTGTCCTCTGCTCCTCTGCTCTCCTCCCCTGTCCTCTCCTCTACTCTCCTCCCCTCTCCTCTGCTCTGCTCCTCTGCTCTCCTCCCCTGTCCTCTGCTCCTCTGCTCTCCTCCCCTGTCCTCTCCTCTACTCTCCTCCCCTCTCCTCTGCTCTGCTCCTCTGCTCTCCTCCCCTGTCCTCTGCTCCTCTGCTCTCCTCCCCTGTCCTCTCCTCTACTCTCCTCCCCTCTCCTCTGCTCTGCTCCTCTGCTCTCCTCCCCTGTCCTCTGCTCCTCTGCTCTCCTCCCCTGTCCTCTCCTCTACTCTCCTCCCCTCTCCTCTGCTCTGCTCCTCTGCTCTCCTCCCCTGTCCTCTGCTCCTCTGCTCCTCTGCTCTCCTCCCCTGTCCTCTCCTCTACTCTCCTCCCCTCTCCTCTGCTCCTCTGCTCCTCTGCTCCTCTGCTCTCCTCCCCTGTCCTCTCCTCTACTCTCCTCCCCTCTGCTCTGCTCCTCTGCTCTCCTCCCCTGTCCTCTCCTCTGCTCTGCTCCTCCCCTCTCCTCTGCTCCTCTGCTCCTCTGCTCTCCTCCCCTGTCCTCTCCTCTACTCTCCTCCCCTCTGCTCTGCTCCTCTGCTCTCCTCCCCTGTCCTCTCCTCTACTCTCCTCCCCTCTGCTCTGCTCCTCTGCTCTCCTCCCCTGTCCTCTCCTCTACTCTCCTCCCCTCTGCTCTGCTCCTCTGCTCTCCTCCCCTGTCCTCTCCTCTACTCTCCTCCCCTCTGCTCTGCTCCTCTGCTCTCCTCCCCTGTCCTCTCCTCTACTCTCCTCCCCTCTGCTCTGCTCCTCTGCTCTCCTCCCCTGTCCTCTCCTCTACTCTCCTCCCCTCTGCTCTGCTCCTCTGCTCTCCTCCCCTGTCCTCTCCTCTACTCTCCTCCCCTCTGCTCTGCTCCTCTGCTCTCCTCCCCTGTCCTCTCCTCTACTCTCCTCCCCTCTGCTCTGCTCCTCTGCTCTCCTCCCCTGTCCTGTCCTCTCCTCTACTCTCCTCCCCTCTGCTCTGCTCCTCTGCTCTCCTCCCCTGTCCTCTCCTCCTCTACTCTCCTCTCCTCTGCTCTGCTCCTCTCCTCTCCTCTCAGTCAGAGGAGTTAACCTTGCTGTTAATAGCGTTGCGTCGGCAGCAGGCTGACCTAAACAGCGTCAGAGCCAACACTGTAGCCCAGCTTATGCAGCTAGACCTGGACACGGGCAGCAACGCCAAGGTCAGGCCAGCAGAGGTCGCCAATGCACCGTCGTGTGTGTGTGTGTGTGTGTGTGTGTGTGTGTGTGTGTGTGTGTGCCGTTTTCATTCACCATGGATCATTCATCTCTATCCAGTTCAGTCCAGAGTATTTCGGGGTGTCCTCGTGCCGTAATGCCTCACTGCTGCAGTGACAAGCTTTTCTGAGTAATAAATAGTGAATCATAATCATATTTGAACTGGGGACCGCCCCAAATTATATTATTTGAACTGGGGACCGCCCCAAATTATCATATTTGAACTGGGGACCGCCCAAAATAATCACATTTGAACTGGGGACCGCCCCAAATGATCATATTTGAACTGGGGACAGCCCAAAATAATCACATTTGAACTGGGGACCGCCCCAAATTATCATATTTGAACTGGGGACCGCCCCAAAATAATCACATTTGAACTGGGGACCGCCCCAAATGATCATATTCGAACTGGGGACAGCCCAAAATAATCACATTTGAACTGGGGACCGCCCCAAATGATCATATTTGAACTGGGGACCGCCCCAAATTATCATATTTGAACTGGGGACCGCCCCAAATTATCATATTTGAACTGGGGACCGCCCAAAATAATCACATTTGAACTGGGGACCGCCCCAAATGATCATATTTGAACTGGGGACAGCCCAAAATAATCACATTTGAACTGGGGACCGCCCCAAATTATCATATTTGAACTGGGGACAGCCCAAAATAATCACATTTGAACTGGGGACCGCCCCAAATGATCATATTTGAACTGGGGACCGCCCCAAATTATCATATTTGAACTGGGGACCGCCCCAAATTATCATATTTGAACTGGGGACCGCCCAAAATAATCACATTTGAACTGGGGACCGCCCCAAATGATCATATTTGAACTGGGGACTGCCCAAAATAATCATATTTTAACTGGGGACCGCCCCAAATTATCTTATTTGAACTAGGGACCGCCCAAAATAATCATATTTTAACTGGGGACCCCCCCCCCCAAATAATCATATTTGAACTGGGGACCGCCCCACAATAATCATATTCTAACTGGGTACCGCCCAAAATAATCATATTTTAGCTTAGCAATTCGTAGGAATCAAGGCATTGCATTTTATTTGACGGCTGTTTTCGCACTTTTTGCTTCACTTTTATATTTCTATTCGCAATTCTACTCTGGCGGGTATACGTACCCGTGTCTTCCGTATTGTTCAATAAAAGGCGATGGTTTCTCACACTCTTCGCCGTGTGCTTTCAACTGCGCGCGCCCCCATCGGTCGGCGCATTCTGATACATTATATAACTCTATAATAAAAATGGCCACAGATCGGATTAAAGCGCCTTTTTTTATTGAACAATGCAGAAGATACTGGTGCTTATACCCACATCCGTGCAGGCCCCGGGGTGAGCGCTTTATGAACGTTTACGTAGACGTCGGGGAAAAGTGCGTCAAACAGGTCGAAGTTTCCGTCGTCATGACAGACGAGCGCCGCGTGAAATCGTCTCGTATTGTGTAAAAATAAATTACTGATAAAAAGTCAACTTTTCGGGGGACGAGTGAACGACTGCGTTCCAGATGGATCCTTCTGATGGATTTTTGTTGGCTGTCGATATTTCTATCCTCCCAACAAATCGCTCTGAAAGTGATAAGAACGGATTGTACGCTATATATATATATATATATAACTCTTATCCGGGAAGGCAATATTTTCTTTTCCTCCGGGGGAATTATCACATCCCTGCAGTCCCCTCTCTCTCATTGCACTGCAGCGCCAAACTATCAGCAGTCACTATCTGTAATTGTTAATTGGTTATGTCGATTTGCAATCTTCCTTCATTCTTTAGCGCACCCTATTGTGTTTGAAATGCTGCCTCCGCTTTCCTTTATTCATCTTTCTATTGTGACGTTTCTTGTGTGTGCGTGTGTGCGCGCGTGTGTGTGTGTGTGTGTGTGTGTGCGCGCGCGTGTGTGTGTGTGTGTGCGCGTGTGTGTGCGCGCATGGGCATGGGCGGGTTGGATGTAATCCCTTCCTCTGTCTGACTCTTCTTTCCTCTTCTTTTTTCTTATCTTCCGCTAATCGAAGGACTTCCTGTCTCCTCAGCCTCAAAGGAACATGCACTATTTGGACAACCAGGTGTGTGGTCCGACCTCAACACATTCAGACCTGAGGCCTTCTAAGTCCTGACAGTTTTCTTTAACCCATTCTGAACGGGAACCCATTTTGGTGTTAGCATCATGTTATGCTTTAGCTATTTAAAAATAGCAGACCTACAAGCTCGTAGCGCGCCACCGAGTGGCGCGCTACGAGCTTGTAGGTCTGCTATTTTTTGAAAAATCGAAGAACGACTGACATTTTTAGAATCTGATCTCAGGTCAGAATGGGTTCATCAGACCAGTGTGTGTCCAGTGGAAACCTTGTATGAATCTGATCTCAGGTCAGAATGGGTTAAAAACGCATGTCTCTATGTCAGTGGTTCTCATACATTGTCATGTCAAGGACCCCCAGAAATGTCACATGTCATTGGCCGCCGACCCCCATCTGAAAATGTGTTGTTCCAGGGACACCCCTGCAGAAGCAAAGATTTGAGTTAAAAACGTTAGCTTTGAAAGAATATATATATTCAAAGGTTCAAAGCTTAAAAAATAGCAGACCTACAAGCTCGAGTGGCGCGCTATGAGCTTGTAGATCTTCTATTTTTCGTAATGCTAACACCAAAATGGGTTAACTGTCCAACCCTAACCCGGGAAATCACATGATCCAAACAGTCTCCAGCCTGTCCACTCCAATGCTAAAGGATGTATGAAGTGCTGATGAAGTGCTGAAGGATGTATGATTTACTTTCCCTGATTGTGTTTTTGGTAAAAAAAACAAAAAAAAAACAAGCCATATTCAACTGCCGATAACTAAAGAACGGAAGTTCGCAACGCCATTGTTTTTTTTTCTTCAACGGACCATAGAGGCCCATTTATTTATTTATTTGTGTATTTATTTATTTATTTGTTTGTACCACTTTTTATCCCAAATGGAGAACACCTGACATCAATATGTCTGACGTGACGTGTCCTGACGTCAATATCGGTAGAGGGCGCTAAGTCCACGGGTTCCTGTCCTTTTGTATTTTGTATTGTAATCCCCATAAGGGGGATTTTTAGATCGTGTCACATAAGAACTGTGTTTGAAAAATAAAACACAGCATCCCGGCGGAAGGTTCCACACCACTGAAGCATCAACTGACGGCGAGAATACGCTATTCTATTCTTACTGCTGCCGAATTTAGTTACATTTTCCCTAGATATACAGACACTATCAAATATGACTGACGGTCTGACTGTCGTGAACGTGTGGGTGGTGGTGGGGTACTCCCTGGTGGCACGCTAGCGGGCTTATTGTAAGTTGATGTGCACGTTTATGATGGTTTTGAATGAGGATAGGTGTTCTAGCGTTTATCCTTCTTTTAGACCTGTTACACCTATGTTGTTGTTGTTTTCAAGCTGGGAACACATCTGTCATTTAACCCATTCTGACCTGAGATCAGATTCTAAAAATGTCTTCTACATCCTGACAGTTTTTCATTCTGACCTGAGATCAGATTCCAAAAATGTCTTCTACGTCAGTCGGCTCTTCGATTTTTCAAAAATAGCGGACCTACAAGCTCGTAGCGCGCCACTCGGTGGCGCGCTATGAGCTTGTAGATCTGCTATTTTTCAATAGCTAAAGCACAACATGATGCTAACATCAAAATGGGTTAAGTTGTTGCTATATATCGCTGTTTTGGGGCAGAAACCACTTATCTCCATATTCTAACCTTTTTCTGTTTGTAAATTAGCGCCCTAGTCGACCATACTATAGTGTCAGAGTATCAAAAGTAGCAGACCCACAAGCTCGCGACACATTTTGAGCTTTAGTTGTAGACGTGCTACTTTTGCTCTTTTTTAATTTGAGTCCTGAACGGTAACGGTCTTGGACATAACGAGGTTTCCACCAGACAGAGACAATATGTGACTTTTAAAACGTACTATTATTGTTCTGTAGGAACATGGAATGTCCTCTTTTGACGATATGCAGACCGCGGCCATCTTGCCAGCAAGGTGCAACTTCCTATTAACAGCCCATTCATCCAAACAAAAAAGTCCTCTCTGATGACGGCATTAAAAGCTTGAATTATCCTCTTTCTATCTGCAAAGTGTTTGTTTCATGAAAATCCACTGTAGACTTGTTATGAGCTACTTCCTGTCGAGAAATTCCCTGCCGGTATCGTAAGTGTTGGAGTTTGGAAGCACTCGTTATCAGTAAAGCAACCTCCTGCTGCATAATGTGCAAATTCAAAACAGGTGGTGCGCATGGGCTGTTGAGTGATATCCAACGAGCACTCCCAAACTCTGACACAGAATGTATTGACCGGAAGTAGCTCATAACATGTCTACGTTGGATTTTTTACGAAACAAAAACTGTACAGATAGTAAGAGGATAATTAAAGCTTTCCGTACAGCTACAATGTTGGTGAGTTTGACGTCATTTAATACAATTAGATAGGACTGATCTGTTTGGATGAATGGGCTGTTCTATGGGGAAGTTGCACCTATAGTTAGCACCTCGCCGGGCAAGATGGCAGCGGTCTGAATATCGTCAATTCTGTGGAGTTTTGCTCTTTCTCCAGAAACCACAGAACAAACATGAGTGTTCTTGAGGTCTAGAGATGCATTAGACCGGAGACACGACGTCAAGTGGGATTACATTCAAATACGCTGTGTTTCTACCACTCACCCTCATGCACAGTACACACTACACGCACCCGTGCACTCCACACAGGCGGAAAGGCGACCACAGCTGTACCAGACAAAACAGAATGCTTGTCAGACCAAAGTATGAAGAACACACGGCTGTGTGGAGCTGGCGTCCGGGCAGCCATCTTGTTTTGCAATGGCGGTCCTCCGTAAACCACGGCATTGTTGTTGTTGCTGAAGTTGAAACATCCCTGCACTGTGTTTAGCCTGTTGCTGAAGTTGAAACATCCCTGCACTGTGTTTAGCCTGGCTGCGAGCCTGTTCGCGGTCGGCTCATCTTATTCAGTGGAATAGACAATCCCGGAGACAACTCTGCCATTTTTGCGGCATTATGTGACAAGGCAGAGATATTTGTGTGTTTTCATATTTAAACGACAAGGCATTTCAACATCAGAAATGCAACTTGTTTGTATGCTGTGTGTCTGTCCTTCTGAGGGTGTCTCTGTCTCCCCCTGCAGTTCAGTCCAGAGGACTACAGGGACCCCGCCTACATGTGTAGAACTGAAGAGGTGGACGTCGACGTAAGTCCACTATGAACACACACTGTGACTACTGTGTCTACCTAACTTGCACCTTAAAGGGATATTCGCCCCTCCCAGAATCTCTCTCTATCGATCACTCACCCCCATGGAGACTCAAATTCATGGATATTATGTTTTTGTTTGTCCCAGGCGAAACTCAGCAGGTTGTGTGAACAGGACAAGTCGGTGAGACTCCAGGAGACCAAACTGAAACAGCTTCACAGAGAGAAGGTATGGAACTGTCTGTCTGTTCTGTCTGTTCTGTCTGTTCCGTCTGTTCCGTCTGTTCTGTCTGCATGTCTGTCTGTCAATCTAATTTCATGTGTGTCTGTGTGCGTGCGTGTGTGTGTGTGTGTGTGTGTGTGTGTGCGTGCGCAGCACACTCTCGAGACGGCGTTGCTGTCGGCCAGTCAGGAGATCGAGGTGATTGGCTGCGAGAGCGACGCGTCGGCGCTGAACGGCATCGTGCAGCAGAGAGACGACCTGCAGAACGGCCTCCTGGGAACCTGCCGAGAACTGTCCCGAGTCTCTGCCGTAAGACCTTTGACCTTTAACCCCCCCGAGTCACTGCCGAGAACTGTCCCGAGTCTCTGCCGTAAGACCTTTGACCTTTAACCCCCCCCCCCCCGAGTCACTGTAGAGAACTGTCCCGAGTCTCTGCCCTAAGACCTTTGACCTTTAACCCCCCCGAGTCACTGTAGAGAACTGTCCCGAGTCTCTGCCGTAAGACCTTTGACCTTTAACCCCCCCCGAGTCACTGTAGAGAACTGTCCCGAGTCTCTGCCGTAAGACCTTTGACCTTTAACCCCCCCCCCGAGTCACTGTAGAGAACTGTCCCGAGTCTCTGCCGTAAGACCTTTGACCTTTAACCCCCTCCCGAGTCACTGTATAGGGCGCGTTTCGGAAATGCTCCCCCTGAACGCACTGGTGTGCTCTCTTGTCGTCCGTTTATTCAGTGCACTCGGTGCGTTGTCGTTCGAAAGTCCAGTGCGCGGCGCAACCGGGTGTGCCGAGTGCCCGCACTGAGCGACCCTTATACCCTGAAGCTGAGGTCGTCCGGGGTGATTAGTGTGAATGCGTCACAGCTGTGGTCGCTTGTAAAAAAGGCACACTGACTGAACACACTCTGTGACGTCACCGCGTCCAGTCACCGCACTCAACAAACTGACCACATCCCCGGTGCGCATTTCCGAATGCGCCCCCCCTAGAGAACTGTTCCCAGAGTCTCTGCTGTGAGACCTTTGACCTTTAAACCCCCCCCCCCCCCCCCGAGTCACTGTAGAGAACTGCCGGCAAAAAAATGAATATCCACAATATCTAAATATTGACTCGAGCAACGTAAAAAAAAAAAAAACTGTCTGGGGAGTTGACGATGAAATGACCAATAGATTTTGTTTACATTTTTTAATTTATATCTTTTCAACGCTGTGTGTGCGTTCACTATGCAGGAGATGGATCGTTTGTTTTAACTGTGTGTGTGTGTGTGTGTGTGTGTGTGTGTGTGTGTGTGTGTGTGTGTGTGTGTGTGTGTGTGTGTGTGTGTGTGTGTGTGTGTGTGTGTGTGTGTGTGTGTGTGTAGGAGTTAGAGCGTTCATGGAGAGAGTACCACCGGTTGGAGGCGGACGTGAACGCAGCCAAGAGCAACCTGCTGGAGCAGCTGGAGGCTCTGGGGAGTCCTCAGGTAGGATCACACTGCTGTAGTCCTACTAGAACTACACTGCTGTAGTCCTACTAGAACTACACTGCTGTAGTCCTACTAGAACTACACTGCTGTAGTCCTACTAGAACCACACTGCTGTAGTCCTACTAGAACCACACTGCTGTAGTCCTACTAGAACCGCACTGCTGTAGTCCTACTAGAACCGCACTGCTGTAGTCCTACTAGAACAACACTGCTGTAGTCCTACTAGAACTACACTGCTGTAGTCCTACTAGAACTGCACTGCTGTAGTCCTACTAGAACTACACTGCTGTAGTCCTACTAGAACTACACTGCTGTAGTCCTACTAGAACTACACTGCTGTAGTCCTACTAGAACAACGCTGCTGTAGTCCTACTAGAACTACGCTGCTGTAGTCCTACTAGAACTAGACTGCTGTAGTCCTACTAGAACTAGACTGCTCTAGCGGTAAACGCAAAGAACCAAATGGACCCTCAGTGTCCTCTGATGGACGCTGTACGGCCGTCACGATTGTGATATTTTGCATGCCGATTAATGATTTGACCCATTAACTAAGCATTATGTTATACTTTAGCTATTGAAAAATAGCAGATATACAAGCTCATAGCGCGCCGATCCCCTAATAACAGTGCCGATCGCCGGGTGTTAAAAAATAAAATTAAAGTGTGTGTTTGCGTGTGTGCATGCGCGAGAGCGCACGCGTGTGTGTGTGTGTGTGTGTGTGTGTGTGTGTGTGTGTGTCTGTGTGCATGTGTGTCTGCGTGCAGACGGAACCTCCCAGCCGGCAGCACGTGCACATCCAGAAGGAGCTGTGGAGGATCCAGGACGTCATGGAGGTTCTGAGCAAACACAAAGCTCAGAGGAACCAAGGAGACCCCGGCAACCTGTACACCTCCACACACCAGGTGAGGCTCATCTGCAATCATCCACCACACCTCCACACACACACACACACCAGGTGAGGCACATCTGCAATCATCCACCACACCTCCCACACACACACACACCAGGTGAGGCACATCTACAATCTGGCCTCATGGTGGCGCAACAACAGGCAGATGTGGAAAATGCAGGGCAAAGGTTTAGTCTTGGCCTCTAGGGAGTGTGCTAGTGTTTTGCGCAGGCCGACCTTTAACCCGCGGGGTTGGCTGAGGCGGCTTTAAATAATGTATACTGTTATTTATTATTTTTCAAATGTTTCTCGTCGCTACAAGTGCTGGGAGGAAATGTGGCGCAGCCTACCGGATTGTCGCGTTGCTGCGCTGGTTGATATCTCCTCCTTTTTTGACCACTAAATCCCCAAACAGCGCGCCGCACACACTCCCAACGCGCGCGTGCATGGGCACACCCCACAGGCACGTATAGCGGCAGGGCGGCCTCACACAAGTATCACAATTACACACAATTATCTTTGGTTCATTGGCCGAGTCAAATTATCATCACACGCGGGACCTGGCGGGTTCATATAAAACCCTGAACCCACGCAAACACTAGATTCAGATTGGTGCGATTATAGGTAAAGCCCTGCACACACCGTCTGCGAACGCCGCGCGTCAAAACAGCCGCCTCCGTTATTTTTAATGAACCTGTCGCACGCCGGCGGCGTCCGACGCGCGCTGACGCCTCGCCTGACGCTCCCGATACGCCACCGTTCTATTTTCCAGGCGTTGCCGCGCGGCAACGCCTGTGCCGCGTCGCGCATGCGCACCCGGTGTGTGTAGCACCTTTTTTTTAAGTGGCATTTCTTCCTCTGCCTAGTGGTAATGTGTGTGTGCATAATTTCACGGAGATTTGCACGCCGTGTTCGTGATTTGAGGCGTTTTGTTCACAACTGACAAATCTGCAGAAACTTGAACCGGGAGGCAATCTTATAGCCAATGGGGATGGAATATATGGGGACGCGGAAGTGGTCCGTGTTGGTCACATGACTATAGAGATGGTGTACCGTATATATATACCGAGTCACGTGATGTATGGATAAAATGTGTACGAGTAATATAAAGTCGGCCTCATGGTGGCGCTATAACAGGCCGCTGTGGAAACATTGGGGCTTCGTTGGCATCCAGGGAGTGTGTGTATAAAGTTTGACATCGGCCGCACCAACCAACCGTGCCGGAGATTATAGCTGTACACACACACACACACACACACACACACACACACACACACAGACGGATGGATGGATGTCCTCTCCTGATTGGCTGAAATTTGGCAGCCCACCAGGACATGTAATTTCTGTTTTACAGAAAGAGCTGGAGAGAGAGAGAGAGCGAGAGAGACCCCTGTTACTATCACAATAGAGCTATTTAACACCGTTACTGGACAAACACGCTATAGCAGTATAGGTTACTATCACAATATTTATATATAGTTTTAAAAAAAACGATGCAAAACTGTTTTGTTTTAACAAAACCAAAAACAAAAAACATCACTTACTGTAACTATGCTATTATAATCAGAATGACTTGATTACTTTATAGTAGAGTGATATTATTATTAATTACTCAGCCCGGACAT